>NW_020837992.1:8656648-8705514 GCF_003676395.1 Aethalodelphis obliquidens | reverse complement strand
AGAGTTTGATAGTTTCTGGCCTTACATTTAGGTCTTTAATCCATTTTGAGCTTATTTTTGTGTATGGTGTTAGGGAGTGATCTAATTTCATACTTTTACATGTACCTGTCCAGTTTTCCCAGCACCACTCATTGAAGAGGCTGTCCTTTCTCCACTGTACATTCCTGCCTCCTTTATCAAAGATAAGGTGACCATATGTGTGTGGGTTTATCTCTGGGCTTTCTATCCTGTTCCATTCATCTATCTTTCTGTTTTTGTGCCAGTACCATACTTGATTACTGTAGCCTTGTAGTATAGTCTGAAGTCAGGGAGCCTGATTCCTCCAGCTCCATTTTTCATTCTCAAGATTGCTTTGGCTATTCGGGGTCTTTTGTGTTTCCATACAAATTGTGAAATTTTTTGTTTTAGTTCTGTGAAAAATGCCAGTGGTAGTTTGGTAGGGATTGCATTGAATTTGTAGATTGCTTTGGGTAGTAGAGACATTTTCACAATTTTGATTCTTCCAATCCAAGAACATGGTATATCTCTCCATCTATTTGTATCATCTTTAATTTCTTTCATCAGTGTCTTATAATTTTCTGCATACAGGTCTTTTGTCTCCTTACATAGGTTTATTCCTAGATATTTTATTCTTTTTGTTGCAATGGTAAATGGGAGTGTTTTCTTGATTTCACTTTCAGATTTTTCATCATTAGTGTATAGGAATGCAAGAGATTTCTGTGCATTAATTTTGTATCCTGCTACTTTACCAAATTCATTGATTAGCTCTAGTAGTTTTCTGGTAGCATCTTTAGGATTCTCTATGTGTAGTATCATGTCATCTGCAAACAGTGATAGCTTTACTTCTTCTTTTCTGATTTGGATTCCTTTTATTTCCTTTTCTTCTCTGATTGCTATGGCTAAAACTTCCAAAACTATGTTGAGCAACAGTGGTGAGAGTGGGCAACCTTGTCTTGTTCCTGATCTTAGTGGAAATGCTTTCAGTTTTTTACCATTGAGGATGATGTTGGCTGTGGGTTTGTCATATATGGCCTTTATTATGTTGAGGAAAGTTCCCTCTATGCCTACTTTCTGCAGGGTTTTTATCATAAATGGGTGTTGAATTTTGTCAAAAGCTTTCTCTGCATCTATTGAGATGATCATATTGTTTTTCTCCTTCAGTTTGTTAATGTGGTTTATCACATTGATTGATTTGTGTATATTGAAGAATCCTTGCATTCCTGGAATAAACCCCACTTGATCATGGTGTATGATCCTTTTAATGTGCTGTTGGATTCTGTTTGCTAGTACTTTGTTGAGGATTTTTGCATCTATGTTCATCAGTGATCCTGGCCTGTAGTTTTCTTTCTTTGTGACATCCTTGTCTGGTTTTGGTATCAAGGTGTTGGTGGCCTCGTAGAATGAATTTGGGAGTGTTCCTCCCTCTGCTATATTTTGGAAGAGTTTGAGAAGGATAGGTGTTAGCTCTTCTCTAAATATTTGATAGAATTCGCCTGTGAAGCCATCTGGTCCTGGGCTTTTGTTTGTTGGAAGATTTGGGGTTTTTTTCTTTCTTTTTTTTTTTTTTTTTAACATCTTTATTGGGGTATTCACCTGTGAAGCCATCTGGTCCTGGGCTTTTGTTTGTTGGAAGATTTTTAATCACAGTTTCAATTTCAGTGCTTGTGATTGATCTGTTCAGATTTTCTGTTTCTTCCTGATTCAGTCTTGGCAGGTTGTGCATTTCTAAAAATTTGTCCATTTTTTCCATGTTATCCATTTTATTGGCATAGAGTTTCTTGCAGTAATCTCTCATGATCTTTTGTATTTCTGCAGTGTCAGTTGTTACTTCTTCTTTTTCATTTCTAATTCTATTGATTTGAGTCTTCTCCCTTTTTTTCTTGATGAGTCTGGCTAATGGTTTATCTATTTTGTTTATCTTCTCAAAGAACCAGCTTTTAGTTTTATTGATCTTTGCTATTGTTTCCTTCATTTCTTTTTCATTTATTTCTGATCTGATTTTTATGATTTCTTTCCTTTTGCTAACTTTGGGGTTTTTTTTGTTCTTCTTTCTCTAATTGCTTTAGGTGCAAGGTTAGGTTGTTTATTCGAGATGTTTCTTGTTTCTTAAGGTGGGCTTGTATTGCTATAAACTTCCCTCTTAGAACTGCTTTTGCTGCATCCCATAGGTTTTGGGTCGTCGTGTTTTCACTGTCATTTGTTTCTAGGCATTTTTTCATTTCCTCTTTGATTTCTTCAGTGATCACTTCGTTATTAAGTAGTGTATTGTTTAGCCTCCATGTTTTTGTATTTTTTACAGATCTTTTCCTGTAATTGATATCTAGTCTTATGGCGTTGTGGTCGGAAAAGATACTTGATACAATTTCAATTTTCTTAAATTTGCCAAGGCTTGATTTTTGACCCAAGATATGATCTATCCTGGAGAATGTTCCATGAGCACTTGAGAAGAATGTGTATTCTGTTGTTTTTGTATGGAGTGTCCTATAAATATCAATTAAGTCCATCTTGTTTAATGTATCATTTAAAGGTTGTGTTTCCTTATTTATTTTCATTTTGGATGATCTGTCCATTGGTGAAAGTGGGGTGTTAAAGTCCCCTACTATGAATGTGTTACTGTCGATTTCCCCTTTTATGGCTGTTAGTATTTGCCTTACGTATTGAGGTGCTCCTATGTTGGGTGCACAGATATTTACAATTGTTATATCTTCTTCTTGGATTGATCCCTTGATCATTATGTAGTGTCCTTCTTTGTCTCTTGTAATAGTCTTTATTTTAAAGTCTATTTTGTCTGATACGAGAATTGCTACTCCAGCTTTCTTTTGGTTTCCATTTGCATGGAGTATCTTTTTCCATCCCCTTACTTTCAGTCTGTATGTGTCTCTAGGTCTGAAGTGGGTCTCTTATAGACAGCATATATATGGGTCTTGTTTTTGTATCCATTCAGCCAATCTGTGTCTTTTGGTGGGAGCATTTAGTCCAGTTACATTTAAGGTAATTATCGATATGTATGTTCCTATTCCCATTTTCTAAATTGTTTTGAGTTTGTTATTGTAGGTCTTTTCCTTCTCTTTTGTTTCTTGCCTAGAGAAGTTCCTTTAGCATTTGTTGTAAAGCTGGTTTGGTGGTGCTGAACTCTCTCAGCTTTTGCTTGTCTGTAAAGGTTTTAATTTCTCCATCAAATCTGAATGAGATCCTTGCTGGGTAGAGTAATCTTGTTTGTAGGTTTTTCTCCTTCATCACTTTAAATATGTCCTGCCACTCCCTTCTGGCTTGCAGAGTTTCTGCTGAGAGATCGGCTGTTAACCTTATGGGGATTCCCTTGTGTGTTATTTGTTGTTTTTCCCTTGCTGCTTTTAATATGCTTTCTTTGTATTTAATTTTTGACAGTTTGAGTAATATGTGTCTTGGCGTATTTCTCCTTGGATTTATCCTGTATGGGACTCTCTGTGCTTCCTGGACTTGATTAACTATTTCCTTTCCCATATTAGGGAAGTTTTCAACTATAATCTCTTCAAATATATTCTCAGCCCCTTTCTTTTTCTCTTCTTCTTCTGGAAGAAGAGAAAATTGAATGTTGGTGTGTTTAATGTTGTCCCAGAGGTCTCTGAGACTGTCCTCAGTTCTTTTCAGTCTTTTTTCTTTATTCTTCTCTGCAGTAGTTATTTCCACTATTTTATCTTCCAGGTCAGTTATCCGTTCTTCTGCCTCAGTTATTCTGCTATTGATCCCATCTAGAGTATTTTTCATTTCATTTATTGTGTTGTTCATCACTGTTTGTTTCATCTTTAGTTCTTCTAGGTCCTTGTTAAATGTTTCTTGCATTTTGTCTATTCTATTTCCAAGATTTTGGATCATCTTTACTATCATTATTCTGAATTCTTTTTCAGGTAGATTGCCTGTTTCCTCTTCATTTGTTAGGTCTGGTGCGTTTTTATCTTTCTCCTTCATCTGCTGTGTGTTTTTCTGTCTTGTCATTTTGCTTATCTTACTGTGTTTGGGGTCTCCTTTTTGCAGACTGCACGTTCGTAGTTCCCGTTGTTTTTGATGTCTGTCCCCAGTGGCTAAGGTTGGTTCAGTGGGTTGTGTAGGCTTCCTGGTGGAGGGGACTAGTGCCTGTGTTCTGGTGGATGAGGCTGGATCTTGTCTCTCTGGTGGGCAGGTCCACGTCTGGTGGTGTGTTTTGGGGTGTCTGTGTACTTATTATTTTAGGCAGCCTCTCTGCTAATGGGTGGGGTTGTGTTCCTGTTTTGCTAGTTGTTTGGCATAGGGTGTCCAGCACTGTAGCTTGCTGGTCATTGAATGAAGCTGGGTGCTGGTGTCGAGATGGAGATCTCTGGGAGATTTTTGCCTTTTGATATTATGTGGAGCTGGGAGGTCTCTTGTTGTCCTGAAGTTGGCTCTTCCACCTCAGAGCCACAGCACTGACTCCTGGCTGCAGCACCAAGAGCCTTTCATCCACACGGCTCAGAATAAAAGGGAGAAAAAGTAGAGAGAAAGAATTAGTAGAAGTAGGAAGAAAGAAAGAAAGAAGGAAAGAAAGAAAGGAGGGAGAGAGGGAGGATGGGAGGAAGGAATGAAGGAAGGAAGGAGGGAAGGAAGGAAAAAAGAAAGAAAGAAGATAAAGTAAAATAAAATAAAGTTATTAAATTAAAAAATAATTATTAAGGAAAAAAACGGACAGATAGAACCTTAGAACAAATGGTGGAAGCAAAGCTATACAGACAAAATCTCACACAGAAGCATACATATACACGCTCACATAAAGACGAAAAGGGAAAAAATCATAAATCTTGCTCTCAAAGTCCACCTCCCCAATTTGGGATGATCCGTTGTCTATTCATGTATTCCACAGATGCAGGTACATCAAGTTGACTGTGGAGCTTTAATCCGCTGCTTCTGAGGCCGCTGGGAGAGATTGCCCCTTCTCTTCTTTGTTCTCACAGCCCCCCGGGGCTCAGCTTTGGATTTGGCCCCGCCTCTGCGTGTAGGTCGCTGGAGGGCGTCTGTTCCTTGCTCAGACAGGATGGGGTTAAAGGAGCCGCTGTTTCGGGGGCTCTGGCTCACTCAGGCCGGGGGGAGGGAGGGGCGCGGGTTGCGGGGCGAGCCTGCAGCGGCGGAGGCCGGCGTGACGTTGCACCAGCCTGAAGCGCGCCGTGCATTCTCCTGGGGAAGTTGTCCCTGGATCCCGGGAACCTGATAGTGGCGGGCTGCACAGGCTCCGCGGAAGAGGGGTGTGGAGAGTGACCTGTGCTCGCACACAGGCTTCTTGGTGGCGGCAGCAGCAGCCTTAGCGTCTCCCGCCCGTCTCTGGGGTTCGCGCTTTTAGCCGCGGCTCGCGCCCGTCTCTGGCGTTCTTTCAAGCAGCGCTCTTAATCCCCTCTCCTCGTGCACCAGGAAACAAAGAGGGAAGAAAAAGTCTCTTGCCTCTTCGGCAGCTCTAGACCTTTTCCCGGACTCCCTCCCGGCTAGCCATGGTGCACAAACCCCTGCAGGCTGTGTTCACGCCGCCAACCCCAGTCCTCTCCCTGCGCTCCGACCAAAGCACGAGCCTCAGCTTGCAATCCCACCCGCCCTGGCAAGTGAGCAGACAAGCCTCTCGTGCTGGTGAGTGCCCGTCGGCACCGATCCTCTGTGCGGGAATCTCCCTGCTTTGCCCTCCGCACCCCTGTTGCTGTGCTTTCCTCCGCGGCTCCGAAGTTCCCCCGTCTGCCACCCGCAGTCTCCGCCGGCGAAGGGGCTTCCTAGCGTGTGGAAACCTTTCCTCCTTCACAGCTCCCTCCCACTGGTGCAGGTCCCGTCCCTATTCTTTTGTCTCTGTTTTTTCTTTTTTTCTTTTGCCCTACCCAGGTACGTGGGGAGTTTCTTGCCTTTTGGGAGGTCTGAGGTCTTCTGCCAGCATTCAGTAGGTGTTCTGTAGGAGTTGCTCCACATGTAGATGTATTTCTGATGTATCTGTGGGGAGGAAGGTGATCTCCATGTCTTACTCTTCCGCCATCTTCACAACACCCCACCTGCCATGTTTTGAAGTGAACCTGTGGTCTCACATGGACCATGGGGGCTGGGAGTGCTTTCCAAGCAAAACAGCTATGGGTAGGTCCCTGTGCACAAACCACCGTACTTTGGGTCCTGTGGCCCTGCAGCCAAGCTACATGTGACTGATCAGGAATCAGCACCAGAGCTAAGGGAAGCCATCTACAGGCTGGGTGTGGAGAAGGGCAGTGTCTTGTGAGGTGCCTAATGGGGTACCCTATACAGGATACTCTCCAGGAGGGGGTCTGCATGCAAAACTCAGAGAGAGGGACTTCAGGAGTAAAGTGGAGCAGGGTCATGAGAGGAACACAGCGGGAAGGCAGGTGGCAGAGCTGTGAGGGTGCAGAAATTGACACAGTCCCACTAGGGACCTACTAAACAATAAGCAGCCAAAGTAGAATCAGAGACAAAGGAAGTTGAAAAAGTGAATTGCTTTAATTCCTTTTGGAGAACTAGAGCTGCTTTGTACCTTGGCTTCACTCTCAGCTACCCAAGGGATTTCCTTGGGGCTTCCTGGTTCCTCTTAGAGTAAACAGCCATTGTCAGCAGTAACCTGTTCTTCACAGCCTGAAGGAACCACACAGACACTTCTGGGAATTGCCATTCCTGTAAAGTAAGAATTTTCTAAACTATTTTACCAGAAATAATAAGGCACACCAGTTGGTTTTTTTAGATTGGATAATTTCTTTTATGTGCCTGAAATACACTAGTATTCTCTGACCAATTCAGGGTAGCTAGTAAGCATTGTAAGACTTAGTTCATCTGTTATTTGGGTTATTCATTCATTTAACAGACATGGAAACATTACATGACTACTATATGAAAGACACTGTATTCTGCCCCACCTCCATTTTATCTTCAGCGTATATTTTTTCTAGTTAATTATTATGAGATTGTCATTCCATGCTCTTCATCTTTGTTATCTTCATCATTGAGGGCTTCATTTTTTGAGGAGTAGTGGGTACGTTCTGGGTCTCCAATAACAGTAATTCATTGAGCAGGCACTCTGTAGTGCATTTTACAACAATCTCTCATTTGAAATGATTATTTCCTTTTCACATGAAGAAAGTTAGCCTTAGGAGCATTAAGTAACTGTCCTGGGTCACAGAGTAGTTATATTTAGTAGCAGAGCTGGGGCTGGAGACCAAGCTCTTACTCTACCACTGGCCTAGATATCTGGTCTTTCAGTTCGCAAAACAAATGAATAATGAACACCAAATTATTTCTTCCTCGAAATCCTCCTGGTGCTTTAGGGACAGGGCTAATGCAACCTCCTCCACAAAGCCTTTGCTGATCTCTGCCCTTAGCCCTGCACTCCCCATTCAGCCCTCCAAGAAAAGGAAATCTCACAGTTTACATCTTCACATCCTTCTGAATCCTGTAGCACTTGTAGCACAAACCATCAATCCTTCTCTCTTGGTATCTCCCTGAAGCCCCTAGTACAAAGTGTTGCATGTAGAGTTGATGCTTGATGTATGTTTGTAGAAGTAAAGAATGAATGATTTCCTTCTCTCTGTCAACCTAGGACATATAAAATTTCTGTGCTTGGGCTTCCCTGGTGGCACAGTGGTTGGGAGTCTGCCTGCCGATGCAGGGGATGTGGGTTCGTGCCCTGATCCGGGAGGATCCCGCGTGCTGCGGAGCGGCTGGGCCCGTGAGCCGTGGCCACTGGGCCTGCGTGTCCGGAGCCTGTGCTCCGCGGCGGGAGAGGTCATGGCAATGAGAGGCCCGCGTACTGCCAAAAAAAAAAAAATTTCTGTGCTCCTCTTGCTTTTGTGCTTTTAAATAAAAGAAAATGAAATAATTATGAGCAAATACTCTTCTGTCTTTGTATTTAGAGTCCATCTCTTATAGACATCATTTGGTTGGATCTAGTTTTTAATCCAGGCTGACAGTCTCTGCCTTTTAATTGGAGTGTTTAGTCCATTTACATTTACAGTAATTATTGATATGGTTGCATTTGGTTCTACCATTTTGCTGTTTTCTATTTGTCTTATATGTTGTTTCTCTGTTCCTTCTTTCCCAAAAGTTAGAAAACCTTACAGTATTGTTGTATAATTTTTGCTTTAGAGAGCCTAAAATTTTAAAAATATGTAAATAGCTTTTTATATTTACCTACCTATTTAACATTTCCAGGGATCTTTATTCCTTCCTATACATCTGAGTGTTACCATCTAGTGTCATTTCAGAATTTTCTTTAGTGTGCATTGTAATGCAAGTCTATTGGTGATGAATTCTCTCAGCTTTTGTGTTTGAAAATAACCTTATCCCCTTCATTTTTGAAGGTTAGTTTTGCTGGAATTTTAAAATTCTCAGTTGAGAGAATTTTTTTCTTTCAGTACTTTAAAGATGTTCCATTGTCTTTTGACCTTCATTACTTATGATCAAAAGTTAACCTATCATTAGATATAATTTCCTGTATGTAATATGCGTTTTTTTTTCCTGGCTGCTTTCAAGATTTTTCTCTTACCTTTGCATTGGCTGTTTGACTATGATTTGCGTAGGATTGGTTTTCTTATTTATCCTGCTTGGCATGTGTTGAGCTTCTTGGATCTATAAATTGATGTTTTTTTCTCCAGTTTTGGGAAGTTTGGGCCATTAGTTTTTCAAATATTTTTTGTGATCCATTTTCTCCCTTCAGTTACATGTTGTTAGACTGCTAGATATTGTCCCACAGTTGTCTAGGATCTGTTAGTCTTTTTCTTCAATCTTTTTTTTTTTTTTTTAGATTGGATAATGTCTGTTCATTTAACTTCAACTACACTGGCTTTTTTTCCTTGTCAACTTTTGCTGTTAAAGACTATGCTGTGAGTTTTTCATTTTATTTATTTTTCTTTTCAGCTCTAGAATTCCCATTGGTTCTTTTCTGCAGTTTCAGATTCTCTATTTCCCCTCTGTTCATTCCTTATCCTTACATTTTCTTTTAAATCCTTAAAGTGCTGTAAAACTCCTGTCTGCCAATCGCAACATTTGGGGTCATCTTGGCATTGGTTTCTATATACTGCTTTTTTCCTTGTTTTTGTGCATGTCTGGTGATTTTTTAATTGAACACTAGATGCTATTAATGACACGTTATAGAGGTTCTGGATTCTCTTATGATCCTCTGAAGAAGTTTTGTCTTAGCAGGTAGTTAAAATGACGAGACTCAAGTTCTAATCTATGTTCCTTGCATTAGCAGCAGCTGAAATCTCCACTCAGATCTTTTGGTTTCCACCTGCTGCTTTTTTGCTGGCCCTCCTGGTGTCTCCAGTCAAGAAGTTGAGCATATTTCATTTACAGATTTGGGAGTTGACTACCCTATGTGGCTCCCTCCCTTTCAGGTGTCCCCCTAACTTTCTCTGACTGCTCTGCCATCCTTGAACTCTGTCCACTGTCACCCCCTCATGTGACTTTTTCTCTGTGTGTATGCATCATTGGTGTCTCTCCCTCTTCTTTTTTTTTGGGGGGGGGTGGAATATAGTTAATTTACAATGTTGTGTTAGTTTCGAGTGTACAGCAGAGCGATTCAGTTTTATATATATATGGTTATTTACGCTTTTTCAGATTCTTTTCCATTATTACAAAATATTGAGTATAGTTCCCTGTGCTACACAGTAGGTCCTTGTTGTTTACCTATTTTATATATAGTAGTGTGTATATGTTAATCCCAAACTTCTAGTTTATCTCACCCCACACCCCCTCCAGTATCCCCTTTGGTAACCTAAGTTTGTTTTATGTGTCTGTGGCTCTATTTCTGTTTTGTAAATAAGTTCATTTGTATCTTTTTTTTAGATTCCACATATAAGTGATATCCCATGATATTTGTCTTTCTCTGATTTACTTCACTTAATATGATAATCTCTAGATTCATTCATGTTACTGCAGATGGCATTATTTCTTCTTTATGGCTGAGTAGTATTCCACTGTGTGCATATATATATATATATATATATATACATCACATCTTCTTTATCCATTCATCTATTGATTGGACACTTAGGTTGCTTCCATGTCTTGGCTATTGTAAATAGTGCTGCTGTGAACATTGGGATGCATATATCTTTTCGAATTAGAGTTTTCTCCAGATATATGCCCAGGAGTGGAATTGCAGGATGATATGGTAATTCTATTTTTAGTTTTTTAAGGAACCTCCATACTGTTCTCCATAGTGGCTGCACCTATTTACCTTCCTACCAATAGGGTAGGAAGGATCCCTTTTCTCTACACCCTCTCCAGCATTTATTATTTGTAGACTTTTTAATGATGGCCATTCTGACTGGTGTGAAGTGGTAACCTCACTGGAGTTTTGATTTGCATTTCTCTAATAATTAGCGATATTGAGCATCTTTTCATGTGCCTTTTGGCCATCTGTATGTCTTCTTTGGAGAAATGTCTCTTTAGGTCTTCTGCCCATTTTTTATTGGGTTGTTTGTTTTTTGGGTATTAAGCTGTATGGCCTGTTTGTATATTTTGGGAATTAATCCCTTGTCAGTCACATAGTTTGCAAATATTTTCTCCCAGACCATAGGTTGTTTTTTCATTTTGTTTATAGTTTCCTTTGTTGTGCAAAAGCTTTTTAGTTTAATTGGGTCCCATTTTTTTTTTTTAATTTCCATTACTCTAGGAGATGGTTCAGAAAAAATATTGCTGTAATTTATGTCCAGGAGTGTTCTGCCTATGTTTTCCTCTAGGAGTTTTATAGTATCCAGTCTTACATTTGGGTCTTTAATCCACTTTGAGTTTATTTTTGTGTATGGTGTTAGAGAATATTCTAATTTCATTCTTTTACATGTAGCTGTCCAGTTTTCACAGCATCACTTATTGAAGAGACTGTCTTTTCTCCATTGTGTATTCTTACCACCTTCGTCATAGATTAGGTGACCATGAGTGTGTGGGTTTATTTCTGGGCTTTCTATCCTGTTCCATTGATCTGTATTTCTGTTTTTGTGCCCCTACCATACTGTTTTGATGACTGTAGCTTTGCAGTGTAGTCTGAAGTCAGGGAGCATGATCCCTCTAGCTCCATTCTTCTTTCTCAAGATTGTTGTGGCTTTCAGGGTGTTTCGTGTTTCTGCATAAATCAAAGAATTTTTTGTTCTAGTTCTGTGAAAAATGCCATTGGGCTCTCACTCTTCTTATAAGGATACTAGTCCTATTGGATTAGGGCCCATCCTTATGACCTTGTTTAACCCAATTATCTCCTTAACTGCCCTGTCTCCAGATATTGTCACACTGGGGGTTAGGGCTTCAACATAGGACTTTTGGGAAGGGGCTGGCATCGGGACACGTTCAGTCATTTACCATCTAATTGCAGAATGCCTGCCCTATTCCAGGCACAGCGTGAAGGGCTAGGGGTTCAGTATGGACAAGACTGGCCCTGTCTCTGCCCTCGTGGAGCTCACAGCCTAGGGGGATAAAAAGACATGTAGACAGTAGCATTGCAGAGTGATGACAGTGGACATAGGGTGCCCTGGGAGCGCTGAGGAAGGGGTGCTCAAATCAAGTTATGGGGTCAGGGGAGGCTTCCTTGAGGAGATGCCTTTCTAAACTGAACCCTGGAGGATGAGTTAGGAGTCCGCAGGAGCAGTGCCTCAGGCCAGGCTTGGGGTGTGAGGGGCTCCAGGGCTGAGGAGGGCACACTGGGAACAGTTGTTTAGTACAGCTGGTCCTGGGGGAGTGGAGTGGTCAGGGGATGGGGCCAGAGAGGTAGGCTGGGGCCGGCTCCCTTGCTGGGTTGTAACTGTCTGTCCCTCTAGAGGGGCGCCTCCTTCAGCTCAGGGTCCCCCTCCTGGCAGAGCAGGTGTGTGGTGAATGTCGACAGGGGCCGCGTGTTGTGATTCGGATGTGAGGGCTGAGGTGGGGAGGTTGGTAAAGCAGGTCGTGGGCCTGGAGGTTGCCCACCTCCTCTGGCTCACGTGTGTGTCATTGTCCTTCAGCCCTGGACAGCGAGTCCGCCTGCAGCAGCATCCGCTTTAGCAAGGCCTGCCTGAAGAACGTCTTCTCCGTGCTGCTCATCTTCATCTACCTGCTGCTCATGGCCGTGGCCGTCTTCCTGGTCTACCAGACCATCACGGACTTCCGTGAGAAACTCAAGCACCCTGTCATGTCGGTGTCTTACAAGGAGGTGGATCGCTACGACGCCCCAGGTAGAGCCTGCGCCAGGCAGACATCAGGCCCAGGCCTGGGGCATCGACTTGCAAATACTCCCTGAGCTGCCGTTGCACTCCTGGCGTCCTGCTGGGCACCACGGGCAGGGCAGAGGAGTCCGAGCACAGTCTAGGTGTGGGTTATGCACCCCAAGAGCTGCTGTTGGTACCCAGCAGAGTGTCACGTGCAAAGGAGGGAGGTGGGCCGAGCCTGGAGTGGTCGCTGCAGGACTGGGGTGGGCAAGGAATGCTTATGCTCAGTGGCAGGATATGAGCTGGGCTTTGGTAAATGGAAGACAGTTTCTCTGGGAGGGGGGTCTACAGGAGCAAAGGTGAGCGTAGGGAGGCAGAGGGCTTCTCTGGAGAGGATGAGTCTAGCCTGGCTGGAGCCAGAGGCCAGTGATGCGGAGAAGTGGGAGTTACAGGTGGCAGGGAGGCGAGGCCATCCAGAGGTGGGCGGGGCCCTGCCTGGAGAGGGGCTCCCAGGCCACATCATCTGTACCTCTCCTGTCCCTGCGAGGGGCTGTCTCTGCCGTAGAGCGGGCTGTCTGCTCCGGGGCGGTGGGGCTGGCACTGGGCTCTGGCAGCGTGGAGTGGACCGGGAGGTGTGAGCTCTGTGAGCTCAGGCTCTGCCCACAGGATGCCCCCGAGTGACCCTCGGATGGCCTGTTCACAGGGCAGAGCCGGAGTCTCAGGTCCCCTCTGCCTGGGGCTTCTTGACAGGTGTGCTGGTCCCAGTGCGCTTGCCTGTCTTTGCCTGTTTCATGATTGTTCCTCTTCTCTGTCTGCTTTTGTCTCTTTATGTGTGGGTTTTACTCTCTCTGTCCGGTCTCTTGGTCTGACTCTGCCTGTGTCTGGGGCCACGTGCTGCTCTCAGTGTTTCTACTATTGAGGTTAGAACAGCTGCTGTCCTTAGAGCTTTGAACGAGGTGCCTTGGCTGCGCGAGGGGGAGGGACTTGGGGCCGCGACTTGCACACTTGGAGCTCCCAGTCTGGGCAGGAGATGCGAGACGGAATGAGACCTGGGGAGTCCCACAGCCGAGGGCTGCCCAGTGAGTCTGCAGGTGGGCGGCGGTGCGGGGGGCCTGGCAGTGCCCGGCTTGGTCTCGGAGGCCTCCTTGGAGGGTGTGGAGCAGGGTTCTGAAGCGGGGCGGGTTTTGGTGCAGGCACTGGGGAGGCTGTATCCCCGGCCAGGAGGGGCTTACCGAGGGGGCAGTTGTCTCCTCCATTAGAGCAGGGCTCTCTGAGGGCAGGGTGTGTAGCTCCCCATCCTCTGTGACACTTTTCTTCTCCCTCGTCTGCAGTCACCCAGGGAGTCCTGAACTTAGGTGGTTGGCGGGTGTGAAAAAATATATGTGACATGATTTTAGGGGTGTGGTGAGGGACTGTGACCGTTCACTTTTCCCTGCTTGTCCCCCAGGCATTGCCCTGTACCCTGGTCAGGCCCAGCTGCTCAGCTGTAAGCACCATTACGAGGTCATTCCACCTCTGAAGAGCCCCGGCCAGCCAGGAGACATGAACTGCACCACCCAGACGATCAACTACACGGACCCCTTCTCCAATCAGACCCTGGTAACTCTCGTCTCCCCGAGCTGGGTCTGGGCAGCGTGCTCCGTTGGCCTCGCACCCTGGGAACCCGTCTTCTTTCTGCCAGGTGGCCTCCCCCCTCCCCACATCGGCGCGGGCCCTCGGCCCCTGGCAAACACTCCTAAGTGGAGTCTGGCCGCGGCTGGCTCACCTGCTTTCAGGGAGGGCAGTGGGGCCTTCGGCCTCCTCTGAGTGACCCTCCGGGATTCCCGACAAAGTGATAAGATCCTGTCCTGGATGGAAGGGTGGCGGGCTGCAGAGTGGGGCCGGTGTGACACGGCCAAGTGGGTCCCATAGCTGACTGCCCGACAGAATTGCCAGGATCCCTTCCGAAAGCAAAGGTTCTGGGTTCCATGTGGGCCCACCTGAATCACTGTTCCTGGGGGCGGGACCCGGGCATCCATATTTTGGAATAACTCTGCCGGTGTAAGAAGGAGCACTGGTCCGGGAACAAGGACCCCCGCCCTGCCGTCACCCACGGCTCCGCTCAGCCGGGGAGTGGGCGGTGGCCGGGAACAGCGTCTGCACAGGGTTCTGGAGGCAGGGAAGGAATTTCGTATATATTTACATCTTCTCCTTTTCATCCCATATCCTTGTTTCCAAAAGGATTGAACAGGGCTGAGTAAGTTTTGCAGCTCAAAGAGAGGAAGGAAAGGTTTTCTAGGCAGAGGAACTCTGCACGAAGGCATAAAGGGAGGAGACAGCATGTTTGTTTGTGCCTCTGAGCAAAATTCCACAGGTGGGTGTTTCTGGAGGGCCAGGTGCCCCCAGAAGGGCGGTGGGCGGTGAAGTTGTGGACAGAAGTACCGGCCAAATGAGGAAAGCATGTGTATCTGCTGTGGAGAAGGACCTGCTCCTTTGGGTGATAAGGAACTACAGGTGGACCTTGAGATGAAAGAATCCCACTAAGACTTTTTCGTTAATATTTGTTCTAGACCTCCTCCTAAAATCCTGCTGAAATGATTCCCACTCCTGCAAAAAATAGAATAAGATAAAATATCAGTAACAGCCCTGCAAACCAAGGACGAGGATCATCTGAGGACCAGAAATTTTGAGGAACTGGTGTAAAATATAAATAGCACACTGGGTCAGATTGATGGAGCAGAATCAGAGAAAACCCATGCCCTAAAACAGACGCTGGAGAGGACTGCTGTAGAGGTGAAAGCTTTCCTTCCAACTGCTGGCTCTGTGTCAGCACATTAAAGAGCAGGGCTGCTGTAGGGCAGGTCAGGATAATAATTACAGGACCGCCTGCCAGGCTTTTAGCCCTCCCCGGAGCTCGCAGAGCTGCTGGGGACAGTGTTTGCTCCGGGGAAAAGGCTCTGGGCCCATTCTCTACCTAAGCTAAGGGGAGGTTCCCTGCTTGGGCATTGGGCCAGCAGAGAGAAACAGAGCAGAACTTGAGATTGGACGTCCACAATGGAAGGAGAGAGCCATCAGAAAGGAATCTTTTCCCAGAAGAGAAGTACGCAGAGCGCCTGGCCTGCTGGCCTTCTCTGTTTGCCGCCTCTGAGCGTCCTCACCGTCAGCCCCAGGCAAGGGCGAGCCTGGGAGAGGGCCTGTTAGGAAGAAACCCACAGCCCAGACCTGTACTAGTCAGCCTAACCCTTCACTCAGAAAGAAGAATGGAGAATTAAGGGCCGCTAGACTTTTACACGAAACCAACCACATAAAAGGATGGAGAGGAAAAAACAGAAAGGACTCCAGGGAAGCGGAAGCTAATTTAAATGAAAAGGAAAAGAACTTTTAAAAATTTTAATGAAGAGCTAGATAATACAGTACAAACGCTGTCGGTCTGGATTCCCCGCTCTCTCCGTTCCCTGCGTACCGACTGGATGCCCGTGCGTGCTTAGGTGGCACTGCAGGTACAGGCTCTCTGGCCGTCTTTCCTCTCGGCTCCCCATTGAGTAGTACGCTAACTAGGAGCCCTGTGTCCCAAACCTGTTCATGCCAGTGTTATCTGTTATAATAGTTACATAGTTTAAGTATTATAGAAAACCATAAAGTAAGGGCACAAAATGGGAGTCATTTCCATGCAAACTTAAGTTGACTGAAGTTACCTGTCTCCAGCCCTGGGTGATGGGCAGTCTTCACCACTGGGGCTCCTTGCCATTCACAGCCGCAAACTAGAGAGAGCTAACCCGCTCCCTGGGTACCAGGTCCCCTCCCTACACAGTGCAGAGCCGCGAAGGAGGAGCAGAGGGGCTCAGTGGAGCTACTGAGGGAAAGGGAAGAGCGGGAAGCATAGCCGCCCCCGAAGCCTGATGGAGCCCCTTGGGTGGGACCTGTGAGGCGTCCTGCCTCGGCCCCCGGGAGGAAGGCAGAGGCGGGTGGCAGGGCCTGCACCTCGGCAGAGACTCCTACGTCCTGGATTGCCCTGGCCTTGTCCACTGGGAGAGCCTGCCTTGGCTGTGATCCTCTGGGCCCATCCTCTGGAGTGGACACTAGAAAACAGGCCCTCCCTGGGCCCCGCGGCTTTGGGCTGTATAGGTTGGGAGGCTGAACAGTCCTTATCCTTCTGCTGCCTGCAGCCCCTTTGTTTGCAGTGAGATGTCTGCAGAAACGTGGCTGTTTACATCCTGTTGAGTCCACGTGAAAGCATCCCAGCCAAGGGGCTCATCTGGTCCTGCTTCATCAATCTTCAGATTCTCATTTATTTTCTAGTCTCTACCTCTTGTACCCTCAATTAAATCTCGTTAGTTTTTACCACATGCCTTGCTCTGGCGCAGTTAGGGTCACCACCTTTCCAGCCTGTAGGACCCATGTCTGTTTCCTCACCGCCTGCCATATTCCCGGTGTCCAAATGTGAAGGTGATGCCTTATCTTCAGGCGGTTGTTCCCTCAGCACTCCAGTTCTGGAAAACAACTTAGGTTGGTCAGAGTACAGGCTAAGCTCCTGTACAAAAGCAAACACTCCAGACAAACACAGCGGCTGAGATAAGAGAGGGCTGTTTCCTTCTTGGGGGACGTCTGTGTGTGCGGGCAGTGCTGCCTCGCAGGATGGCCAGTGAGGGCTTCTGTCTGTCGCTCTGCCATCCCCGGGCGCCGTCTCGGTCCTCGGGGTCAGTGCTGACCCACCAGCACGTGCGTGTGCACTGCCCCATCTCGGGAAGGTGAGCAGTGGAGGGCGGGCAGTTCCCCGCTAAGGGCCTGGCGTGGGATTGTGTGAGTCACTTTCGTGCTCATTCCAGGAACTTCGTCCCATGGCCACATCTGAGGCCAGAAATGCACCTCCAGTGGGCGACTATATCCTGCTAAAATCTGCAACTGGGGAAGCAGCACTGGTTCTGCAGGAGGAAGTGGATAATGGAAACTGGGGACAGTTAGCATTCTCTGCTGCCCCTTAACCTGTCATGGAAAGGTTGAAAATAAACAGATGGGCAGAGATCTCTTGGGAAAATGCAGAAGACAGCTGCAGAAGAAGTGGAGTGGCAGTTTTACTGTCAGTTAAAATGGAATTCCAGATGCAAATGATTAAAAGAGGGCTGTTTATGTGGACAAGAGGTTCAAACTCCACTTCTCCCCACTAAGACTTAACAGCCATAAATTTTTATGTGCAAAACAGCAAAACAGCATACCCTTTGTATTCCTCAGGCAAAACCTGTTAGAAATAAAAAGTACTATCACCTTAGAGTGTTACTAACACCTCTCTCAAATTCACAGTTCAAACAGACAGAAAGTAGTAAGGATAAGAAGTGAGAATTGAATTGGCACAATTAATAAACTTAGAGTAAGTGCATGTTGTAACATTGTACCTGTCAGAATACTCTTTTCAAATCTCGGTAGAGTATTTATAAAAGTAGATGTAAAGATGTTTCTCCCCAGTTAATCTGTAAATCCAGTGTCATCACAGTTAAAAGTCCCAGTTGAATTTTTTCATGGAACTTAACAAGCTGGTTTTAAAGTACATTTAGAAGAGCATGTGGGGACTTCCCTGGTGGCGCAGTGGTCAAGAATCTGCCTGCCAACGCAGGGGCATGGGTTCGAGCCCTGGTCCAGGAAGATCCCACATGATGCGGAGCAACTAAGCCCGTGAGCCACAACTACTGAGCCTGCGCTCTAGAGCCGCGAGCCACAACTGCTGAAGCCTGCACGCCTGGAGCCCATGCTCTGCAACAAGAGAAGCCACTGCAGTGAGAAGCCTGCGCACCACAATGAAGGGTAGCCCCTGCTCGCTGCAACTAGAGAAAGCCCGTGCGCAGCACAAAGACCCAACGCAGCCAAAAATAAAAATAAATTTATTTTAAAAAATAGAGCATGTATATGGAATAACCCTGCCAGGTTTTGGGGATGGGGTGGGGAGTGATGTGGAGGGGACCTGCCCAGTCAGATACCAGAATGAGTAAACATTCAGGGGTCAAACCTGCGTCTGCCCACTGTTTGGGTAGTGAGAGTGAGATCCCTATTTCATACCATAGACAAAACTGAAAGGCAGGCATATGTGTATCTAAATGTAAAGTTTTTTAAAAAAGTGCTATGAAGAAATACAGGAGAATATTGATATAATTTTGGTTTCCCTTAGCAAGCAAAATCTAGAAGCTGTGAAGAAGATTGACAGATTTCACTACATCACCTTTAGAGCTTCATATAACAAATGGCATTAGAGCAGAGTTAATGGGAAAGTGACGAACTGGAAAAAAACAGTTGTACCTATACCAGATGGAAGTTAGTACCCTTTCTAAATAAAGAGCTTCCCCAGCACTGCCAGCCAGTGAGGCTCGTGGCGGGAGGACAGGTTGCCGTCAGGCCTGGTCCAGACGCTGTTCCTGGACGTGGGGTGGGGTGAGGAGCCCTGTGTGCCCAAGGCGAGGTCAGGACCACCCACGCGGCTCTCCCGGCTGAGACTCTGGCCTTTGTCTCCGCAGAAATCCGCCCTGATTGTGCAGGGACCCCGGGAGGTGAAGAAGCGGGAGCTGGTCTTCCTCCAGTTCCGCCTGAACCAGAGCAGCGAGGACTTCAGCGCCATCGATTACCTCCTCTTCTCTTCTTTCCAGGAGTTCCTGCAAAGGTGGCCTTTAGAGCTCAGGGCGGGCTTGCTCGACACTCCTTCTCTCATTCCGGCCGTGCTCATCCCTAGGCTGGGGCAGAGGGTGCAGGGAAGCAGGGCTGTGGATGAGCCACTGGCCTGGAGGAGGGCCTCTCCACGAGGTCAGGCGAGCCCGGTGTAGGGGGTTACGAAACGCAGCGCTGGTTGAGTCCTGGAGGGAGGTTGGTGGGGCCCACCGCTCCTGGCTGGGGCTGCCGAGGACGGGGTTTTGTGAGCCCCCTGGAGGGCAGCTCCTGCCCTGGGCCTGGCTCCCCACGGTGTCCTGGAACTGGGTCCAGCCCTGCGTGAGGGCTCAGTGCCTGTTTGCCACGCGTTTCTAACAGGAGGATGAAATGTCCTGTTCGTGGGTGGTGCCACCTCGGGGGCCCAGAGTGCTCGTGTCGTGGGCCGTGGGAGCGCTTTCGGCACAGGCCTGAGCGGGGGTGACTCAGTCCCTCCAGGTCCTGCGTGGCCCTGGGGCTCCATTTCAAGGAAGCCGGGCGGCAGCTAGGGCAGAGAGGAGGCCACTCCGCCAGCTGACGAGGCCGTGAGCTGCCACCGCCGTTCACACCCCAGCGCCCCAATCCTGCCCAGATTGGAGCCCGGGGCCTCCTCCTCGGCACCTTCTGCCACCTAGAGTTCCCTCTCCCTTCCTGCTTGAAGCTGGCCGTGTCCCCTGCCTGCCCAGCCCCTTTCTGCTCCCCTTGTGTGGGTCCTCAGTACCGCCATGCGGTTGCCACCTGCCTGTGCGCGTTATGATCCTGCCACGTCTGCACCATCCTGAGTGGGTGTTGTGGTGTCCTGCCTGGCTGAGAGCTTCCTGGGGAAGCCTCTTCCCTTCTCTGGGGCTTCAGGGAGGCTGAGGGCCAATGAGGGCACCCCAGGGCTGCTGAAACCCAGATTTCTCTGAGGCGCTGGGGGCGCGTCTGCAGAACGCGGTGCCGGCTGCTCCGGGAGCAGATGCTGGGGGTGGGTGGGTGGGAGTGGGGAGGGCTTCTCCTGCCGGGAGTCTCAGCGACCGTGCTCGTGCCTTGAGGCAGCTGACAGCTCCCCCTCCATCTGGAAGCCAAAAAGCCGGCCTTTGAGGAAGGGGGCAGTGGGCAGTGGGAGCATCCTGGTGGTACCAGCAGAGAAACCAGCTTGACGTAGGGGCTGGAGTTTGAGCCTGGCCACGTTCGAATCCTGCCTGATTAACGTGGACCTTTCTTCTCTGCCCTCCAAGCCCAGACAGGGTAGGCTTCATGCAGGCCTGCGAGAGCGCCTATTCCGGCTGGAAGTTCTCGGGCGGCTTCCGCACCTGGGTCAAGATGTCCCTGGTGAAGACTGAGGAGGAGGACGGGCGGGAGGCGGTGGAGTTCCGGCAGGAGGTAGGTGGCGCTGGGCTCGCTTCGCATGGCCACTGACTCCACCCTTGAGTGCAGGGTGGAGGGAAGCTTCGCAGAGCGGGTGACCGGTGCACAGGGTCTTTGGGGTGAGGAGGCCTTCGCCAGGATGAGAGTGGAGCCGGTGCCCGGGAGTCTGCATGTTCTTCTGCAGGCAGGGCACACCCCAGGCCCTTTCCCTTTGTCGCTGCAGCCCTCACAGTGCACACGGCGGAGTGTTTTACAGAGTGGCGCCTCATGCGGCTCAATCTGATGCCTGTTTTTATTCTGCGCTACTCCCCCGCCGCGCTCTGAGACGCTGGCGGCTGCATAAAAAAGTTGACTATTGGCAGGGCAGAGACTGGGTATGGTAGCCTCTGGAGTGTGGGGTGCGTGGTGATCCATTGGGACACAGGAGGAAAATACTAGCTTTCTTTTTGTATTAATTTTTTAAAATTAATTATTTTTGGCTGCATCGGGTCTTCGTTGCTGGGTGCAGGTTTTCTCTAGTTGTTGCGAGCGGGGGCTACTCTTCGTTGTGGTGCGCGGGCTTCTCATTGCGGTGGCTTCTCTTGTTGCGGAGCACGGGCTCTAGGCGCGCAGGCTTCAGTAGTTGAGGCATGCAGGCTTCAGTAGTTGTGGCTGGAGGGCTCTAGAGCACGGGCTCAGTAGTTGTGGCGCACGGGCTTAGTTGCTTTGTGGCATGTGGGATCATCCTGGACCAGGGCTCGAACCTGTGTCCCCTGAGTTGGCAGGCGGATTCTTAACCACTGCGCCACCAGGGAAGCCCCTCTTTTTTGTATTAATTTTTAAAACCTCATCCTTTCTCTATTTTTGAATGTTTAAAATGCATGTAACATTAGAACGATAATAGTGATGTTATGTCCTTTCTAAGAAAGTTATAAATATGTTGGCACGTGCTCAGAATTCTTTACTAATGGGAAGCCTGATCAAAAAGCTTTCAGCCCCCTGACCTGGGGCCAGGAGATAGGCCGTGATCCTGGGGGCAGCTGGAGAGGATGTTGGAAGACAGCGTGGCACCGGGGGTGGAGGGATGGAGGGACGGGACATTTTGGTTGCCTCAGCAGGGCTGGTAGGCAGTCACCACCCAAAGCAGGGCCGCACCCCTGCCTGTGGGGCTTCCACCTCTGCAGGGGTGCTGCCATCTTGCCAGCATTCCTGCCCAGGGCCCGGCCATCCCGCGTGTCGGTGGCTGGGTGCCTGCAGAGGCAGCGAGGAGACGGCTCTGTTCTCGCATCCCCTCCTCCTCCTTGGAGGTTTTCCATTTGGGCTGGACTCCGAGGGGCAGCTTTAGGAAAGGGCTGGCTTGGAGAGGGACCCACTCCAACCGACAGGGTGGATGGAAGCCGGGCTCTCGTCCGGGTCTGCCCCTCCCCACGCCGCGCTCCTAGGACGATTCCAGATTGGAGGCCTTTGGGAACAGCTTGAAGCCATTTTTCTTCAGAGGGACAGGGCTTTTTTCCTGCCTTGGGCAACGACCCTCTGGCAGTAGGTCCTTATTCGTATTTTGTAAGATAACTGTCATCTCCCGGACTTTTACGCCACACTTTTCTCCAAGAACTCCAAGTTCTTTCTCATCTGGCCCCCAAATCAGCGGAGAAAGGGAGACTCAGTGTGTTCACCTTACAGTTAGGTCTCCCCAGGCTACCCTGGCTCTCCTGGTAGCTCTAGCTGTGATCTGAAACCGGCGGGCCAGACCCCTGTGAGCCTGTGCACTGTAGAATGTTTGTGTGCCTCTCAGCATCATCTGCATTGGAAGTCTTTGGTGGGGGATGTGAACTCTTTTGAAAAAAAATTTTTAAAAAAATTTATAATGTTTTTCTATCATGTTTTAAAGTTTAAAATGCTTTTCCTGTGTGTTGTTTCATGAGAGCCTCTCTACAACTCAGTAGACAAAAAATGTCCCCCAAATGGCATTTTGTCCCCCCATTTTATGAGAGCAAAGCAGAGGCTCAGACCAGAGGATGGCCCAGCCAGACTCTGGAACCCGTCTGCTCTCCATTTCACCTCACATCCCCTGTAGAAGCTGTAAGCAGGCCTCACCAAGCACGCCTGCTCACCGTGTGTTTCCAGGGAGTGCTCAGCTGGGCAGAACTGCGAGGCTGTACTTGGTCCCTGCAGACTGGAAGGGTTGAAATACCCAGCTCTTCAGGTCAAGTATTTTGACATTTGGAATTTTTATGGCTTTTAGTTGTGAGTCTTACACAGTACTTTGAAAATGGTTTAATCAGGTACAGATACCTAGCAACAGATTTCAGTGACAATCCAAAACACCTATTGTGCACCCCAGATCCTGTCCGTTTCCTCAAAGAATGATGGAAACCAGCGTAAAGCCTTGGCTCTGGGACCAGTCTCGGGATATCGTGTAGAGGAGGGTTTTGGCTCTCTCCCTCCAAAAGATGGTGCGAGGAGAGCCGAGGTCTCAGCTCCGCTAACTGCCCTCTCCTTCCCTGTGGCCCTGGCCAGGAAGGGACGCAGAAGCGGTGTAACACTGTTTTCTCTCCTCTCTACCTAGACCAGCGTGGTTAACTACATTGACCAGAGGCCAGCGGCCGAAAAAAGTGCTCAGTTGTTTTTTGTGGTCTTTGAGTGGAAAGATCCTTTCATCCAGAAAGTCCAAGATGTGAGTATCATCTCCGATCTTGAGAGGGGACTTCCCACCCCAAGGCATGTTGGTGCATCCTTGCAGGCCGTCCTCATCTTCTGTCACAGCGCAGATTTCTGTGTCTTTTGTATTTATGACATTCATTTTCTGTATCATTTGTGTTTAATTGATCTCATCTTTAACCCTGGACTCGTCGCTGTGAATGTGAGGGCTTCGTCTTTGTTCACCGTTTATCTGGTGTCCAGCGTGGTGCTTAGTCCAGCGTAGCCACTGGGTAGTGATAGTGAATGAACTAAGTAGAAAGCATTAAGCTAATAATCTAGATTACTGCTGTTGGAAGCCGTTCTCCTTTATTGGTTCTCTGTAGGATGAGAGTCATTTTTTATTTGTCGTAAATCAGAGCAGAAAGGTACTAATCAGAACTTAAGAGAGCATCAGTTGATGCCAGGTCCCAGACTCACCGTCTCAGAAGGGGAGGGGTGATGGGACGGCTTTGCCAAAAGAACATTCATGAGACGCCACTTACCAGAGCCAGTCCCAGATCTGATACTGTTTGTTGTGTAGATCATCACAGTATGTCCTGATGTGCTCGTGGGTTGGGGGAAGACATTTCAAACCTGAGGCTCAAACAGGCAGGGTCTCTGTGATGTGGATGTGCCCCATGATCCCATCACCGCTGTTAGTCGTGGCCTGGCTGGGCTGTGTACACGTAGGCATGTGCAGACTCCCTGAATTAAGACTCCACGTGGAAGAATGAGCGCCTTCAGCTCCACACGTGAAATGTGTGATCCAACGTTTTTTAACCTACTGTGTTCAGTATGAAGTCCTATTATGGACCAAGTAAAGCCCCGAGCTCGAGGCCGACTGACTTGCGTCGTCCCTCAGCTCCACAACTGTCCTAAATGGTGGTGGTGGTCGGTGGTGGTGGTGTAACTTTCGTAAGTGAGCCTGAGGTCGCCCTGCTGAACTGGGTCTTAAAGAAGTGCTGTGTGTTTATCAAGCGGGGTACTCAGACAAGCCATGACCTCGGCCTGAAGGAGTTGCACAGTCAGTGAGAAAACAATCTGGGCTGTAAAGGACGTAATTCCAGACAGTAAGGACCCGCCAGAGGGGTTTGTGGGATAAATCTCTCTGCTCAAGTCGAGAGGGTTTTGGCTTAGTGGTCAGAGGAAGCTGCGAGGGGCCTGGAAGGATTAGTAACTCAAGGTGGGAGGAAAGCGTCCCGGGCAGGGCAAATTGGAGGGGCCCATCTGCAGGCAGGAGTCCATGAGGTGAGTGGAGGACAGGCAGTCGCTGGACTGGATGGGAGGGGAGGTGAGAGTCACTGTGAGATGGGAAGCAAACAGGAACTGACTGTACAGATGGGGTGTATAGTTGGGAGGAGGTCTGTCTCAAAGCAGGGTCAGTCACATTGTGGGTTAAGCCAGAAATTTAAAGCTCAGGACTGAGTACCTTGTTTGTGCAGAGCTTTTTGAAAAAAATGTTTTTTCTTTCAGGATCAATTTATTATAGGGAGGGATTAGTAGTTTTCTCCTCAAACTGAGCTATGGACAAAGTATGGAGTTATGGCAGTTTTAGAAACCAGTTGTTTTTCTTGTTGCCTCAATAATTGGAGGGGCTCTTTGACAATAACACTGAAAATCAAAAATGGAAGCCAACAGAGAAACATGTGTTTGTTTCTGTTTTGCAGATAATCACCGCCAATCCTTGGAACACAATCGCTCTTCTCTGTGGGGCCTTCTTGGCATTATTTAAAGCTGCAGAATTTGCCAAACTGAGTGTGAAGTGGATGATCAAAATTAGGAAGAGGTACCTTAAAAAAAGAGGTCAGGTAATGAACCACATAAGCTGAAGTCGCTTGCGTTGTTTGAAGGACTGCCCGAGTTCATGGAAGTTCTCATCACTTCTGCTTTGGTAAACCTAGCTGCCAGCAATCCTGTCCTCACTTGAAGAAACGAGCCTTGCTGGGGGCCTGCCTGTCACACTGCAGCTTCTAACTGGTCCTCAGAGAGACTGTCTAGAGCCCAATGGAACAGATCCAGTGGATGACCTTAACTGTTATTTAAGTATTTAAATTATTAATGAACATTTTTTGACATATGACATGAATAGGGTGTGTGGAGGATGGAATTAGATATAATCCAGTTTCCTGAAGGTTTTTGGAAGCTGCCTTCCTTCTCGGTTTGGTGTATAGTTAAGGTCTAACAGGATGATTAAGGCTCTGACCTTAGGTTTTTTTCTTGAGATTTTTTTAAATGGACAGGAGTGTGATTTTCTTCTCCCCCACCAGTGACTTCTTTGGGTGTGGAGGTCATGCTGTGGAACCGGTGTACCGTGTGTGAGGAACGCAAAACCCCTCACGTCTCTGGTGCCATCTGCCAGCCCCTGACACGCTCTCTTGTTTAATATTAAATGAGACTTTTTTTTAAAGCTACTAGAAAAACTAGTAATTAGATCTCTTGTGGACTGAATAGCCACCTACCTGTCTGGCTAGAATGTTGGTTGATGCAGGTGTGAGTTCGGACTGATTAACATACAAAAACACTAGGACATGTGTACATAGTAGGTGCCTACTCAGTGTATTTTGATGATTTCATTAATAGGTGAATAAAAGTTAGGTTAATACAAAAGGAATCAGTGTGCCAGTATGCATATCTGCTAAATCAATAGGCACCAGTACGCTTTCATTCCGTGACCTCCAAATAAAAGGGAGCGTGAGCCTGGACTTCCACGATGGACGGGTCTGGACTCCCGAGGTACATCATGACCACGTCCAGGGAAGGGCAAGGTGGGCAGGCGATAGATGGCAGGTGGTCAGGAAGTGACAGGAAAGCCCCATGAATAAGCTGTGTTAGCTCTTCCTGTCCTACAAACCCCCCACCCATCTGATAAAGGGGCCCTCAGGATGACCCTCAGAGCTTTCAGCCCAGCCTGTGACAGAGATGAGTAACCTCTGGGTATTTTTCACATGGTAGCCATTGGCTGATTTAAGGTTATTAAGATTATTTCCAGAGTTTTAAATTATTTACATGCCCTTTGCCTCCAAAGAGGACTTGGCAGCATTTCTTCAATTTTGTAACCCGGTTTTAGATAATTCAAAGAGAACAACTCAAGTGTATGAGTGGGGCAATTTTAATCTCATATCTAGTTAGCAGCAAGAAACTGTGGTTTTTGGTTGAATTATTAAAAGTGAACTTGTGTAAGGAAATATTCCCTATTTTTCTATGGCACAGAAGCAGGTACAAACTTTAGCCTAGGTCCTGTCTCTATAAAATCTTATTGTAAGGCAAATGCAAAGCCAGGCATTAAAGCTTACGTTAACAGCACTGAAAAACAGGTATGTGTATTTTTAAATTCTCTCTAAAGATGACACACCACTTTAATATTAAATAGCTAACAAAATTTGCTCCAATGAACATATTAAAACTGTACTTCCTGTACTGTAGAAAGTTGAGAGACCTCTTGAACGTGCTTTCAAGTAAGCAGCTAATTAATTAGGAAGTGGGCATTTCTAGCTCTCTCTTCCACAACAGCTGTTAGCTGCAGCCTGCCAGAATCTACTCTGAATGTATGCCTAGACCGTCCACAAAATAGACATTTAGACCCAACCGTCTCTTCTGGGGAGGCTGGGGCTTGCCTTTTGCTGTGTTCTGTAGCAGGGTCACCCTTTCCTTCTCCGTGTGCTGCCCCCCCGTTGTCAGTGATCCCGGCCGGCCTTAGGTGAGTGTACAGCATCTGGCAAGAGCACTGGGCCTGGACGGCTGAGGTGCCGGCCATTTGAGAGCATCGTAAGATAGGAGCAACGTCCCGAAAGGAAGAGGAGTTTCTCCTGGTCTCACGGCGAGCAGAACGAGGTGCTTTCACGGTGACCTAGGAATAGTGTGCTAGAGTTGTTTTTCGTGGATGTGAAAGAGTAGAAGCAGACACCAGTAGTTGAAAACTTTGTAACGATCTCCCTGCCCCCATAAAAAACACTGCTGTTATTACTTATTATAGATTTTGAGATTTATCCTCCTAGGTCTATTTCATTTTATTATTTTATTTTGGCCGCAGCATGTGGATCTTAGTTCCCTGACCAGGGATCGAACCCGGGCCCTTGGCAGTGAAAGCATGGAGTCCTAACCACTGGACCACCAGGGAAATCCCATGGGTCTATTTCCATTAAAACTATGTACATATGTACACACATTTAAGGTAAGTTAAACCCATCCTCCAAACATAAAGGGACATGAAGGAAGATGGAAGGATATCCTAGAACTTAGAATTTTATGTGAAAATTCTATACAACAGATATACTTTGGTAAATGGCTAGAACACTCGACTCTGGCACACAGTCTTCCTCGTCTTTAACTGGTGTACAACCTGCAATTTGCCTTAAAATTTTCTCTATATACACGTATGTATGTACGTACGTACGTACGTATATATGTATGAATGAAGGGGGGCAGGCTTCTTCTGAGCACCTAACCTTAGTGCTGAAAAAAAGCAAAGTCGACGTAAGGCAAAATACAAACATAGATTTATTAAATGCTGCTCAATCCCCCAATAAAGATCTTCCATTACAAAACAGTTTTCCACACAACTGCAAGTTAAGAGATTGGAATGGTACTCTGATAACAAAATGTGAGAAAATACTTGACCAAGTAGAAACATATACGACTTCTCTATAGTCAGCTTTTTCAGAACCCTACAGAGGAAGCCTACTGCATTTCCTTTACACAAAGCCAGGCAGTGACAATGAGCGCTCTGCATCACCACACCGTGGGACTCAAAGCCTCCATCCCTGCATCAGGAGGTACTGGAGAAGGGCAGGTTGTGAGGACTGGAAAGGCCCTGCCTTCAGCCTTTGGGAGGAAGAGGAGGAATGAACTGAGAGGCAGGCTGTGTTCACGGCACTGCCCCCACTAATCTGTGCTCAGCGCTCTGGGGAGCTGCAGATGAAGGGGGATGTCCATAAGGATCGATCTGAAGAATTTGGTTTACGTTCCCAGCTTTTATTTATAATTTGTGCTTTAGAAAGCCTGGAAATTTAAGGTTTTGCTCAAATTCCAGAGTACAGTAATATCTCTCTGTGAAGGAAGGCTTAGGGGCAAGTAATTCCCTCCGTCATATTTCTGGGAGAGATGAAGGGAAGGATAAGAATTACACCTTAGTTTTACTTTAGGAAAGTCTTTGTCCTGGGATGTAACTAAGGTCTGCAGCAATGTGAAAGCACGTTATCAAAGGGAAAAATACACAGAGCAGACTCTACTGTATCTATGTGCAACACAACCCAGACAGAATTCAAGTCATGATTCTTACCACTCCCGTAATGATTTCACTCATATCACAGATGATAAAGCTCATTCATTTCTGTGAAACTTCAGAAGAGGGACACAAATCAATGATTAGACAAAGGTTACAATATACTATGGCCATGATATAGCACAGAGCTATGTTGAGTCCATATATTTTTTTTCATTTACAGTTGCCAGAAAAAAAATTGGCCTTTTAATTATACTGATGAGGTTTCATAATTTTTACATATTTCAGAAAAGTGTACAAAACC
This sequence comes from Aethalodelphis obliquidens, assembly GCF_003676395.1. NCBI lineage: Eukaryota > Metazoa > Chordata > Mammalia > Artiodactyla > Delphinidae > Aethalodelphis > Aethalodelphis obliquidens. Next base: position 8,677,211 of record NW_020837992.1, on the reverse strand, counting down.
ACCTATCCAACGGAGGTGGAAGGCTTTTTTCATTCATCAGTTGTATTGCTGAGAATACTGTGCATGTTGTAAGCACTGTTCTGCTTTTCTAGAGCTTTCTTCAGCTTTAGCTCCTCCAATTTTTTCCATAATTCTTCACGTTCCAATTCCTTCTTTTTCTCCCTGTAAATCAAGACTTTTGCAGTTAGAAACTTTTATTTCAGAGCTTGAAGAAACATGCTGTTTGGCAGTTGGCTGGAGAACAGACTGTTCACTCACATTTCACTTAAATCCCTCTACTAAAGCATTTGAGACTGTATATTACCTAGAGCACCGCGTTACTCATCTTCATCTCCTGAGAGTAATACCACATCCGTGTGGCTCCTGTACTGACTGAAAGCTAACGTTCGCCTTCCCTCCCTGCATTTTATCACCACCACCACCACCACGACTGTGGCATCTGTGCTTTATGGTTGGCAAAGTACTTAGTCACCCCCTGCAGTAAACCCCTTGCAGTGGGGTCTTGCCGACAGACTGAAGGGCTGGCCACGAGTCAGCCTGGAGCCGTTTCCAGGTGGAAGCCATATCCTTTTGGCTCCACGTCGCTAGCTGCCAACCAGTCTGTGTCTTACTATGTCTTGTCTCCTGCATGTCAGAAGGAGACTTTAAAGTTTGAATAACCTCTCTAAAAAAGCAAAACTCAAAATATGCTGCTTCAACTACTTAATTTCAGTTCTAAAGAGAACATTTCTGAATAACTTGGACCAAACTATTCTGAAGGGCTATATGAACATGTGAAAAAACCATGGGCTTACCGTTCTGCAGTTACATATGTTTTAAGGGGACAAAAGTGCTGATTTACGCAGCCAGTAAGATATAATGATCGCTCTTAGTTATGTGAAATACGCATTTTTCAAATATAAGTTTCATATGATCCTAGTCATTTTTCCTTCTTCACATTGCTTCCTGGGACTCAAACTATGTACCTAATTTCTATTCCTGCCTGAAAGGTGCTATTTAAAAGAAATAATGCATTGAGTTAGTTACTGATGGACTAGGATGGCCTTGAAGAAGAGAGATCCTTTCTCTACTTGCCACCAGAAAACCAGGACTAGGAACTTACAGTCAAAATAGATCAGCTTTTCCAAACAGAAGAGTCAATACACTTATTAGAAATAAATAGGCTCAGGTACAGCAGTTATTGAAACTGAAATAAATATATGAGAAGGAAGTGATTTTTAGATTATTTTGTAGTAATTTATGAAATTTTCAAAAAGAGGTAATCACTAAGCCAAGTTCCTAAATGCTAATGTGTGTGACCATTTATTCACTAAAATATATATTGCAAGGAACAAAGTATCAGTAATAGTACTCAGCCACAGAAATATCCTTATATGAGTCTCCCCTTCCCCAAAGGGAACTATACTGACTTTAAAATACCAGTTTGTTAAAATGTGAAGCTTAAAAACTATCAAGTTATTGTGCAGGGAACAGATGAAGAATAAGCTCACTATGGACGCCCATGTGGACAAAAGCAATTCTCCTAAATGTGAAAATAATTATGTAAAATAGTATTTAAAATCCAGCATAAATTGTATTTCACAATGCAGATGTTATCATACTGATAAAGTCTAAGGCTCAGAATGAGATAAACAGAATTTATGATCCACATTAAAATCATAATCTAACCATTAGGAGTTTACCTGGAAATGACTTTAAAGTACTTATTAGAGACATTCAAATTGAAATGCTAAATGTAAATGGCTTTTTTCTTTTTTGAATTTTATTTTATACAGCAGGTTCTTATTAATTATCTATTTTATACGTGTTAGTGTATATATGTCAATCCCAATCTCTCAATTCATCCTACTGCAGCAATTGGCTTCTTAAACATAATTTTAACTTAGAATACCTTATTGGACTCAATCACATTCAACTAATCTAAAATGTACAGATAAGTCTATAAATGAAAATGTCAAATACCTTTGTCTTTCAGCTTTGTATGAACTAGTAAGATCATCGAAAAGCTTGCCGTTCATCTCCATGAGGGTTTTCAGCACATTGTACACCAGTGCTACAATGGTCCTAAAATGAAAACAAGCCAGTGCTGGGTTACTGATGCTACTAACAGATGGGAAATGTAACACTATCATCTCTGAAATGGGTTGGATGCTAGCTGACTCAGTCAATCCATTTTAGAGCTGACAAACTGAAGTTCAAGAAGTTTAGTAATTTGCTCAAGGTCACACAGCCAGTGGTAGTAGAGATGGTCGGTCTGATTCCAAAACTCCTTCCATGATACAGTCCTTCCCACTGTATCATGCTTAGATTAAACCCTAAACATGTTATGGTCAGCTTCCTGTCTGCTCTAGAGTCTACTATCACAAACCCTGAGTAACAGCATTAAAAGAAATTTGAAAAAGATCCAATTACCGTAACTTGTAAGAAGAAAAGTAAAACACAGGATAAGGGTGTTACAGAATTTAGAATGTATGCAATCTAAACATCACTGATGTGACCTTGAGCACTGAAGCTTCCCCCTGGGCTAAGCCAGCTATGGAGGTGAGACTGGATACTGGCAGCACACAGTCGCCTGTGCATCCTCTGCAGATGTTGGGTTGGTCTCCCCAACAGGGTTTAACCACACACTAGTACAGAATGTCACACCAGACAGTCCCTAGATTTGCAATTCTAAGTTGAAATTAAGAACATACAGGAGTTCAGGGTTTCTGAGCAAGAGCCACCCATTCTCCTTGCTTGGCCCTGCAATAAACCTTTCTCTGCTCAAAAAAAAAAAAAAAACAAAAACCAAACAACAAAAAAACCCAGAACATACAGACACACATACAACTTCATAAAACACAGTGCAGAATAGAATAAAACTATGTGACGTTAACCTTGGGATCAATTCCAAATCTGTACAGGTTTCATAAGTATGAGTTATGAGATCAAATGACAAAGGGGTCAAAAAAACAAAAACACAAAAATAACACAATCAACATAAAAGACACTTACGGATTCCAGTGTTCTTTGGAGATTTTGTACAAACTGCCAAACATAATTGGCAGAATTTTATCAATATTCTCCTCAATCAAACTAAGAATATATTCATTGTTCCAGAAGTACAGCGCCCTTTCTGCAACCTAAAAAAAGACATTTAGAAATGTCAAAACTAAAAGAGAAAAGAAGTAATAGTATAAAATAAAAACGGCTTCACTGAAAACATCATACCTGAAAATGAGAACTGGATACACACTTGGATATCTGCTTAAAAAGGGGCTCTTCAATTTTTTTGAATTGTGTTGGTTCAATGACATCTAAGATTTCTTCAATTTCTCCTAAAAACATCACCTAGGTTAAAAAAATTTTCTTTTAAGAAACATGACAAATTACGTGATGTTAATATAGAAAACACAAATGAGAAGGTTAACCTACAAATTAAACAGTGGATGAAAAAACTCTTGACAGTATACGCAATTTACTATGATGTACAGATATTCTACCAAGTCTCTCTAATCCCCACAGAACATCTCCCCCTTGGTAGCAGTGATGATACACCCAGCCCAAAGAAGCATGGTTTAGAGCCCTGAGATTGAGAAGTTCTAATAAAATGCACTGTTTTTGTTGAATGAAATGCACCTCTTTCTGACTGCATGTTTTTGGCCAAAATTTCAACAATCCTCTGATCACCTGCAAAAAAGGGAAAAGTTTATTTAGCATGAATTAAGCAAAGAAGCTGGTTAATCTCAGGAAATTTTAAATAATTGTGATAATATCAATATTCATTCTGAAGGAGAACAACAGTATTCAATAACTATGTATATCCCCTTACTCTGCTCAGCTTTAGACTTCTACCAATTCAACAGATACTTATTGAGTGCCTTTGTACCAGATACTGTTCTAGGTGCCAGGGACACACTGATGAATAAGACAGAAGGAGGTCCCTGATTTTCATGAAGCAGGAAGACCAACATAAGTTAGCAATTAAACTTATAAATAAAATAATTTTAATAGTAGTAAGTGCTACTTTCTACTAAGAAAATAAAGTATGAGATAATGACTTGGTGGGGTGAGGAAGGGAGGTTATTTTAAGGAGAAATTAAGGAACAGATAATTCCTGTTATTTAAACCATTATGAAGCACCCAAAAAAGCCAGAAAGCTTCCCAATTTATTTCATGGCTGGCACAGTCTTGATAACCCAAATACAACAAAACAAGCGATTGTGAATTTAAGTAAACATAGTTGCAAAAATCTGTATTAAACCAAATATAACAGTATATTAACAGAATGCTGCTACCTACCCAATAACTTATTCCAGAAATTCCAGGATGGTTCAACTCATTATAGTTATAGGTTAAAAGGGGGAAAAAAAAACTGTATGATCATCTCAAAAGATTTTGAACAGTTATTTGATTTTTTGATTGATTATATATTCTGATAACAATTTAGTAAGCTAGAACTAAGAATTTATCAGAAACCATCAGCAATCAACTTATATAATGGTCTCTTGGCAGTAAATTGGCAGTAAAACCATTTGGGCCTGGTGCTTTTGTGGAAATAAATCTCTGACAGCCTTTTAAGTAAATTTAGTTATTGGTCTTGTCTAGTAATGAACACTCATCCAAATTAAAACTGGGGAAGAACACTGTTCTGGAGCCAATCCAGTAAGACAAGAATCTGATGAATAATGTTGAAAAGGGATATCAGAATTATACTTATTTGTCTAAGTGTATGATAATTATATACCGCTTAAATATTAAAAGATGAAAAATTACTAGAATGAGTAGGAAAATTCAATATGTGGTCAGATAAAAGATAAGTACGTAAAAATCAATACCTTTTAAAACAAAGTATCAGTTACAATAATCAGAGAAAAATAATTAGAACAATAAGGTAGCATGGAAACTGACAGAGAAGATATATGACACAGAGGAATATCTAGACAGACTCAAGTATATATGAGGTTTTAATATATGACAAAGGCGGCATTTCAGTTCCTGGGAAACAGCTGAATTAGTCAATTAATTGGTGGTACTTGAACTGGTGGCTCACCAGTTAGGAAAAAAATGTAGCTCCTTTGGTAGGCAGACTCCTGAAATGATCTCCTATGATCCTTACTTCCTGAATTCACACTCTTGTGTAGTTGAGCCCTTCCTTGAAGTGTGGACTGGCCTACTGACTTGCCTCTAACCAACAGAATGTGGCAAAAGGGACAGAATGTCACTTCCATGAGAAATTTACAAAAGATTGTGACTTCCATCTTATGAGCAGACTCTCTAGGGGCCTTCTTGTCTTGCAAGCTTTGATAAAGCAAGCTGCTATGTTGGAAAGGCCCAAGTACCAAGGAATTGAGGGTGGCTGCTGGCCAACAGCATCTGAGAACCAAATGCTAACAACAGTCACGTGAACTCAGAAGCAGATCCTTCCTCACCTGAGACTTTATATGCAACCCTATACCTGGCCAACACCTTGACTGCAGCCTTGTGAGAAACCCTGAGGCAGAGGACACAGCTAAGTCATGCCTGGATTCCTGATTCACAGAAACTGTGCAATAATAAATGTTTGTTGTTTTAAGCCACGAAATTTTGTGATAATTTGTTATGCAGCAATAGAAAACTAAAACAATTCCTTACCCGTGTCACACAAATATTTCAATTTCAAATGGTGGAGTGGGTTGAATGGTGGCCCCCAGATATGTTCATGTCCTAATCTCTGAAATCTATGAATGTGACTTATTTGGAAAATGGGTCTGTACAGATATAATTAAGGATCCCAAGATGAAAGCATCCTGGGTTATCTGGGTGGGCCCTAAATCCAATGACAAGTATCCTTGTAAGAGATAACACAGAGGAGAGACCGAAGAAGAGGCAGCAATGTGATATTGGAGCGATGCAGCCACAAGCCAAGAACACCTGGAGACACCAGAAACTGGAAGAGGCAAGGAACGGAATCTCCCCTAGAGCATCTGGAGGGAGTGCAGCCCTGCCGACACCTTGATTTTGGACTTCTGGCCTTCAGAACTGTGAGAGAATAAATTTCTGTTATTTTAAGCCACCAAGGTTGTGGTAATTCGTCATGGCAGCCCTAGGAAACTATTATAGATGGAATAAAGTTTTTACACGTAAAAACTAAATCCATAAAATAACTAGAATATGATACTAGAGAGTATTTTTATAATCTCAAAGGGTAGAAGGATTTTACTTAGCATGACATCAAGGCCAGAAGCCATAATGATGAATAGATTCCACTACATAAAAAATTTTTAGTTCTTTAAAAAGGCAAATATTAAAAACAGTATATTCAAAGTTAAAAGGAAAACTCCAAATGGGTAAAAAATTTTGCAAAATATAATAGGCAAAGGCTTAAAAGTAGGCAAAGGACACAGAAATATAAATGACTAATAACCATATAAAAGGATGGCTGTAATTTAAAAAGCCAATTAAAATATTTCATACCTATTACACTAGCAAAAATTTAAAACAATATTCAGCACTGGCTGATAAGGGAAAATAGGCACCTTCCCACACTGTACTCTTTGACCCAGCAATACGGTTTTAATTTCAGTAATTTGGTTTTATATTTTTTTTAATTTTTGAATTTTATTTTATTTTTATAGAGCAGGTTCTTATTATTATCTTATCCATTTTATACATATTAGTGTATACATGTCAATCCCAATCTCCCAAGTCATCCCACCACCACCACCCCCACCACTTTCCCCCCTTAGTAATTTTTAAAAATTTTACATACAGTAAAATATTTTCTTTTTTTGGTGTACAGTTCTCAGGGTTTTTTATACACACATAGATTTTTTTTTTTTTGTAACCAACATTACAGACAGGACACAGAATAATTCCAATACCCTAAAACATCCCCACACCCAGCAACATGCTTCTAACAATGAAAACTCCAATAACTCAAGTGTCCATGAATTGGGGATTGATTAAATATGTTATGATAATCCATATAATGGAATTTGATGTGACCAGTGAAAAAATGAAGCAGATTAATACGGAAAGGTATCCACATTATATTGACAAGTGAAAAAACCTAGTCAGCACTGTCCCACTGTTTAACCTATACATAAATATATGTACAGAAAAAAATTTATAGAAATATATTCACCAATTTATATGGTTATCTTTAGGGGATCCGATTTTAAGGAACTTCCTCCACATTATGCTTTATGATTTTGTCTTGTGTGAACCAAATTAACACACTACTTTCATAAGTGGAAGTAACAATAAAGTCATTTCCATTTTGGAAAATAAAATAATTTCAATAGAAGATCTAGGGACATAAAGAATGTAATAAACTACCTAAAGCTCTGACTTATTTAAAATTTGTAGGAAGCTTTGATATGAACGCCAGGCTCCTAGAAAATGAGTATTAGGGCTCAAACCCAAGTACTATGGCCTTAATTTTGGTGCTAGAATGGCCTATAGTAGAAATTACAAGATCTCTGTATCTGCAGATCTTTATGAATTGAAAAATATTTTCCTTTGTCAACTTGGACATTTTACCTCCTCATGCTGCTCCTATTTCTATTAACCCAACTCATCTAAGCCAAATGTCCAGCCCTCATCTCTCTCCCTAACCTTTTACTCTATAAAAAGAAATCAGCTGTCTCCCCGATCCACTCCATATTAACTTAATTATATTTATATCTGTTTATTATTCACCAAGCATGAACCATGTTATGGGTTTTCTTTGTCTCAATTCTAATGAGAGTTATCATGGATTTGCATTAAGTTTTACTTCACTTTAGAGGTTTATGTGATTTCATGTAAATACTGGGCTTCTAATTCTCCTATTTGTCTTTAAAAACTGTTTTTAGCTGTTTCCAGAAAGAACTGCAAGCCTAAAAAGTCTAAAACTCTAAACATCAGGGAGTGGAAAAATATCTTTCGTTCCTTTACACAGACAAAGCTCAAGTCAAAGGGAGAACACTAAGTACATAATTTTTTTCAAGTGCCCCTAGCCTCAGAAAACTCTAATATAAAGAAAATCATACAATTTAAATCCTTCAAACCCCTTGCTATTCTTCAAGAACTGTTAGTTTAAATATTTAGGATACCTAGAAAACACTCCCTCAAAATACTTACTTCACCAAGGTTAAAATGTTGTTTTCTATGTTTTTATCCTTTTCTGTTTTTGCCTGAACTTATGTTTTTCTTAAATCTTCAATTTTCATGATAACATTTTTATTCTCTCCTGAATCTTTGTATTATAGACAATTAGTAAGCAGCAGAATTCAAAGACTGAATTGCTATGTTGATTCATAAAGTAAACAATCTTTAATTCCTAGATTATATCTTAATCACCAAAGGCAAGGAAATGTTTTCAATCCCTATCATGTGGTTTACCGTTAATAAGAGGGGAAATCCTATTTCTAAAGAAAACACAAAACTCAAGGGAATAGTTTTGGGACCCTTAAAGTATGTTTTAATTTCAAAAGGTGAATGAAGATTAAAAAGACTATCACTGAAGGTACCATGTATATAAAATTTCACTGTAGTCATTTGATCCTGTCCTCACACATCTTAACTACTATATATTAACTTTAATCTACATTTAAGTTACTCAAGACATATATTATAACTCATGAGAGCTCCCCATCCCAATCTTGTTCTCTGAATACAGATTAACCTCACTTTCCTTCTTCTAAATGATTTTAGTTTAAAATATATTACTACTACTGTTTGGTACTCTATAAGGGAATAAAGAAAGCTAAAATAAAATGCTACAATGTAGACCAAAAACATAAAAATAAGTAAAACACTTACAGGTTCTGTTAGTGTTGTATCTTTCTCCAGGAACTGTACAACACAGTAGGCTAGCTAAAATACAAGGGACAGTTTATAAATATTACTGATGAAATAACATTTAGTAATGCAGGATTTTTATATTTAGCTAACAAAACGACCTCATTTTGACAAACTTTATCGCAATACATAAAAATGAATATACTCATAATTGTGCAAGTAACTTCTACTTCAAAAAAGATGTCCTTGGGCTTCCCTGGTGGCGCAGTGGTTGAGAGTCCGCCTGCCGATGCAGGGGACACGGGTTCGTGCCCCGGTCCGGGAAGATCCCACATGCCGCAGAGCGGCTGGGCCCGTGAGCCATGGCCGCGGAGCCTGCGCGTCCGGAGCCTGTGCTCCGCAGTGGGAGAGGCCACAGCACTGAGAGGCCCGCGTACCGCCAAAAAAAAAAAAAAAAAAAAATCCTTTTTTCAGTAGTAACTTCTGAATATTAAGTTAACTGAAATATTAAAGAAAATGTAGTTGGACATATCAATCTTTCGATATCATTTAGGTGGCAGACCAGTTCTTTGGGGAATTAAAAGCACTGCCTTTGTCTTACAAATCAGAAGTGTAAACTATAGCACACTAAATTAATAGATACTTACACAGATAAATAAAGTTGACTGAAATAAGACTAGAGCTAACAGTTTAGTTTTTCAGCATGTTTCTAACATGTACGCCTATGCCGATATGATATTATTCTTTGAGTATTAATGGAGGAAACTAAAACCATTCTCTAACTAGGTCATTGAGGCTAGATGGAACATTCTGCAGATATGTGGGATTTATCGAAGTCACACAGTGAGTTAGGTCAGGGCCTGGACCAGAACAGAACTTGATCTTTCCTATATCTATACTTACAGTTCATTCAGCTTATTTAAGAACACTCAATATCATAATGCTTTAAAAATTATGATATAGTAAAAATTTGTTTTGGGCAACTTACAAAAGCAAATTGCTTAAATATACTTAAAATTGCCACCTCAATACTTCTCAGTTTCTCTGCCTTTATATCAGTCTTTGAAACAACATTCATTTCACCTGAAATCTCCTGCAACTTACCTGAGCATGAAACAAAGCTAATCCTTTTGCAGTATGCATAGGAATAAGAACCTTCATTAGAAATTGTTTATGTTCTGCTTTCAGTGGCAATGCAAAGCCATTGATAATACTGGAGGGAAAAAAAGGCAGGGGAAGGGTTACGTAGTTACTACTTTATTTCTAAAAGTTATTACATCCCCAAGTACCTAGGAACTGCTCTGCTTCAGTCCTGGTGTTGAATGACTTACTCATCTGCAAACTACGTTAGACTATCACTATGAAGTCTGCTCCTTTAAATCATTCAGTGATCCCAAAAGAAAACGAGGACTGCCAATTTAATGTCCCAGTAAGCAACTTTATGTTTTCTATAAAGCCTATCACTTATTCATGCCTTTATTTTTCTTCTCTAAAGCACCGGAGAGTCAATATCACAATATTGTTAGAATTTTCAATATATTCTAAAGTAAATGGGTAGTTTCTCTTACTTTATTGAAAGATCTGAAATTAAGAAGTAGTTCTCTCCATAATCATTCTCTAAGTATTAACAGAGGAGACAAAAACCATTGTCTAAACATAAATAGAGGGTCTAAACTTCTCTCATGTTAATACTGCTATGTGGTGAATAAGGAAGGCAAAAATATTCATATAAACTAAAATCAAAGGCTGTAGATTCTTCTAAAAAGAACAGATGTACAGGAATGATCTATCAACACCTGAACAAGAATTCCTGTAACTTCACCAAATATTCACTATAACTTATTTCATCTCTTCCCAAGCAGATCCTATAGGTTTCTGAGGCAGTCTGGCAAGATCAGGCATAAAATATGCCACAGCTTCAAGAGCACAAGTCTATTCTGAAACAGATGTCTTGCATGGCACTATTTTAATATGCTGACCCCCTAAAAAGCTATAATAAGAATTCAGTTGAGAAACTATGCCTTATACTATATATTCAAACTCTAAAATATGAAATAATTTCTCCAATCCCAGCTATTTTAATACAGAAAGCATTCAAAGTTACTTAATTCTTAAAAAGAACAAAAAACTGACCTACCTTCCTAATATTTCAAGGAGTTCAGCAACACCATTGAAATGCTCTGTTTCATATATAAACCTAAATTTAAAATAAAGATAGATATAAAGAAAAATCAAACATCAGAAAATTAAACTGAGAGAAAGATGTAGGAAGGTACAAAGAAATCTAAGGGGCAAATATACGAAATGTTCAAGCACACTTTAGGAATGAATTCTTTGTAAGCCATTTGGCCCCCAATCAGTTACTTCTTAGCAATCTTATAAAAGGTCTATTTCCTATTAAACCACATATACTTTTGCTAAAATTTGCTATATATTAAGATAACAATATAATTTCATCTGGAATATTTTATTTTACTTTAAAATTTATAAGAAAGATGGGTCTTCTCAAAGAAATACTTTTTAAAATAGGAAACCTCTACTCATACATAGGTAACTCTAAGAGAAAAGGACTCATGTAATAAAGCCACTTTTACTCAGAATTTCTCTAAGCCTAAACTACACAGGCTGACTAGCTTTCTAAGATTAGGGTCGCCTTTAAAGTAGGGAGTCATAGACTCAAATGATGACAGGATAGGCAGGGCAGATACCATAAATGATGGGCAGGGCCCCAGAGAGAACGACAGAGAGCTGGACAAAGATGATCTCTCTAGAGGAGGCAATATTTCTCATCTCTGACTGTTACAGTGTGAAAATGCTAGCCTAATTTTGCCACATTGTCAACTCAAACAAACCAAACCTGAAATTTGGGTATTAAAGCAAAATCTCCTAATCTGAAGCAACTAATCAATAGATTTCATTGATAAAGTAGTCAAAAGATAAATTTAATTAGCTTTGTCAGAAAATTGAATGAAAATACTGCCAAGAGCTACTGATTTAAATAGTATTTATAAAAAATTTTTTAAACAAGTGCTCAAATACATAACCAGACAAACTCTCCTCTCAATAAATTTTAAACATCAGTAACACTGGTATTATCTATTAAAACTGTCTTCATTACTACTATCCATTTAGATGAGAAGTTACAAGAAAGAGTTAGATGCAATCAAATGATATCCATAAAACAGGCTAAAAATGACTCAAATACTATCAGTTAAGTTTCTAAGTTTCAGACTTTAAAAATTAACCTATCGCACTGCTGGTGGGAATGTGAATTGGTTCAGCCACTATGGAGAACAGTATGGAGGTTCCTTAAAAAACTACAAATAGATCTACCATATGACCCAGCAACCCCACTACTGGGCATATACCCTGAGAAAACCAAAATTTAAAAAGAGTCATGTACCAAAATGTTCATTGCAGCTCTATTTACAATAGCCCAGAGATGGAAACAACCTAAGTGCCCATCATCGGATGAATGGATAAAGAAGATGTGGCACATATATACAATGGAATATTACTCAGCCATAAAAAGAAACGAAATTGAGCTATTTGTAATGAGGTGGATAGACCTAGAGTCTGTCATACAGAGTGAAGTAAGTCAGAAAGAGAAAGACAAATACCGTATGCTAACACATATATATGGAATTTAAGAAAAAAAAATGTCATGAAGAACCTAGGGGTAAGACAGGAATAAAGACACAGACCTACTGGAGAGCAGACTTGAGGATATGGGGAGGGGGAGGGGTGAGCTGTGACAGGGCGGGAGAGGGGCATGGACATGTATACACTAACAAACGTAAGGTAGATAGCTGGTGGGAGGCAGCCACATGGCACAGGGATATCGGCGCGGTGCTTTGTGACCGCCTGGAGGGGTGGGATGGGGAGGGTGGGAGGGAGGGGGACGCGGGAGAGAGGAGATATGGGAACGTGTGTGTGTGTGGCTGATGCACTTTGTTATAAAGCAGAAAGTAACACACCACTGTAAAGCAATTATACCACAATAAAGATGTTAAAAAAAAAAAAATTAACCTAAAGGGGCTTCCCTGGTGGTGCAGTGGTTAAGAATCCGCCTGCCAGTGCAGGGGACACAGGTTCGAGCCCTGATCCGGGAAGATCCTACATGCCGCGGAGCAACTAAGCCCGTGTGCCACAACTACTGAGCCTGTGCTCTAGTGCCTGCGAGCCACAGCTACTGAGCCCGCGCACTACAACTACTGAAGCCCCATACCTAGAGCCCATGCTCCGCAACCAGGAGAGCCACCGCAATGAGAAGCCCGTGCACCACAACGAAAGAGTAGCCCCCGCTCGCCGCAACTAGAAAAGCCTGCAAGCAGCAATGAAGACCCAACGCAGCCAAAAAATAAATAAATAAAATAAATAAATTTATTTAAAAAAATTAACCTAAAAGAACTGGAATAAAAAGAAAATATGGAAGGGAAAAAAAAGTGCTGTATATGAATATACAACCAATTTACCTGAGGAAAATGTTGTTAATTTGTTTTCTGATGAATGCTCTTAATCCAAGAAATTTCCCATAAATTCGATGCAGAACGGTCTTCAGGAAGTCGCGTTCTCTGGGATCTTCACTATCAAAAAGCTCCAGGAGCTTTAAAAAAAATCTGAGAAATTACTTTTTAAAAATAATCGAGCTAAAACTTCACTCTTTTCTAATTTTGATTTTAAGATAATCCACAAAAGCTTTAAAAGTTTTAAAAAGATTCTGCCTCATCAGATTGACTTTATTCTTGCTAAATAATGAAATAAAAGCTTATGGAGTATTTTTTTAATTTCATTTTGAAAAATGACACACAATAAATAATATAAACACTTCAAGAAGTGGAATATTGTTTTTTGGCCTTGCCACTCATTTTAAAATGCTGACCTACTCCTGACTACTAAACACGGCTCATAATTTTAAAGTGTTGAAATGTGAGAGATTTTTAAATGTTTTTTGATAGTATGTCAAAACTACATACAGAATCTTAAGCTTGTAGACCACAAATTGTTAAATAAATGAAGTTTAAAAAATACACATGCACAAATGCGTATTTCTAGTTTACTAGGCAAATTTATACAAACTAAGGCTTCTTTTTTTTTTGTGATCTTACACTAAAAACATTCAAGTCACCATGCCAACAGCTCAAAGATTAATATTTAGTTAATAGGTAAAATATTGGTAGATATATGCTAACAGAGTGAAAATCATTCATGAAATAACACTGAAATAAAAGATGAGACTACAGATTTTTATTTAAAGTCAGCTTAGCAAATGGCTGAAAAATTTTAAACCAGTTCAAATTGGCCAAATCAGCATTTTCCTACACCTCTACACAACTCTTCAGCAAAGGCAGGACAAATAGATCTTTGAAAAATTTAAAATCAAAAGCTCAAATTTCCATTTTAAAACAGTAAAGAAACTGAAATTCTTCAGTCAAAAAAAAGTATTACTGTATTTTAAATGAAACACTGGATTTTCTTAGGAAAAAATATACAAAACCTCTCTTTATAGAATACAATTACCTATGAAGTTGTCAAGGAATTTTATGTTCTGTACTTTGGGATTGATAATTACAGTCATGATGGCATGCTCTGAACCTTAAGTTCTTTTTCCATTCTGTCTTGAATTATATGTAATTGTTTACATGTGTATCTCTTCTACAAGAGTGGATATTCTTTGAGAGTAGTGATGACTTTAGTCACATTTATATAACCCTAAAGTGTCTGGCTTATAGTTTGCATTTGTTGTTTGCTAGATTATTAAGTACTGCATGCGGCTCCAGCAAAAAATATCCACAGAGTATGAGAATTTATGTTAATATACCTAATTAAGTCACTTTAAATTATTCTAATTAAAATAGCTAAACTATTCACTTAAGACACTCAAATCCAAGTTCTGATGTTGGGTTTACTTGGAAGATATGCTTTGAAATTAATAAAAGGAACCCTTAATTGTTAAGTTTCCTATGTCTAATTCAAGAACAAACATAATGTAATACAAGTTGATCCTCAGGGTCAACGTAAAATAGTAGAGAACAGTTGTTAGCTAAGTGTCAAATCTATTTAAATAAGTTATTTTGAAATATTACAATCTAAATAAAACAATCTATTTATATATAATCAAATCCTGATTGTGCCATTTTCTAGCTCTGTGAATTTGGATATGGTCTAGCTCTTTATATAAAAGCATATAAGGCACATAAAAAGCACTCAATAATTCTTAGCTTCCTTCTTCTGAAATCCTATGATTTGAACATAACCTGGAACTACACACTTGTTTTCTTCTCTTGAAATGATAAATGTCCAAATTTATACTTTAGATTTTTCTCCTGTACTTGTAAGTCTTAAACTTACCACCTAATCAAATAATTTCAAAATACAAAAGCTGAGAATTCTCATAGTAATATTTATGGAAGCAACATACTAAGAATACCTCAGAGCAGTGATCTGTGAAATCACAGTGATATAAACTGCTAGAAACAAATTAGTGGGCCTTGGCTTCTCAGATATTTCAGGCACTCAGAGTAGAATGTACAAAATGGATCCTACCCTACCAGTTTTCTTCTTGTTCCCCCTCAAATCCAATGAATAATCCAGCAGCCAAAACACCTCAAGCTCCAGAGTGAGGAAGCCCTAAGGCAATTGTTCCACTCAACCTGCTATTATCTTAAATACAATTTAACATGGCATTACTGAAGTTCCTTAATACACTGTATTCCTTCTGTAGCACACAAGAGCTATAGAACGAAATAAATATGCATTCATTTGCAATTACCAAAATAACATAGCTCCATTTAATCTGACTGCTTTTAACTTGTTATTGAAATGAAATTAACATTTTACTGTTAACACACACCTAATATTTCTTCATAGTTTATGAAGAACTACTTGAATGGCTGAAGGACATATTCTTGACAATATTCTTCATTTATCAATACTTCACAGCTACTAGTCAAAATACTTTATCTGGTAATTACAGGAAATGACCAAAAATGAACTCCAAATACGTGGAACTCATGCTTGTATAATCTTTATGCTAGGGGACACACAATGGTGGGAAGAGGGCAGCAAACGTCCTTGTAATGATCTTTAATCCTGGCCTCAGCACTTCATTACAGCCCTTCCACCCATCTCCTACCTTTCTTTAAAATGCTAATTAGTTTAGAAGAGGAGAATTCCTAATGAGACCCAACTTACAGATACGTATTTCAAAAGAGAAAATGGACCCACAGAGGTTTGGTCTACTTCACAATTTTGTCTAGGGCCAGCAAAGACCACATAGTTAAAAAGAGGCCTTTAAATTGTTGAAAAGATTTTGAAAATAAAAATAAACACATTCTGAGAAACTAATTTTGAGTATTTAAGGTTCCAAAAGAACCAACTAATAATCAACTTATAAAAAGAAAGAAGGTATCACACATGTTTAACTCTATCTCCTTTTCTTCTTAAAGACCCCATTTTATCTGTGGTTTAGGAACTGGGTGGCTAGAATGCCTAAGATGGGAGGGGGGGGAAAAAAAAGGAAAGGTAATTGACACTTGATGATAAGAAAGGAGCATAAAGCCCAAACTTCTAACAATAATTCCATTTCTATTTTTTCCACCCTCTGTCATTTCAAAGTCACAGTGCTTAGAACCATATGTCAAGTTCAAGCTCAAAGACTTAAAAATTTTAAAAAAGGTTTCCCCCCTGGTTATACCAAATTTTCTAAGTTAGATATTCCAGAAAGGCTTGCTTTTCTGGTCTTTATAAAACAACTATGAGGATTTAGGATTGGATAGGATAATTTGATTGATTTCACTAGAAGGCCACCCTTGATTAAAAAATACTCTTGTGTTCTCAAAGCTACTTACTTTTATTTTCATTGCCTGGCAAGAATATTAAGTGCTGTTAAACAGAAATCCTTAAAGTTTTGAAAGACTATTTTAATCACAAGTTAATAAACCATTGCTAAGATGAATATAAAAATTTAAGACAGAAGAATTCCTTACCTGTTGTACAAACTTCTGATCAATGTATCGCTTTGCAATGCTAGGCTGGAAATCAGGGCTCTCCAAAAACCTTAAGAAGAATTCATACACCAACTACAAGACAAAGTGAAATAAAAGCTAAGATGGTGCCTATAAAATTTTACCTTAAGTCATTACTTCACACCAAAAACATACCTCCCTTACTAACTTAGTAAGGATATTTCAGATCTCATTAAAAAATGTCATGAGTTGGTAACAGTTTTTAAAAAACTAAATATATATGCACAGTTTGGTCTCCTAAGCTAGTAGATTTTGGGATTTATTTATTGTGTTGCATCATTCATTGAAAATATTAACTTACAGGAGCCAGAAAACAAAGATAATACCTAAAAAATATTTAATTCAGAAGACTATTTTGCACTCCATACTCACTGGGAACCCTTCTCCAGTGGACCACTAACCTACCTCAGCTTAATCTCCAGAGTTCCTTAAATGCAGGATCAGAAACCTCCAGGTAAGAGTAAACTGAATTATAAGGGGCAGTGTATCAATACCAACTAAAAAAAAAAGAGAAAAACTTCAAGTCTTTCTATAAAACTACAGTGGGAAAAAATCCACACTTGGGAAGTAATGAACCAAATCATATAAGTACAGGGCTCAGGAAGAAATGTCTGTGCACCACAGTGAATAAACTAGAAGTCCTAACAAGCCTTCTACTAAAAAGTGCCAAACATCTTAAAAATACAGTATTCCCCGCTTAACCATGGGAGCTAAGTTCCAAGACCCCCCCCCCCCCACTGGATGACTGAAAAACCTCAAATGGCACCAAACCCATATCTTCTAACCACAAATTTAATGACTTTTCCATCTTAACTAAGCACTGTGGGCATAACTTTTGCAGTCTGAGGTGTGACAGCAAAACTAGCACGATTCTTTTTCCTTCCTCAGAATTTCACAGAAGATTCATTCTTACCATAGATCTTAGCAACCTCAGCATATGCTTTTTTTCTTTCCTTATTAAGTTGAGAACTTTCGCCTTTTGCTTAAAGGAAGCACTTTACAGCTTCTCTTTGGCATGTCTAAACTGCCAGCATCACCACTCTCGCACTTTGGGGCTGTTACTCAGTAAAACATAAGGGTTACTTGAACGCAAGAACTGCAATACCATAACAGTCGATTTTGGTAACAGAGGTAGCTCCTAAGTGACTAATGGGCTGGATATGCTGGACAAAGATATGATTCACATCTCGATGGGAGATTTCAACATGATACTCAGAATGGAACACAATTTAAAGCTTATGAATTGTTTATTTCTGTAATTTTCCACTTAATATTTTCGAACTGCGGTTGATCCCAGGTAACAAACTGCAGAAAGCAAAACCGTGGATAAAGGGGGACTATTGTAATAGCAAAATATTCACTTGCTGCCACAAATCAGAACTAAAAGTAATGTTTAGTTCAACTTACCTACATCACACCTACATCAACCTTTCAAGGAGAAAGGCAAAAACACTAAACTTTTTTTCTATGGTAACCTAATAGCTATAAAAGGCAGGAGTCTAGCCCAAAATGTGCCTTAATTTACTAGCTATTAAACAACATATCAAGCTGGCACCCTAAAATCAGAAAAGGAGGATTAGATCCCAAAGTAAAAACAGTCATTCAATAAACATTTAGGTAGCCAGTTAGGCCACAATACAGAAGGGAGGTGGGGAAAATTGCTACATGAAATTTACAGACCTCACAACATACAAAAAGCATTACCAGATCTGAGCTCTATCATTCACCACAGAATAGCAAATTTTTACTGCAGTGAGTTCAATAATATGCTAAGGCTAACAACAGTTTTGGGATCTGAGTAAATATTGTTTTGCTTGATTCATCTTTGCCCAACTATGCAAAAAGAGTGATGCTTATCTGGTCTAATTATTATCTAATTTAATATTTAATGTTAAGTATGAATTAAGAATATAATGAGGGCTTCCCTGGTGGCACAGTGGTTAAGAATCCACCTGCCAATACAGGGGACATGGGTTCGAGCCCTAGTCCAGGAAGGTCCCACATGCCGTGGAGCAACTAAGCCCGTGCGCCAAAACTACCAAGTCTCTGCTTTAGAGCCTGTGAGCCACAACTACTGAGCTGGAGCACCACAACTACTGAAGCCCATGTACCTAGAGCCCATACTCTGCAACAAGAAAAGCCACCACAATGAGAAATGTGCACAATGCAACGAAGAGTAGCCCCTGCTCACTGCAACTAGAGAAAGCCTGTGCGCAGCAACGAAGACCCAATGCGGCCAAAAATAAATGAATAAAATAAATAAAATTTTAAAAAAATTACCATTCTACCCACTACCAGTACCTCCCATCAGGGGAATTGCACAAGCCTCTTAGATAGCCTCATCCACCAGAGAGCAGAAAGCAGAAGCGAGAAGAACTACAACCCTGCAGGCTGTGGAACAAAAACCACGTTCACAGAAAGGTAGGCAAGACGAAAAGGCAGAGGGCTATGTACCAGATGAAGGAACAAGATTAAGCCCCAGAAAAACAACTAAATGAAGTGGAGATAGGCAACCTTCCAGAAAAAGAATTCAGAATAATGATAGTGAAGATGATCCAGGACCTCGGAAAAACAATGGAGGCAAAGATCAAGAAGATGCAAGAAATGTTTAACAAAGACCTAGAAGTATTAAAGAACAAACAAACAGAGACGAACAATACAATAACTGAAATGAAAACTACACTAGAAGGAATCAATAGCAAAAGAACTGAGGCAGAAGAACGGATAAGTGACCTGGAAGACAGAATGGTGGAATTCACTGCTGCAGAACAGAATAAAGAAAAAAGAATGAGAAGAAATGAAGACAGCCTAAGAGACCTCTGGGAAAACACTAAATGCAACAACATTTGCATCATAGGGGTCCCAGAAGGAGAAGAGAGAGAGAAGGACCCGAGAAAATATTTGAAGAGATTATAGTCGAAAACTTCCCTAACATAGGAAAGGAAAGAGCCACCCAAGTCCAGGGAGGGCAGAGAGTCCCATACAGGATAAACCCGAGGAGAAACATGCTGAGACACATAGTAATCAAACTGGCAAAATTTCAAGACAAAGAAAAATTACCGAAAGCAGCAAGGGAAAAACGATAACATACAAGGGAACTCCCATAAGGTTAACAGTTGATTTCTCAGCAGAAACTCTACAAGCCAGAAGGGAGTGGCATGATATATTTAAAGTGATGAAAGGGAAGATCTACAACCAAGATTACTCTAGCCGGCAAGGATCTCATTCAGATTTGATGGAGAAATCAAAAGCTTTACAGACAAGCAAAAGCTAAGAGAATTCAGCACCACCAAACCAGCTCTACAACAAATGCTACAGGAACTTCTCTAAGTGAGAAACACAAGAGAAGAAAAGGACCTACAAAAAGAAACCCAAAACAATTAAGAAAATGGTCATAGGAACATACATATTGATAATTACCTTAAACATGAATGGATTAAATGCTCCAACCAAAAGACACAGGCTTGCTGAATGGATACAAAAACGATACTCATATATATGCTGTCTATAAGAGACCCACTCAAGACCTAGGGACACATACAGACTGAAAGTGAGGGGATGGGAAAACATATTCCTTGCAAATGGAAATCAAAAGAAAGCTGGAGTAGCAATACTCATATCAGATAAAATAGACTTTAAAATAAAGAATGTTACAAGAGACAGGAAGGATACTACATAATGATCAAAGGATCAATCCAAGAAGAAGATATAACAATTATAAATATATATGCACCCAACATAGGAGCACCTCAATACATAAGGCAACTGCTAACAGCTCTAAAAGAGGAAAT
>NW_020837992.1:8332052-8641648 GCF_003676395.1 Aethalodelphis obliquidens | reverse complement strand
CTGATCTTAGAAGAAATGCTTTCAGTTTTTCACCATTGAGAATGATGTTTGCTGTGGGTTTGTTGTATATGGCCTTTATTATGTTGAGGTAGGTTCCCTCTATGCCCACTTTCTGGAGAGTTTTTATCATAAATAGGTGTTGAATTTTGTCAAAAGCTTTTTCTGCATCTATTGAGATGATCATATTGTTTTTATTCTTCAATTTGTTAATATGGTGTACCACACTGATTGATTTGCGTATATTAAAGAATCCTTGCATCTCTGGGATAAATCCCACTTGATCACGGTGTATGAGTCTTTTATTGTGTTGTTGGATTCTGTTTGCTAGTATTTTGTTGAGGATTTTTACATCCATATTCATCAGTGATACTGGTCTGTAATTTTCTTTTTTTTGTAGTATCTTTGTCTGGTTTTGGTATCAGGGTGATGGTGTCCTCATAGAATGAGTTTGGGAGTGTTCCTTCCTCTGCAATGTTTTGGAAGAGTTTGAGAAGGATGGGTGTTAGCTCTTCTCTAAATGTTTGATAGAATTCACCTGTGAAGCCATCTGGTCCTGGACTTTTGTTTGTTGGAAGATTTTTAATCACAGTTTCAATTTCATTACTTGTGACTGGTCTGTTCATATTTTCTATTTCTTCGTGGTTCAGCCTTGGAAGGTTATACCTTTCTAAGCATTTGTCCATTTCTTCCATTTTATTGGCATAGAGTTGCTTGTAGTAGTCTCTTAGGATGCTTTGTATTTCTGCAGTGTCTGTTGTAACTTCTCCTTTTCATTTCTAATTTTATTGATTTGAGTCCTCTCCCTCTTTTCTTGATGAGCCTGGTTAATGGTTTATCAATTTTGTTTATCTTCTCAAAGAACCAGCTTTTAGTTTTATTGATCTTTGCTACTGTTTTCTTTGTTTCTATTTCATTTATTTCTGCTCTGATCTTTATGGTTTCTTTCCTTCTACTAACTTTGGGTTTTGTCTGTTCTTCTTTCTCTAGTCCTTCAGGTGTAAGGTTAGATTGTTTATTTGAGATTTTTCTTATTTCTTGAGGTAGGCTTGTATTGCTATAAACTTCCCTCTTTGAACTGCTTTTGCTGCATCCCATAGGTTTTGGATCGTCATGTTTTCATTGCCGTTTGTCTCTAGGTATTTTTTGATTTCCTCTTTGATTTCTTCAGTGATCTCTTGGTTATTTAGTAACGTATTGTTTAGCCTCCATGTGTTTGTGTTTTTTATGTTTTTTTCTCTGTAACTGATTTCTAATCTCATAGCGTTGTGGTCAGAAAAAATGCTTGATATGATTTCAATTTTCTTAAATTTACTGAGGCTTGTTTTGTGGCCCAAGATGTGATCTATCCTTGAGAATGTTCCGTGCGCACTTGAGAAGAAAGTGTAATCTGCTGTTTTTGGATGGAATGTCCTATAAATATCAATTAAATCTATCTGGTCTATTGTGTCATTTAAAGCTTGTGTTTCCTTATTAATTTTCATTTTGGATGATCTGTCCGTTGGTGTAAGTGAGGGGTTAACGTCCCCCACTATTATTGTGTTACTGTCGATTTCCTCTTTTAGAGCTGTTAGCAGTTGCCTTGTGTATTAAGGTGTTCCTATGTTGGGTGCATATATATTTATAATTGTTATATCGTCTTCTTGGATTGATCCCTTGATCATTATGTAGTGTTCTTCCTCATCTCTTATAACATTCTTTATTTTAAAGTCTATTTTATCTGATATGAGTATTGCTACTCCAGCTTTCTTTTGATTTCCATTTGCATGGAATATGTTTTTTCATCCTCTCACTTTCAGTCTGTATGTGTCCCTAGGTCTGAAGTGGGTCGTTGTAGACAGCATATAGATGGGGTCTTGTTTTTGTATGCATTCAGCAAGCCTGTGTCTTTTGGTTGGAGCACTTAATCCATTCACGTTTAAGGTAATTACCGATATGTATGTTACTACTACCATTCTCTTGTTTTGGGTTTGTTTTTGTAGGTCCTTTTCTTCTCTTGTGTTTCCCACTTAAAGAAGTTCTTTTCGCATTTGTTGTAGAGCTCGTTTGATGGTGCTGAATTCTCCCAGCTTTTGCTTTTCTGTAAAGCTTTTGATTTCTCTGTTGAATCTGAATGAGATCCTTGCTGTGTAGAGTAATCTTGGTTGTAGGTTCCCTTTCATCCCTTTAAATCCCTTCCCTTTCATCACTTTAAATATATAAAGCCACTGCCTTCTGGCTTGTAGAGTTTCTTCTGAAAAACCAGCTGTTAACCTTATGGGAGGTGCCTTGTATGTTATTTGTCATTTTTTCCCTTGTTGCTTTCAATGATATTTCTTTGCCTTTAATTTTTGTCAATTTGATTACTATGTGTCTCAGCGTGTTTCTCCTTGGGTTTGTCCTGCCTGGGACTCTCTGTGCTTCCTGGACTTGGGCGGCTATTTCCTTTCCCATGTTAGAGAAGTTTTAGACTATAATCTCTTCAAATATTTTCTTGGGTCCTTTCTCTCTTCTCCTTCTGGGACCCCTATAATGCGAATGCTGTTGTGTTTAATGTTGTCCCAGAGGTCTCGTAGGCTGTCTTCATTTCTTTTCATTCTTTTATCTTTCGTCTGTTCCACAGCAGTGAATTCCACCATTCTGTCTTCCACGTCACTTATCCGTTCTTCTGCCTCAGTTATTCTGCTATTGATTCCTTCTAGTGTATTTTTCATTTCACTTACTGTATTGTTCATCTCTGTTTGTTTTTTAATTCTTCTAGGTGTTTGTTCTTCAATTCTTCTAGGTCTTTGTTAAACATTTCTTGCAGCTTCTCGATCTTTGCCTCCATTCTTTTTCTGAGGTCCTGGATCATCTTCACTATCATTATTCTGAATTCCTTTTCTGGAAGGTTGCCTATCTCCACTTCATTTAGTTGTTTTTATGGTATTTTATCTTCTTCCTTCATCTGGTACATAGCTCTCTGCCTTTTCATCTTGTCTGTCTTTCTGTGAATGTGATTTTTGTTCCACAGCCTGCAGGATTGTAGTTCTTCTTGCTTCTGCTGTCTGCCCTCTGGTGGATGAGGCTATCTAAGAGGCTTGTGCAAGTTTCCTGAAGGGAGGGACTGGTGGTGGGTAGAGCTGGCTGTTGCTCTGGTGGGCAGAGCTCAGTAAAACTTTAATCTGCTTGTCTGCTGATGGGTAGGGCTGAGTTCCCTCCTTGTTGGTTGTTTGGTCTGAGGAGACCCAACACTGGAGCCTACCAGCCTACCTCTCTGGTGGGGTTAATGGTGGACACTGGGAGGGCTCACGCCAACGAGTACTGCCAAGAACTTCTGCTACCAGTGTGCTTGTCCTCACGGTGAGACACAGCCACCCCCGGCCTCTGCAGGAGACCCTCCAACACTAGCAGGTAGGTCTGGTTCAGTCTCTTATGGGGTCACTGCTCCTTCCCCTGGGTCCCAATGCACACACTACTTTGTGTGTGCCCTCCAAGAGTGGAGTCTCTGTTTCCCCTAGTCTTGTCGAAGTCCTGCAATCAAATCTTGCTAGCCTTCAAAGTATGATTCTCTAGGAATTCCTCCTCCCGTTGCTGGACCCCCAGGTTGGGAAGCCTGACGTGGGGCTCAGAACCTTCACTCCAGTGGGTGGACTTCTGTGGTATAAGTGTTCTCCAGTTTGTGAGTCACCCACCCAGCAGTTATGGGATTTGATTTTATTGTGATTGTGCCCCTACTGTCTCATTGTGGCTTCTCCTTTGTCTTTGGATGTGGGGTATCTTTTTTGGTGAGTTCCAGTGTCTTCCTGTCGATGACTGTTCAGCAGTTAGTTTTGATTCCAGTGCTCTTGCAAGAGGGAGTGAGACCACGTCCTTCCACTCCACCATCTTGAACCAATCTATATAATAAATTTTTATTACCAATTTTCCAATAATTATGAGGAGTGAGTTGTCACACAGTGGCATTAGGGCAAGAAGACTATCCCTCCCTCAGTCTCAACTAAAAAAATGTGCTACAGAGATGGACTTTTGCAATGGCAGAGTGAGGACTTCAGTAAATTTGCTGTCTCACAAAAAACAATGAAAAACAGTTTGAGCTGGCAGAAGAAAGGTCAATAGAGATTATCTAGTTTGAGGTATAGAAAGAAAGATTGAACACAAAATGAACAGAGCTTCAGAGACCTATGGGATACCATCAATCATATGAAGATATACATAATGGGAGTCTCAGAGGGAGAGGAGAAAGATGAACAAAAATAGCTGAAGAAATAGCTAAAAACAACCCAAATTTGATGAAAAGTATTAATTTATACAATGAACTATTAAGTGGAGCTCACTGAAGTCCAACTAGAATAGTCAAAGAGATGCATATCTAGAGACATCATAATCAAACAGACAGAAAGTTAAAGACAAAGAAAATTTTCAAAGCAGCAAGAAATAAATAACTTATCACATACATCAGATCCTAAATATGATTAATAACTGACTTGTCAAAAGAAAACCATGGACACCAGAGCACCAATAGGATGACACCTTCAAAGTGTTGAAGGAAAAAGGCAGTTAGTCAAGAATTCTATATCCAGCAAAACTCTCCTTCAAAAATGAAGGGAAAATTAAGAGATTCCCAGATCAACTGACAAATAGGAAATACTATTGTGCCTTACAGGAAATACTAAAAGGAATCCTTCAGGCTTAAATGAAAGGACACCATATATAACTTGAATCCACTGGAAGAAATAAAGAGGTAAAGGTAACTACATAGGTAAATATAAAAGACAGTATAAATGTACTTTTATTTATAACTCTTTTGTTCTCCTGCTTTACAAGACAACCACATAAAGCAATAATTACAAAACTGTGTTGATGGGTGTACAATGTATAAGCATACCTTGGAGATATTGCAGGTTTGGTTCCAGACCACCATAATAAAGCAAATATTGCACTAAAGCAAGTCACATTATTTTTTTTGGTTTCCCAATGCATATAAAAGTTATGTGTACACTATAGTCTCTTAAGTATGCAATAGCATTATGTTTAAAAAAAGTGTACATACCTTAATTTAAAAATACTTTATTGCTAAAAAATGCTAACCATCATCTGAGTCTTCAGGAAGTTGTAATCTTTTTGCAATAATAACATCAAAGATCACTGATCACCATAAAAAAATATAACAATGTAAAAGTCTGAAGTATTCCAAGAATTATCAAAATGTGACACTGAGACATGAAGTAAGCAAATGCTGTTGGAAAATGGTTCTGATAGTCTTGTTCAACACAGGATTGCCACAAACCTTCAATTTGTAAAAAATGCAATATCTGCAAAGTGCAATAAAGTGAAGTGTAATAAGATGCTATTTTATGTCTGCATAAAGATCTAATTTTTATGACAGTAATACCACAAAGGAAGGGGGAGGGAATGGAGGTATACTGGACCAAAATTTTGTATACTACTAAAATTAAGTTAGTATTCAACCAAACTAGATCGTTTTAAGATGCTAATTGTAATCCCTAGGGTAACTACTAAGACAGTAACTCAAAAAAATATAGTTAAAGAAACAAGCGAATTAAAATGGTACACTAGAAAATACTTATTTAATACAAAAGGTAATAATGGAGGAATAGAGGAACAAAAAAGATATAAGACATAAAACAGCAAAATGGAAGACATAAATTCTACCTTATCAGTAATTACATTAAATGTAAATGGATTAAATACTGCTCAAAAGGCAGACAGTCAAAATTGATTAAAAGAAAAAAACAAACAAAAAACGGGTTCCAACTACGTGCTGCTTACAAGAAACACTATTTATTTATTTGCCATGCTGTGCAGCTTGCAGGATCTTAGTTCCCTGACCAGGGAATGAACCCAGGCCCTCAGCAGTGAAAGTGGAGAGTCCTAACCACTGGACCACAAGGGAATTCCCAAAAAACACAATTTAGATTCAAAGAAACAAACAGATAAGAAGTAAATGTATGGAAAAGACATATCATGCAAACAGTAACCAAAAGAGAGTTAGACAGTGGCAGTTAGACAGTAAATATCAGAAAAAATGAACTTTAACACAAAAACTGTTATTAGAGTTATAATGATAAGGGACATATCCAAGAGGAAGATAAAACAATTATACACATATGCAGCTAACAATAGGGCCCCAAAAATTCCTGAAGCAAAAACTGACAGAACTGAAGAGAGAATGGACAATTCAACAACAATAGTTGGAGACTTCAATATCTCACTTTCAATAATGGACAGAACTAGACAGAACATCAACAAAGAAACAGAAGACTTAAACAACCAAGTAGATCTAAGAGATTTCAACACAACACACCACCCAACAACAACAGTATACGTGGTCTTCTCAAGTACACATGAAACATTCTCCATGATAAACCATATGCTAGACCATAAAAAGAAGCCTCAATAAATTTAAAAGGATTGAAAACTTCAAAGTATATTCTACAACCACAATGGAATAAAATTATAAATCAGTAACAGAAAGAAATCTGGGAGTCACAAATATGTAGAAATTAAACACATTCCTAAATAACTAATGGGCCAAATAAATCACAGAGGAAATCAGAAAATATTTTGAAATGAATGAAAACAAAAACACAACATATCAAAATCTATGGGAAACAGATGTTAAACAAAAACTTGTACATGAATGTGTAACATTCTTAACAGCTCTAATCACAACACCCAAAAGGTGGAAACCATCCAAATGTCCATCTACTGATTAATGGATAAACAAAATGTGGTATGTCCATACAATGGAATATTATTCGGCCATTAAAAGGAATGACATATTGATACACATTACAATATTGATAAACCCTGAAAATGTTAAGTGAAAGAACCCAAACACAAAAGGCCACATATTATATGACTCCATTTATATTAAATATCCAGGACAACCAAATCCATAGAGACAGAATGTGGATGAAAAGCTGCCAGGGACTGTGGGGGTGGGAGAATGGAAAGTGACTGTTAATGACAAGGGGGTTTCCATTTGGGGTGATGAAAAGGTTATGGAACTAGATAGTAGTGATGGTTGCATAGCATTAAAAATGCACTTAATGCTACAGAATACACTTTAAAATGGTTTAAATGGTAAATGTTAAGTGTATTTTACCACAATAAAAAAAGTGAAAAGCAATATTTTGAGAAAAGAAAATGTTAAGAAAACAAATTAAAAGTCAAGTACTTTAGGGCTTCCCTGGTGGCGCAGTGGTTGAGAGTCCGCCTGCCAATGCAGGGGACGCGGGTTCGTGCCCCGGTCCAGGAAGATCCCACATGCCGCAGAGCGGCTAGGCCCGTGAGCCATGGTTGCTGAGCCTGCGCGTCCGGAGCCTGTGCTCCACAACGGGAGAGGCCAAAACAGTGAGAGGCCCACATACCGCAAAAAAAAAAAAAAAAAAAAAAAAGTCAAGTACTTTAAATAGACACTCAGGTCTAAAACAGAGTTCTGTGATTTCAGCAGAATATCATAAATGTAAAAATTGTCAATACAAAGTTATGTTCCATACTTGTATGTGAGGCCAAGAGGCCTCAAGTGTGGGCTCATCCTCTTCTGGATCAAAATCTGGATTATCACTTGGAGGAAGAGTTCGGAAGATGTTAGCACTGATCTGTAAAGAAAAATAAATTTAGATTCATGTTCTAAATAAACATATGTTTTTGTTGCTTAATGGAATTAAAAAATGCAAAATGAAATATTTTTAAGATAACTTGATTTAAGAAAAAGGTTAAGTTGTGGCTGTAAGCTTAGTTCAAAACCTATAAATCTCTTCAAGATATGAAGGCAGCCATTTGTTTCTCTCTTTTCTCTGTCCCATAATTCTGACTTCTATAGATATCAAACTTCATACAGATTACCTCTAGACTCCTCTTCCTTAAATCACAAGTTTTTCTTTCCAAGTTTTGCTTTAAAAAAAAAAAAAAAAAAAGGGGGATGTGGGGGAACGGGGGGGGGGGGGGCGGAGCATAAAGTTCCTAACTCTCCCTATCCCTAACTTGATTATTTTCATCTTTCCACAACTCCCCCCATATTCTAACCCAGCCATTTACTTACCTTATAACCCAAGAGTTTGGTAAAATATCTCTTACACATACACATCACGCTAAAGAGGAGGATGGGGGTAGAATACTTTCACTGTCATTACAGACATAGTTATTCACTGCCATTACAGACATAGTTATAATACCCCATGATGACTTAATTTACTGTATTTCATTAACTCTGAGCATTTTTTTAAAAAAAATATTAATCTCTCTGAAATAAGGATATGCTTTGAGACTCTTCATTTCAGAGTCTTCATTTTAGGTTATAACTTCATCTTTCACATTGTCTGTCTTAGTACCAAAGTACATATCCTTTTTCTACATATCCTTTTTCTCTAGCAAAGGATGGATTGTGAGCCCAACTCAAAATTCGTTGAAGAATGATGAACAGACTGACAGACCAAATGGTTTAGTAAACATGTAAGGCCCTAATTTTGAGGGGTTGGTCATTTAAGATAAATTATTTGGGGAACAGAGGATGAGACAAGCGTTGTTTGGTGGTGCAAGCAAATTCCCAACCATTCTTACGAAGTAGCATCTATGGTAATCCAAATAACTGCTAACAGTCAATTATTATAACCATAAGACTTAGAAAGTTATAATCCAGAATTTGATTTGCTAGAACTCAAAGCCAGTATATGAAGGCAGAGCCAATAAATAGTTTGATAAATATCAATTTCACAGAGTGGCAGAAAGTCACAGATAGAACTTGAAAAGGAAATATATCCCATAGGAGGGCATAATTTGCCTTTGAAATCATACTTATTATTGTTGGTAGTAAAAGTTAAACCTTGTAGCCACCAATAAAATTAACTGTATACAGCAAATACACAGAAGAGCTTTAAAGAACTAAGCGGGTGAGTTGGCTTCTTATCTAGAAATTAAGTACCCAGAAGTTAAAAAAAAAAAAAAAAAGGACAAAACAAACACATCTTTTTACTTGGGGAAAGAAATTAAATCTCAGAATTTATTAGTAAATAGAAAATTACAAAATAACTTGACTCAAATATTTGAGTACTTTCAATATCTGAGGCAACAACTTTAGAGAAATAAAAATATCTTCCCTAGGATTTTCAAAATTCCTGAATACAAACCATTTGAAATCAATAAAGTGGAAATATTGCATTTTCCCCCTGAACATTTTTTAATGACCAACACAAAACAAAGAACAAAATACAAAGTCTATCAATAATCAATACTTATATTCTCAAACTGTCTCTTTTAATTATCTGTGGAATTGAGGAAGCTAATTTCATTTTGATTAATGTTCTCTCTAGAGCTAATCTTTAAAAAAATCTTAAGGCTTTTATTTTGTTTTTTAAAAAGAAAAAAACGAATCAAAATGTCCTAAGTCCTTTTAACTGGTCTTCTAGTACAATATGATGAAAGAAAACTCAGCTAGTATATTAGGGTCAAATTTAACTTTCCTGCACATTTTGCTCTTCCCCCAGAACATATATCAGGCACAGGGAAAGAAATTAAGGCAACTAAATTGTATAGTTTATAGCTTAGATTATACTTGCTATAACCTTCTATAACCAACATTTAAGCTTAAACTGTGTACTCAGTGACTCTAATTATTTCAAATGAATTTTTTGTATTTTGTTATGCACCAAAATACAAAAACCACAAGTCTGAAACAAATTTCTACAGTTTGATGGAGAATATGGTTAAATAATTAATAAACAGTATCCTAAACAACCTTACTTCAATACTTTTCACAGCAGATATTTCAAACTTTTGTTTACATCATTTAACTTCTTAAAGGTCCCACGTTTTGATTAAAATTCAGTGTTATAGAATCTACATATATGATATCAAAATGTCCTAAATAAGATTTATTTTAGACCTGACTCCCTTATCCACTGCTGAGCGCCCCATAGTTTTTCATTGGTCTTTTCTTCCCCCTTTAGATGTTCTTTCTCCACAGCTATTCAGCTGCATGTTAATTATCTATCAATCTGTATTATCTTGAGCTTATATCTTTCTTCTAAGCTCTAGATATGCACTATCCAATGTGGTAGCCACCAGCCATTGTGGCTATTGAATTCCCAAACTATTATAAAGCAATGACACCATCATTGGAATGGATGGATAATCTTTCAAATGGACTATTTAAAAAAAACATTCTTTTGAGCACATTAATTATTGTATATTTATTAAAAATCAGTCTCATTAAATCATAATTACACCTCAGATCTTACTTGAATTTATATAAATCTGAGGAACTTAAGTCTAGAGGCTTACCATTTTTACTATATCAGAATACGCTGATTCAACAATTACACCACGATTAGTTGAAACATACTCAACCAGTTCATTCAATGTTGCTCTTTTAACTTCTTTGCTCTTCAAGTCTGAAACAGAGTCCATGAAATCAAAGAGTATGCAACACTGCTGCAGCTTCTGACAGAAAAGCTCTTGTTGTTCATTTGAAGTGGCATCTGTAAATAAAAATAAAGAGAAACTTAGAAATGACCTACTCAGAAGTTACCTTCATGTTTGCCAATTTTGTAGAAGCTATTCACGTACATAAAGTAAAACTTCTCTCAAAAATCTAGTGAGAAATTTACCCATCTAATCCCATTATTCACGCCAGACATGAATTTCTATCTTCCTCCTCTCTCACTACCCACAATCAATCATTAAATGTTATTGATTCCGTTTCTTTAACTTATCTGGAATCTATCCTTTTCTTGTCATTCCCTCTGCCACTTTAACGGCCCTCACATTCATCATTTAGACTACAGCAATGACATCCTAACTGCTTCTCTTGCCTGGGGCCATAACCTGCGATTCCTGATTTATCCTCTAAGCTACTTCAAAAGCTAAAATCTTGCTAAAATGAGAATCATTCTGATCATACTCAATACTTTTCAATGATCCTCCAAAAATTACAGAATGACGTTCAAACTCCTTAGGATTGTATACAAAATGAAGCTGCCTACGGCCAAGAGTCATCTCTCAACACTATCTAGCATGTACCTTCACTTTAGTTAAACCATGCTCTCTGCAATTTCCTGAAGATTTTACACTGTTTCCTCTGCCTGGAATGCCCTTTTCCCACATTTCCACCCTGAGAACTCTCCCCATTTATTAAGTTTCAGCATAAGCATATTCCACTCTCAGAAGCTTTCTCTATGGCACTGAAGCTAAATTGGTTGGTTAATCCACACTGACCCAAATGTATCTTAGGTGCTATCTCTATTGTAGTATTTACTGTGCGATATGGCAGTTATATTTTACATGTATTATACTCTTAGATTACGAGGCCCCCAAAGACAGGAAACAAGTGTTCTCCCTTTCTTTCTCTCTCTCTTCCCCTCCCTCCGCCCTCTCATTATCTAGCACAGTACCTGCCACACAACATGCATTCAGTAAATGTTTATTGTTTTATCTTCTACTGAGTACAAAAATATGGGCACATTATAATCATTTGATTCTAACAAATGTATTAAATCTTTTTGTTTGCAACATTCAAAAAGTAATGAAATTTCACTTCTGAATTTCAAATCTATAAACAAGGACCTTCAGTTATTCAGCTCAATTATTTGTTTCTTGAACTACTGAGATTAAATGTTTAAAAATCATGTATTCTGATACTGAGCTCATAGTATACAACAGTATTCCTTCATTCAAAACCAATGCCTGCTTTATATAAAGATAGAGGTAGAAATCTTCATAAAGATGATAACCTAACCAAGGATGCCCATGCTTTTTAATTCCTCTGGGGTAGGAAGCCAAGTGAAATTACTTTGCAGCTATATTCAAGTGCTGTCCTTAAAAAGCTGAGCTAGATAAGGTACTGCTAAAATATAGCAGGTAAGATATCCTAAGCCCACTCACACAAAAAAGACAAATACAGCATATCCTTTTGATTAGTCAATTTTGTTCAATAACTTGAAACATAATATTTACAAAAAAAACAAACATAGATATATTATAAAGAACAACAAAATTCACATGACTTTTGAAGTAAAAATATAAAGATTCTAAAAAAATTTTGAATTTGCTGCAACCCATTTATGGCTATGCCAGCAGAAACTTCTTCTGTGGTAGTGCCACACTTATAAAGAATTTGCATAACACTCTATGTTCCAAAATCAATAATGGCTCTCTGCTACATGAAAGCCAAGGTCTACAATCCTAAGATAGGCGTCAGAGTTCATGTAATATTGACAGAGTACATGACATTTTTGATGATCACTTCCATAAAGTTTTTGATTCAAGAACACCTTTATTTGAACTGTTCTTTTGTGGGAACATTTTTATGTATCCTTTTAAAAAAAAGACCATTAAATCTGCAACTACTTTCAATACCAAGTAATTTGTTAAACAGTTATCTTTACCCAGAAGTTTATTAAACCTCATTCTACTGCGGGTGAGAGTGAAGCACCATCCGGCATACATACTGCATATAATCTTACCAGTCATAATTCACTATACTAGTTCATCCCAAAACGACCATCAGTTATTCTAAGTAGAATGTGCTCATTTCCTGAGACGTTAGCTGTATCTTAAATGGCCTTTTTCTTAAATTCTCTTGGGGTTTTCTCCCTTAAAGTTAAAAAGGTATCCACTTAAGATTGGTATTTAGTTTATTTCAATTACTAAACAGACGTCTGCTTAATACAAATACTTGGCTTGAAAAACTAGCAGATGGACACCTGTCCTTTTTGTAAGCGTCCTAATCAGGCTAAACTTATTAGATTGGGTATGTATTACACATTAGAGAAGTGGGTAATAATTTGGGCTGTAAGAATCCTTCTCAACTCACACTGTACAAGAAATCCCCATAGTTCTCTCCATTACTCAGTAATAACTCTATCTATTTATAAATATATCTACATCCTTATTGTATAGCTTTATACTGTCTATTATAACATATATCTTTATATATAGTTTAATTCCATTATAATGATGGTTTGGGGAAATAGGTGCCATACCTTTAGAATGTAACTCAGTTTAAGAGAGTTAAAAAAAAATTTTTTTTTACTTATTTATTTATGTATGTATTTATTTTGGCTGTGTTGGGTCTTCATTTCTGTGTGAGGGCTTTCTCTAGTTGCGGCAAGGCGGGGGCCGCTCTTCATCGCAGTGCGCGGGCCTCTCACTATCGCAGCCTCTCTTGTTGCAGAGCACAGGCTCCAGACGCGCAGGCTCAGTAGTTGTGGCTCACGGGCCTAGTTGCTCCGCGACATGTGGGATCCTCTCAGACCGGGGCTCGAACCCGTGTCCCCTGCATCAGCAGGCAGACTCTCAACCACTGCGCCACCAGGGAAGCCCCTTAAAATATTTTTAACCTTTTTTTCCTTATGCTAAAAAAATACAAACTCATACAATATCCCAGTTCAATCAGAGATCACCTTAGATAGCCAGCGCTATTCTCTCCTTCCGCCTCCAAACCACCTTCTCTATGTGAAATCACTCCTCTCTCTGTTCTCCAAAGGCCATATCTTTGTTCAGACTCTTCCCTACCTGAAATACCTTACCAGATTCCTCCCCTATGTTTCCAAATCCTACTCACCCTTTAAGAATAAACTGAGGGCTTCCCTGGTGGCGCAGTGGTTCAGAGTCCGCCTGCCCATGCAGGGCACACGGGTTCGTGCCCCAGTCCGGGAAGATCCCACATGCCGCGGAGCGGCTGGGCCCGTGAGCTATGGCCGCTGAGCCTGCGCGTCCAGAGCCTGTGCTCCACAACAGGAGAGGCCACAACAGTGAGAGGCCCACATACCGCAAAAAAAAATAAAATAAAAAAGAATAAACTGAAATCTCACATTCTCCACCAAATTTCCCTTAGGTAGGTCAGGGTAAACTGATCCCTCCCTTCTCTGGACATCTATAATACAATCTCAACCATACACTTGAGCATGCATTAACTTTGGGCCTGTATTTAATGAATATTTCTTTTAGCACTCATCAAAAGAATTCAGGTTCCTCAAGGGCAAGGATCATTCACTGAGCAGGCTTCCCTTTTTATCTCTTTTACTTCTAGCATAGGGTATATAAGGAGCCAACAAATGTGTATTTGATGGTAGAAAAAACTCTGAATTTGAAGAATAAGATTATGCACTGTTAAATTAGGCTATAGAACAAGGAAAAGAGGCTGCATATCAAAGCTGGCATAAATAGTGAATTATTACATCATATCTATGCTTAAGAATTTATAACAATGACCATTTTTATCAATACCCTACCTTGATGGTTGATTTAAATGGATTAAATGAGATAATGATCATGAAGGTGAGTGCATATATGTCAAAGTAGATACAAATGGAAGGCATTTTTCTCACCACAGGCTAGTAGCCTACAGCTAACATGTTAGAAGACAGAAAATGATTTTCAAGACTGACAAACAGTAGATTCAGGAACATGTTATATATAAAAAGGAAGTTTCTTTTTCTTTTTTCTTCCTTCTTTTCTTTAGGAAGTTTCTCTTTCTGGGCACCTAACTCTTGAGTCTCCTTGGGAAGAAATTAATGTTTTTCATAGCTTCTCCATTCAGTAATCCGCTACTTAGCCTAAAGATTTCTTTGAAGTTGCTTTCTCCTCCAGAATTATATCCCAGCATTACCTAATATTTGGATGGAACAGGTCACATCTGGATTTTCCCAAACATTAGATATATTTAGAAAGCAGTTAACATTTCAACTCCTTTGGCTCTGAGTTGAAACAGAAATGTCCAAACCACAATTATTTTTAGGTATTAGGGAATAGAAAAATCTTTTCCTACCTAACCCCTCCTGTAGGTAGTACATGTTCTATTGAACAGTCTACTGTGCTACATAATAAAACATAATGCTGCGAACATTAGCGCTTCCTTCATGCCAAATACAACTCTGTTTCCTATGTCTATTTATTTAACTGTCAAAGCAGTCCTTTAAGGTTAGTTTTGAAAGTTAGAGATGATTTCCTGCCTTCAAGAGCTTAGAAGCAGGTTGGGAAGACAAGATACAAAACATTAAAAAATAATGCTATCAGGCGATAAACAAATGTAAAAGGTATGGTTCTTTACCATACACACACACACACACACACACACACACACATATACACACACAATCTATTCTCTATATAACCTGGAGTCAAAAAGAATTTGAGAGCACTTACAAGATTAAATATAAGGAGAACAATTAAAAATAAAATCAGGATTAATTAAAAGCAGGAAAGCTATAGATATTACAAGGTATTTGACTGCTATATTTAATCACTTTGTGTTGAGTTGCTTGGCAACTAAGGTAAAACAGCGGTGGAAGAGGTGATCAGATTGTAAAAGGTTAAGTGAGAGAAGAGAATGCTCCTGTCGCCTACTGTTGGCTGGCCTACTTCTAGGTTCAAGACAAGCAATCTTTTCATATAGATCGAAAACATTTTTATAATGGTTACCCTAGTAAGAAAAGATGAGATCATTGTTTTCATCATTAAAAAATTATAAAATATTTCACACTTGTCGATGTTTAATATAATCGCAACTCTTTTTTTTTTTTGCAGTACGCGGGCTCACTGTTGTGGCCTCTCCCGCTGCGGAACACAGGCTCTAGACGCGCAGGCTCAGTGGCCACGGCTCACGGGCCCAGCCGCTCCGCGGCACGTGGGATCCTCCCGGACCGGGGCACAAACCCGCTTCCCCTGCATTGGCAGGCGAACCCTCAACCACTGCGCCACCAGGGAAGCCCCTAATCCCAACTCTTAGGCACCTTTCTGAAACATCAATTTTCAGAATTTTCTTATAAGAAAAAGAGACAAAAAGCAAAAAATGTATTTCAGTAAGCTGAAAAAAGATCAGACTACATTCTGGCTATATTTCATAAATATGAATAATAAATACTTTGTGAGGAAAAGAATGGGTAATAATTCTGTTCACTAGGGAATTCCCTGGTGGTGGAGTGGTTAAGAATCCGCCTGCCAAAGCAGGGGACACGGGTTTGATCCCTGGCCCGGGAAGATCCCACATGCCGTGGAGCAACTAAGCCCGTGTGCCACAACTACTGAGCCTGTACTCTAGAGCCCGTGAGTCACAACTACTGAGCCCACGCACCACAACTACTGAAGCCCACGCATCCTAAAACCCATGTGCTGCAATTACTGGGCCTGCGTGCTGCAACTACTGAAGCCTGTGCACCTAGAGCCTGTGCTCCGCAACAAGAGAAGCTCGCACACTGCAACGAAGAGTGGCACTCACTTGCCACAACTAGAGAAAGTCCGTGCACAGCAATGAAGACCCAACGCAGCCAAAAAAAAAAAAAAAAATTCTGTTCACTAAATGTAAAAAGCACTGACAGTATCTACACTGACCACTTTATACTTCAGCTTCCCCATTACAAGCATGCTTGCAAATGAAGTCTGTCATACTCAGTGGTGTTTCAGTATGGCAATGCCTTACTTTTAGGCAGTTAGGTCACATGCTGTTTTTACTTGGCTATTTTTACTAGGCTTATGTTGATTATCCATTTGCCATTCTCACATGTGGATAATAATATCCATTCTGATTCCTATAGTGATAACTTCCTCACCTGGGATTCTCCCTGCAATATTAACTGATGTTATCCATCAGAATTCCACTTAGAGGTTCAAAAATAAAAATACCCCTGGAAACACACTAATTCACAGGAAAAATTCATAATACCTTACAGTGCTACATCATATAGCAACTGGAATGGTGGATGCTGACAATGTAATTGTTTTGCAACATGCCCCAAGTACAACACAGTATTTGCTAGTCACTCTGAAATTAATTACAGGAGACCCCAAAATTTTGTTGGAGCAGTTTAAATCTGGACTTCTTGTAAAGATGACACTGTACCTATTTCAAATAAATATTAATTTCTTCCAAAATGTGTATATGAATCATGACCAAATAAGAGATGAGCATTTAAGATCCTGGTGACAGCCATTTAAATAAAGAGAGGGACTTCCTGGTAGCGCAGTGGATAAGACTCTGCACTCCCAATGCAGTGGGCCCTGGTTCGATACCTGATCAGGGAACCAGGTCCCACATTCATGACACAACTAAGAGTTCGCATGCCACAACAACTAAGAAGCCTGCCTGCCGCAACTAAGGAGCCAACGTGCGGTAACTAAGGACCCCGCAAGCCACAACTAAGACCCCAAGCAACCAAATAAATAAATATTAAAATAAACATAAATAAATAAATAAGCAAAGAGAAAAACCCAGTCCTATACATAAACCTATTAGCATACCTTGACCTCCCCCTAAGTATTGACCTGGGAGCAATTCAGACCACCATTTATGATCACAATATAGCATATTCAACAATCTTAAATGTCTTCAGTCTTTATGTTGCTTCAAAGAAACCTAATCACAACTTAAGAATATAATGTAACAGACCTGAAACACCAATATATTATATTCATATTTATATGCATCTCTTCACTAACAATATCAGAGCTAAGGATTTACTAAAAGTGCTCTTCTGAAAAATATTATTAAATCCCCAATATAAAAAGCTCTTCATGTAAAGTATTAAAGATGCAAGAAAAGCTACACAATCAAGGAATTATCTAAAGAACAGATATGTTTGCAAAACACATAATAGTTAAAATCTGACTGGAAGATGAATTCTTTTTTTTTTTTTATAGGGCAGGTTCTTATTAGTTATCCATTTTATACATATTAGTGTATACATGTCAATCCCAACCTCCCAGTTCATCCCACCACCACCACCCCACGCCACTTCCCCCCTTGGTGTCCATACATTTGTTCTCTACGTCTGTGTCTCTATTTCTGCCCAGCAAACCAGTTCATCTGTACCATTTTTCTAGATTCCACATATATGTGTTAATATACAATATTTGTTTTTCTCTTTCTGACTTATTTCACTCTCTATGACAGTATCTAGATCCATCCACATCTCTAAAAATGACCCAATTTCATTCCTTTTTATGGCTGAGTAATATTCCATTGTATATACATACCACTTCTTTATCCATTTGTCTGTTGATGGGCATTTAGGTTTCTTCCATGACCTGGCAAGTGTAAATAGTGCTGCAATGAACATTGGGGTGCATGTGTCTTTTTGAATTATGGTTTTCTGTGGGTATATGCCCAGTAGTGGGATTGCTGGGTCATATGGTAATTCTATTTTTAGTTTTTTAAGGAACCTCCATACTGTTCCCCACAGGGACTGTATCAACTTACATTCCCACCAACAGTGCAAGAGGGTTCTCTTTTGTCCACGCCCTGTCCAGCATTTGCTGTTTGTAGATTTTCTGATGATGCCCATTCTAACTGGTGTGAGGTGATACCTCATTGTAGTTTTCACTTGCATTTCTCTAATAATTAGTGATGTTGAGCAGCTTTTCATGTGCTCCTTGCCCATTGGTATGTCTTCTTTGGAGAAATGACTATTTTAGGCCTTTTGCCCATTTTTGGATTGCGTTGTTTGTTTTTTTAATATTGAACTGCATGAGCTGTTTATATATTTTAGAGGTTAATCCTTTGTTGATTCATTTCCAAATATTTTCTCCTATTTTGACAGTTCTCTTTTGGTCTTGTTTGCAGTTTCCTTTGCTGTGCCAAAGCTTTTAAGTTTCATTAGGTCCCATATGTTTATTTTTGTTTTTATTTCCATTACACTAACAGGTGAATCAAAAGAGATCTTGCTGTGATTTATGTCAAAGAGTGTTCTTCCTATATTTTCCTCTAAGAGTTTTATAGTGTGCGATCTTACATTTAGATCTCTAATCCATTTTGAGTTTATTTTTGTGTATGGTGTTAGGGAGTGTTCTAATTTCATTCTTTTACATATAGCTGTCCAGTTTTCCCAGCACCACTTATTGAAGAGACTGTCTTTCCTCCATTGTATATCCTTGCCTCTTTTGTCATAGATTAGTTGACCATAGGTGCGTGGGTTTATCTCTGGGCTTTCTATCCTGTTCCATTGATCTACATTTCTGTTTCTATGCCAGTACCATATTTTCTTGATTACTGTAGCTTTGTAGTATAGTCTGAAGTCAGGGAGATTGATTCCTCCAGCTCCGTTTTTTCCCCTCAAGCCTGCTTTGGCTATTCGGGGTCTTTTGTGTCTCCATACAAATTTTAAGAGTTTTTGTTCTAGTTCTGTAAAAAATGCCATTGGTA
Organism: Aethalodelphis obliquidens; assembly: GCF_003676395.1. Classification (NCBI taxonomy): domain Eukaryota; kingdom Metazoa; phylum Chordata; class Mammalia; order Artiodactyla; family Delphinidae; genus Aethalodelphis; species Aethalodelphis obliquidens. Next base: position 8,622,531 of record NW_020837992.1, on the reverse strand, counting down.
ATTTGATAGGGATTGCATTTGATCTGTAGATTGCTTTGGGTAGTATAGTCATTTTCACAATATTGATTCTTTCAAACAAAGAACATGGTATATCTCTCCATCTGTTTGTATCATCTTTTATTTCTTTTATCAGTGTCTTATAGTTTTCTGCATACAGGTGTTTTGTCTCCCTAGGTAGGTTTATTCTTAGGTATTTTATTCTTTTTGTTGCAGTGGTAAATGGGAGTGTTTCCTTAATTTCTCTTTCAGATTTTCCATCATTAGTGTATAGGACTGTAAGAGATTTCTGTGCATTAATTTTGTATCCTGCAACTTTACCAAATTCATTGATTAGCTCTAGTAGTTTTCTGGTGGCATCTTTAGGATTCTCTATGTATACTACCATGTCATCTGCAAACAGTGACAGTTTTACTTCTTCTTTTCCAATTTGTATTCCTTTTATTTCTTTCTCTTCTCTGATTGCCGTGGCTAGGACTTCCAAAACTATGTTGAATAATAGTGATGAGAGTGGCCATCCTTGTCTTTTTCTTGATCTTGGAGGAAATGCTTTCAGTTTTTCACCATTGAGAATGATGTTTGCTGTGGGTTTCTCATGTATGGCCTTTATTATGTTGAGGTAGGTTCCCTCTATGCCCACTTTCTGGAGAGTTTTTATCATAAATGGGTGTTGAATTCTGTCAAAAGCTTTCTCTGCATCTATTGAGATGATCATGTGGTTTTTATTCTTCAATTTGTTAATATGGTGTACCACATTGATTGATTTGCGTATACTGAAGAATCCTTGCATCCCTGGGATAAATCCCACTTGACCATGATGTATGATCCTTTTAATGTGCTGTTGGAGTCTGTTTGCTAGTATTTTGTTGAGGATTTTTACATCCATATTCATCAGTGATACTGGTCTGTAATTTTCTTTTTTTGTAGTATCATTGTCTGGTTTTGGTATCAGGGTGATGGTGTCCTCATAGAATGAGTTTGGGAGTGTTCCTTCCTCTGCAATGTTTTGGAAGAGTTTGAGAAGGATGGGTGTTAGCTCTTCTCTAAATGTTTGATAGAATTTACCTGTGAAGCCATCTGGTCCTGGACTTTTGTTTGTTGGAAGATTTTTAATCACAGTTTCAATTTCATTACTTGTGACTGGTCTGTTCATATTTTCTATTTCTTCGTGGTTCAGTCTTGGAAGGTTATACCTTTCTAAGAATTTGCCCATTTCTTCCAGGTTGTCCATTTTATTGACATAGAGTTGCTTGTAGTAGTCTCTTAGGATGCTTTGTATTTCTGTGGTGTCTATTGAAACTTCTCCTTTTTCTTTTCTAATTTTATTGAGTCCTCTCCCTCTTATTATTGATGAGTCTGGCTAATGGTTTATTAATTTTGTTTATCTTCTCAAAGAACCAGCTTTTAGTTTTATTGATCTTTGCTACTGTTTTCTTTGTTTCTATTTCATTTATTTCTGCTCTGATCTTTATGATTTCTTTCCTTCTACTAACTTTGGGTTTTGTCTGTTCTTCTTTCTCTAGTTCCTTTAGGTGTAAGGTTAGATTTTTTTTTGAGATTTTTCTTATTTCTTGAGGTAGGCTTGTATAGCTATAAACTTTCCTCTTAGAACTACTTTTGCTGCATCCCATAGGTTTTGAATCATCGTGTTTTCATTTTCATTTGTCTCTTGGTATTTTTTGATTTCCTCATGGATTTCTTCAGTGATCTCTTTGTTATTTAGTAACATATTGTTTAGTCTCCATGTGTTTGTGTATTTTACGTTTTTTCCCCTGTAATTGATTTCTAATCTCATAGTGTTGTGGTCAGAAAAGATGCTTGGTATAATTTCAGTTTTCTTAAATTTACTGAGGCTTGTTTTGTGACCCAGGATGTGATCTCTCCTGGAGAATGTTCTGTGCGCACTTGAGAAGAAAGTGTAATCTGCTGTTTTTGGATGGAATGTCCTATAAATATCAATTAAATCTATCTGGTCTATTGTGTCATTTAAAGCTTGTGTTTTCTTATTAATTTTCATTTTGGATGATCTGTCCATTGGTGTAAGTGAGGTGTTAAAGTCCCCCACTATTATTGTGTTACTGTCGATTTCCTCTTTTAGAGCTGTTAGCAGTTGCCTTATGTATTGAGGTGCTCCTATGTTGGGTGCATATATATTTATAATTGTTATATCTTCTTCTTGGATTGATCCTTTGATCATTATGTAGTATCCTTCCTGTCTCTTGTAACATTCTTTATTTTAAAGTCTATTTTATCTGATATGAGTATTGCTACTCCAGCTTTCTTTTGATTTCCATTTGCATGGAATATCTTTTTCCATCCCCTCACTTTCAGTCTGCATGTGTCCCTAGGTCTGAAGTGGGTCTCTTGTACACAGCATATAGATGGGTCTTCTTTTTGTATCCCTTCAGCGAACCTGTGTCTTTTGGTTGGAGCATTTAATCCATTCACGTTTAAGGTAATTATTGATATGTATGTTACTACTACCATTTTCTTAATTGTTATGCATTTGTTTTTGTAGGTCCTTTTCTTCTCTTGCGTTTCCCACTTAAAGAAGTTCCTTTAGCATTTGTTGTAGAGCTCGTTTGATGGTGCTGAATTCTCCCAGCTTTTGCTTTTCTGTAAAGCTTTTGATTTTCCGTTGATTCTGAATGAGATCCTTGCTGGGTAGAGTAATCTTGGCTGTAGGTTCCCTTTCATCCCTTTAAACCCCTTTCCATTCATCACTTTAAATATATCATGCCACTCCCTTCTGGCTTGTAGAGTTTCTTTTCTTTTTTTTTTTTTTTTTTTTGCGGTATGCAGGTCTCTCACTGCTGTGGCCTCTCCCACTGTGGAGCATAGGCTCTGGACGCACAGGCTCAGTGGTTACGGCTCACGGGCCCAGCCGCTCCGCGGCATGTGTGATCCTCCTGGACCGGGGCACGAACCCGCACCCCCCATACCGGCAGGCGGACTCTCAACCACTGCGCCACCAGGGAAGCCCTGGCTTTTAGAGTTTCTGCTGAGAAATCAGCTGTTAACCTTATGGGAGTTCCCTTGTATGTTATTTGCCGTTTTTTCCCTTGTTGCTTTCAATGATTTTTCTTTGCCATTAATTTTGTCAATTTGATTACTATGTGTCTCAGTGTGTTTCTCCAGCGTGTCCTGCCTGCGACTCTGCACTTCCTGGATTTGGGTGGCTATTTCCTTTCCCATGTTAGAGAAGTTTTAAACTATAAACTCTTCAAATATTTTCTCAGGGCCTTTCTCTCTCTCTTCTCCCTCTGGGACCCCTATAATGCGAATGTTGTTTTGTTTAATGGTGTTCCAGAGGTCTCACAGGCTGTCTTCATTTCTTTTCATTCTTTTATCTTTAGTCTGTTCCACAGCAGTGAATTCCACCATTCTGTCTTCCACGTCACTTATCCGTTCTTCTGCCTCAGTTATTCTGCTATTGATTCCTTGTAGTGTATTTTTCATTTCACTTACTGTATTGTTCATCTCTGTTTGTTTGTTTTTTAATTCTTCTAGGTGTTTGTTCTTCAATTCTTCTAGGTCTTTGTTAAACATTTCTTGCAGCTTCTCGATCTTTGCCTCCATTCTTTCACTATCATTATTCTGAATTCTTTTTCTGGAAGGTTACTTATCTCCACTTTAGTTGTTTTTCTGGGATTTTATCTTGTTCCTTCATCTGGTACATAGCCCTCTGCCTTTTCATCTTGTCCATCTTTCTGTGAATGTGGTTTTTGTTCCACAGGCTGCAGGATTGTAGTTCTTCTTGCTTCTGCTGTCTGCCCTCTCAAGATGAATTCTTTAAAAACTTAACTATCTTCTATTTTATTATTATGACTGAAACTTGATCGGACTCAAGAATTCTTACCACTGTTGAGATCCATGGCCTTAGGCAGAGAGAGAATCAAGATAATTCTAGAGAAGTGAGGCATTTCATCTTTGGAGAATTATTAACACAACTTTTAAAACTCACAAAAGCCCAGCTAGATTTTTCCTACTTATCTCTAAATTGTTAAGTTTTTTCAGTACTCAACTTGAAGATGTATTTGGCTCACACTTTAAAAAATAGTGCTCTAGAGAACTGTTTTTCAAAGTGTGGGTTGCAATGCGTTAGTGGGTAGAATAAGATAACTTTAGTGGGTCACAACCAGAACTTAAAATAAATATAAAATATCAGCATATTGCATGTAAGAGTGTTATTTTATGAAACATTATATGAGAACTGAGTTGTAAAATAAAATGTGTTTCTTGTTATAGTTTTCAGTCAAAAAAACAAAAACCCTGTAAACCACTGCTGTACAATATGTAAAATACAATAAGATCCCACACTACATAGCACGCCCAAGATCACAAAGAATATCTGTAATAAAAATGGGATTCAAATCACCTAGAATGCAAGGAAAACAAGTGTTATATAAAACTACTGTCTTTGAAATGTCAACTGTTCCTTTAATAGCTATCTTCTAAATCTTTACCCACTTACAGATCACAATGCATATACTTAAAAATGGCAAATTTGTTTATCTCCTTCCCTTTACTCTAAAACAGAAGTCCCCAACCTTTTTGGCAACTGGTTTCACGGTAAACAATTCTTCCATGGACCCGGGGGGTGTGGGGCGTTTGGGGGTAAGGTAAGGATGGTTCAGGCAGTAATGCGAGAGATGGGGAGTTTTGCTCGCCTGCCGCTCACCTCCTGCTGGGTGGCCCAGTTCCACAGACCATTACTCGTCTGAGGCCCAGGGTTGGGGACCCCTGCTCTAGAAGATTAGACCAGAAAAAAGAGAGAGAGAAAGAGAGAAAGAGAGAGAGAGAGAGGTGGGGGGGGAGGGAGGGAGGGAGGGAGAGGGATAAATCCACAATATCAAAGAGAATAGAAGAATGGTCCCCCAGGCAAAAGACAATCAAATTTCTGGAAAATTCGAAGGACATTAAGTGGTAAGTGACAAAACCAAAAAAGAGGAACTCATATCCTAGAATAAACAGAAAAGGTATTACAGGTGAGTTTCCTACAGAACTACAGATTAGAAACACCAGATGAAATAGAAGATGGATTAAGACGTGAACTGAAAATAGGGGGGATGACATAAATCTGTATGTGCTATGCAGTTTACTACCCCACTCCAAAAGACAGTGAAGCATTCATGCTCCAGGCAAAAACAAAATCAAAAAGAAAACCCAAGAAACAAAAAAACAAAAACAAAACCTGGAAAGTTCTTCCCTAAAGAAACTGAATAGTCCCAGAGAAATATTCATACATTCTAGCTTTTAACTAGTTCCCTGCCCGATTACTCTAAACAAAACAAAACTAGACCGTCAACAAATCCCATCCAACTTCTGAAGTGACTTTTTTTTTGTTCACTCATACGTATCAACAGATTATAAAGGATCACCAGATATTCGAGGAAAGCCTATAACATGAAAAAAAACTAAATCAACAGAGGAAAAAAACCTAAACAAAGGGATAATTTAGTTAACACCAAAATTTCAGATGCCCAGGAAAAAAGAGTAAAAGCTTTCAAATTAAAAAGTCACTCAAAAAAGAACCAGAGGCAGATCTCCATCAGGCTTCTTATCAGCAAGAGTGATGCCAGAATATAATGGGGCTCTGCCACTAGAATTCTTTTTTTTTTTGCGGTACACGGGCCTCTCCCGTTGCAGAGCACAGGCTCCGGGCACGCAGGCTCAGCGGCCATGGCTCACAGGCCCAGCCGCTCCGTGGCATGTGGGATCTACCCAGACCGGGGCACGAACCGGCGTCCCCTGCATCGGCAGGCGGACTCTCAACCACTGCGCCACCAGGGAAGCCCTGCCACTAGAATTCTTATGCCAATCTAGAACTCTGTAACTAGCCAAGTATCAATAAAGTATACGGGTTCAAAAAGGGCATTTTCAGACATGCACATACTTGGAAAACTTAGCACCCTCATATCCTTTCATAGGAAATTCTGAGGACATGATGTAGCAATAGGGAGAAAGAGAAAGGAATGGAATCCAGGAATTAGGGAAATTCAAGAAAGCAGGACTAGAGAACAAGTGGATCAGTTTAGAGCAGGAGGAAAGAAGGCCCCACGAGAGTGGTCTCTAAAGCAGAATCATTAGGATATCTTACCACACGGAGATTTGGAGGAAAAAACCGTGAGTATGTTAAAGGTGCAAAAAAAAGACAATTAGAAACTCCAGGAAATACTAAAAATAGTATATAAGAAAGGAAATATAATTACATTATGCAGCTCTGAAGCCTACACAGTCACACAATATAAACCTTGTTCACTGGCTTTCAACTTTTAGAATTAACTTACAATTTACAGAAAACTTAATTATGGCTACAGAAAATGTTATTAGCCTTAAAAATGTAAAGATGACAAAAGCTGAGGGTAAAAGGAGAGGAGGAGAAACTGAGGGGCACTACCTTTCCAACTTCATTTCCCATCCTTCCCCCCTTTACATCCCACGTTCCATTTATACTGATACTTAAAGTTCCCCAAATGGCCTATTTGCACATGCACTGGTTGGGATGCACTCTCCCATCATTATTCTTCATTCTCTGCAGAAGCAAATAAAGACAATGCCCATCCAAATACTACCCAATGAGTAAAAAGCTTTAGCCAAAGGATTTTAAGTCTACCAGGACCATTAAACACGACTATATCCTCTGTTGTGAGACAGAGAATCAGGTTATGTTAAGCCTAATACCATTAAATATTTATAAAACTTCCCTTGTTCTAATTCCATGCTTATCAAGTGTAGTAGTTCTAAAATTAGTCCACAAATTATTTTGACACTCCTCTCTTCAAAAGGTGGAGCCTACTTCTCCTGTGAATGTGGGTTGGACTAAAGTGACTGGCTTCTAGGGAACAGACTGAGTATTGCAGAAGTGCTGCTACATGACTTCCAAGTCTGGGTCATAAAAGTGAGGCTATGTGACTTCCAAGGTGGATTCTTCCTGGAAATATCTTGGAGTCATGAGAGATCTCAAGGTTCACAAATAAACTATTTGACAAAAATAATACCTATGTAGTTGAGTACATAGCCTAGCTGATCACACTGACTCATTTGTTATTAGAAAACTTCGTAAGAATTTTTTTGAAGAAAATTAGAGTCTTCAGAAAAATATAAGGAAGTTTTACACTGTACTCTCTGGTGTCAGTTTACGAAACCTATTTAGAAAGACTGTACCACCAAATCAAGAGGTATTTAAGACAAGTTCAGGTTTTCTAACATTGTACAACTGTATCTGACTACAGAAATATCATGGAACGTGAAAACTTTCATTCTCAACCACATGGGTATATTTCCCATGGTGTTCATGATGAATTTTCAATGTCTGAATTTATTCCTCTGCCTTACACATGCAAATACATGGTTTCTTCTTATACACAATACAAATATAAATTAGCCAAGCTCATGACACAGTAATAAATGCCAATTTATTAATTTAGGATGAGAAATTATTCCATGTAATATATTAAAATACTCTAATTATATTAGAATATAATTAGACCTTAGGCAGACCTACAGGAGAAACCAATCCATAATCAGAATAATGTCTGGTGTATTAATTTTCTATTGCTTAATAATAAATTATCCCAAACTTTAGTGGTTTAAAACAACAATTATTATACTATCTATCACGATTTCTTTGGGTCAGAGATTCAGACAGGACACAGCAGAGACAGCTTATCTCTGCTCCATGATGTCTAAGGCCTCAGCCAGAAAACTAGAAAGCTAGGGACTAGACTCATGTGAGGACTCAATCATTCATATGTCTTGCAGTTGATTCTGGCCTTTGGCTGAAGGACTAGTTGGGGCTAGTGCCAGAACCCCCACATGTGACCTCTCCATGTGGCCTGAGCTTCCTCATAATATGGTGACTGGGTTCCAGGGGCAAGTAATTTGAGAGGTCTAACGAAGGACAAATATGACTTTTATGAAGAAAATTATAAAACTTTTAAGAAATATATCGAGGGCTTCCCTGGTGGCGCAGTGGTTGAGAGTCCGCCTGCCGATGCAGGGGACACGGGTTCGTGCCCCGATCTGGGAAGACCCCACATGCCGCGGAGCGGCTGGGCCCGTGAGCCAGGGGCGCTGAGCCTGCGCGTCCGGAGCCTGTGCTCCGCGACGGGAGAGGCCACAGCAGTGAGGGGCCCGCGTACCGCAAAAAAAAAAAAAAAGAAATATATCGAAGACGTAAGTAACATACATTGTATCCATGGATGAGAATATTCAACATCTTCCCCAATGATTCTATACAGGGAATAAAGTTTGGATTGCAACAGGGTGTTTTGTTGGAACTTGAAGACTTGCTCTTAAAATCCGTCTGGAAAAATAAAGAGCCAAGAATAGCCAACATGATTTTTAAGATGAAGGGAACAGTCATCTTACCACATATAGTAATTAAAACTAAATGGTGGGGGCTTCCCTGGTGGCACAGTGGTTAAGAATCCGCCTGCCAATGCAGGAGACACGGGTTCAAGCCCTGGTCCGGGAAGATCCCACATGCCGTGGAGGAACTAAGCCCATGCACCACAACTACTGAGCCTGCGCTCTGGAGCCTGTGAGCCACAACTACTGAGCCCGCGTGCCACAACTAAGACCCAATGCAGCCAAGTAAATAAAATATATAAAATTATTTAAAAAAAACAAAATTAAATGGTATTGTGCAGGAATAGACAAAAAGACCATGGGGGGGGGGGGCGTGAATAAGGCACCTGGAAACATGCCAGTGTACATACATAGGAGGTTAATATATAATAGAATTGGTGTTTTAAAAAGTCAGTGGGGAATTTTAAAATAAATTATGCAAGGACCACTGTCTATTCATATAAAAAAATTAGATTCCCTCCTTCACATCATTTATAAAAATTAATTCTAAGAAAACTAAAAAACTAAATGTGAATAGGAAAATTATAAAACATTTAAGCGTTTTATAACCAACTCTGGATGGTATCTAGAATGCACACAAAAAAATCTATAAATCAGTAAGAAAAAGGCAAATAAACCTATAGAAGGGCACATGAAACACAACTGAGCAATCAACATATGAAAAGACATTTAACTACACTGGTAAGGAGAAAAATGTAAATATGTATTATATAAACTATATATATGGATTTATGTATGAAATGCCATACATCACTTCATACCCATTGCATAAGGATGACAAGAAGTGTGGGCAAGACTTCTGCTTCTGGCAGATTAATCTTCCTATAGTAAACTACTGAAAACTGGACAAAATATATGAAATAATTGTTTTCAGATGTTGAAAATCAGGTAGTATGGGACTTCAATCCCTGAGAGAAGGAAAACAGAGTGAGTCCCATAATTGCACCAGTTCTACCTGTTAACACTTTCCAGATTGCAGCATAGGGAGAAGCAATATAGCTTCAAAATAGCCAGCAGCCTTACTGAGCTAAATAGACAGAGGAGATCAGGGCTACTGAGGTGGCTGGAATTTGTATGGAAAAGTACTAGAGAGAAGGTAACTATACAGAAAAGGAATTTTCTACTTTTCTATTTATATTGAAGTAATGATATGATTTTTCTCTTTTATTCTATTTATTCAGCAAATCAGTTTTTAATGTAAACCAGCCTTGGATTCCTGGCATAAATCCCACATGATCATGATGTGTCATCCTATGTATATGTTGCTAAATTCAATTTGCTATACTTTTGTATAAGATTTTTCCGTCTATGCTCATAAGGGATATTGGTCTGTAATTATCTTTTTTTATAATGTCCTTGATAGGGTTTTTAATGAGGATTCAATTAAATAGATATGACTTATACAGACTTTTGTTTCTTCTTGTGTCAGTTTGAGAAAGCTGTTTATTAAGGGATTTTCCCAATTCCTCTAAGTTTTCAAATTTACTGGCATTATTACATACCTGTAAGCTATGAAATCCTAGATAATTGTAAAGTACTAATTTTTACTGTAAAAGAAGCTAAATTTTTAGACCACAGGGAGATCAACTTTTAGCAAGACAAGGTTAAGAGCTCCACAGACCTGCTCTCCAGTGAAGCTGATGAAAATCATTTTTAAAACAACCTTTTAAAGCCTCTGGAAATGGTCCTAAGGCAAAAAAGTAAATGAGGAAACATCTGTCCAAGAATATCTATGAAAATTTAGTAAGAAAAGCCAGTCTTGGTATCTGAACCAAGACAGCCTCCTCCCAGCTCAGTAGGCAGAAACTCCACTCCAGAGAGGTGCAGTCAAGAACACAAGGCTTAAAAAAAAAAAAAAAAAAAAAAAAGGAACACAAGGCTTGGGGCTTCCCTGTTGGCGCAGTGGTTAAGAGTCCGCCTGCCAATGCGGGGGACACAGGTTTGAGCCCTAGCCTGGGAAGATCCCACATGCTGCAGAGCAACTAAGCCTGTGTGCCGTAACTATTGAGCCTGTGCTCTAGAGCCCGCCAGCCACAACTACTGAGCCTGTATGCCACAACTACTGAAACCCACGCACCTAGAGCCCCTGCTCTGCAACAAGAGAAGCCACCGCAATGAGAAGGCTGCGCACCGCAACGAAGAGTAGCCCCTGCTCGCCACAACCAGTGAAAGCCCACGCATAGCAACGAAGACCCAATGCAGCCAAAAATAAAAGTAAAAAATTAAAAAAAAAAAAAAGAACACAAGGTTCCCTCTACCTCCAGCTCCCAGTCAGGCAGCTTTCTTCAGATGTGGAGCAGAATGCTGGCATTTCCCATTCTGCCCACAGCTACCTGTTGCTGAGGCCAATTTCCAGGCCAGTGTAGTTGAAAAGAGGGGCTCCCTTCTTCTGCCCAACCTGTATTTCTGGGACAGAGACTCTATATTTGGTGCAGAACCACTCACTGAGACTACTGGAGCCCTGATTACCTGAGTCTTGGCCTGTAATGCTATGGTTCCATATTGGAAGAGGAAAAGCCAAGATCTCAGGCTACTGCCCCCTCTCCACCTCACGTTCAGCTCCTAAAGTGTGTTGTCCCTCAGAGAGAAGTCTGTTATTTTCCCCACCACCAGCTCCAGAGCCCTGGCTCAGAGATTTTGCCTGGGGCAGTGGGGTAGTGGGGAAGCAAGCCATGTCTCTTTCCAAAGACTTCATTTTCAACAGAGCATGGGAAAGTTCAAGCTTAAATTCAAGCTTAACCCCTCAATACAATGGAGGTTGTGGTAAAAGGTAATGGAGACATTTGCAGATTCAGTGAGGATATAAGGCTAAACTCTAGGCTGGCTAGTTTGCAGGTCAACACCAGGGAAAGGAACAGCTTGGAGGAGCCCTCTTGGTGTCAGAACAAATATCAAACACTGATGTCAGGAAATATTCCTTCAAAGGAGCCCAAATTTGATTGGATTGCTCTGTAGAACAAGTATGCTCCACAGCATCATTGAAAACAAGTAAGCAATTAGCTGAAAGTCACTGGAATTTAAAGCTGGGGCTGTGGTCAGGAGAAGACAAAGAGAGCCCTGTCACAACTACTGTTATCTCAGGGGGACTATGGGCATACCCAAAGCTGCCTTGCTGAGGAACACCAGAGGCTTAATGCTGTGGTGGAGGAAAACGTCACCTAGTCACTAAACAAACAAACAAACAACAGTAACAGGCCCCAAAGGGTAGGACCAGTACCCAGGGCTGCTAGACTATGTTGTCTAAAATATCCAGTTTACAACAAAAAAATTACAAGATGTGCAAAGAAATGGGAAAGTATGACCTATACACTAAGGAAAAAAAAAAGGCAACAGAAACTGCCTGTGAGAGCAATTAGATGTTGGATTTAACAGAAAATGACTTCAAAGCAGCTACTGTAAATATGTTCAAAGAAATAAAGGAAACCATGGGTAAGAAGTAGAGAAGATATGACAATGTCAAATCAAATAGAGGATACCAATTAAGAGACAGAATTAACACACACAGAGAGAGAGAAACAAACGGAAATTCTGCATCGAAAAGTATAATAACAAAATGGAAAATTCACCAGAGGGGCTCAACAGTAGATATGACTGTCAGAAGAAAGAATTACAGAACTTTGAAGATAGAATGATAGAAATTAGGAAATGAGAAGAACAGAGAGGAAAAAATAAGAGATGAAGAAAAATGAATAGAGCTTCTTGGGACTTCATCAGGTTTGACAAATGCACATAATGGGAGTACCATAAGGAGAGGAGAGAAAGCAGCAAAATTTTAAAACTTTGAAGAAATAATGACTGAAAACTTCCCAAATTTATTGAATAACACTAACCTACACATTGAGGAAGCTTAACAAACTCCAAGAAGGAAAAATTCAAGGAGACCCACAAATACACATATCATAGTAAAAATGCTGAAAGTTAAAGACAGGAGAAAATCTTGAAAGCAGCAAAAGAAAAACAGATTGTACAGGGATAAGATTAACAGCTGACTTCTCAGCAGAAACAGTAGAGGCCAGAAAACACAGAATAACATATTCAAACTGCTCAGAGAAAAAAGCCATCAACCAAAAATCCTGCAAAGCTCTCTTTAAAAAATGAAGGCAAAATAAAGACATTCCCAGATAAACAAAAAAATGAGAGAATTTATCACTAGCCAACCTTCCTTAAAGGAATTTCTTCAGGCTGAAAGCAAATGACTACAGAAAGTAATTCAAATTCACACACACACACACACACACACACACACACACACACACACACAAAGAGCAACAGTAAAGGTAATTATATAATTATAAAAGAGAGTATAAATGCATATTTTTTCTTTCTCTCTTAACTGATTTTTTAAATTGTATAAAATAATATGTATACAATGTATTGTTGGGTCGTTAACATATAGATACCTAATATATTTGCCAGTAACAGTACAAAGGAGGTGGGTGGGAGCAAAACTGTACTGGGCTAAAGAAATAACTACTTATGGTAAAACAATAATTATAACAATGTATGATTGGGTTTGTAACATCAATAAATATAACTGTATAACAATAATGCCACAAAAAGGAGGAAAAGGAAATAGAGGAATATAGGAGTAATGATTCTATTATCTCACTGGAACTAAATTAATATAAATCTGAAGTTGATTCCAATAAATTAATATGCATATAGTAAGCCCAAAAGCAATCACTAAAAATAAACTAAAAAAGATACAGTGAAAAAAAATTAAACAAACATAAATGCTGAATTAGAAAATATAAACTTAATATTAAAGAAAACAGTAAAGAGAAAATACAGAACAAAAAAGACATGACATATATATAAAACAAAAAAATAAAATGGCAGATATAAATCCAACCATATCAATAACATTAAATACGAATGGATTAAGCAATCCAATCAAAAGGCAGAGATTGTCAGACTGGATTTTTTAAAAAATGACCTAACTATATGCTGTCTCCAAAAGATATACTTTAGCTTCAAAGATATAAACAGATTGAAAGTAAAAGGATGTAAAGTGATATATCATGCAATCACAAGAAAGCTGGAGTGGCTATACTAATATCAGATAAACAGACTTTAATGCAAACAAAAAAATTTACTAGAAACAAAGAGGGCCATTTTATAATGATAAAATGGTCAATTCATCAGTAAGATGAAACAATTATAAAGATATTTGCACCTACTAACACAATGCCAAAATACATGAAGGAAAAACTGACAACTCAATAATAGTTGGAGACTTCAATATCTCACTATTTTTCTTTTGGCTGCATTGGGTCTTCGTTGTTGCGTGCGGGCTTTCTCTAGTTGTGGCGAGCAGAGGCTAGTCTTCCTTGCGGTGTGTGAGCTTCTCATTGTGGTGGCTTCTCTTGTTGCAGAGCACAGGCTCTAGATGCGCGGGCTTCAGTAGTTGCAGCACGCAGGCTCAGTAGTTGTGGCTCGCGGGCTGTGGAGTGCAGGTTCAGTAGTTGCAGCACATGGGCTTAGTTGCTCCGAGGCTTGTGGGATCTTCCCAGACCAGGGATCGAACTCGTGTCCCCTGCATTGGCAGGCGGATTCTTAACCACTGCGCCACCAGGGAAGTCCAATATCTCACTTTCAATAATGGATAGAACATTGAAGCAGAAAATCAACAGGAAACAGAAGACTTGTTCAACATAATAAACCAACTAGACTTAACAGACTTCTAAAGAACACTACAGAATTTTTATTTACTATAGAACACTCCACCCTATCACAGCAGAATATATAGTCTCAAGTGCACATGAAACATTCTCCAGGACCGACCATATGCCAGGTCATAAAACAAACCTCAAAACATCTAAAAACACAGAAATAATACAAAGCATGTTCTATGACCACAATGGAATAAAATTATAACTCAATAAAACAGAAAGAATATTTGGAGAATTCAAAAGTAAGAGGAAACTAAACAACACACTATTAAATAACTAGTTGATCAAAGAAGAAATCAAAAGGAAAATCATAACATACTTTGAGACAAATGCAAATGAAGACACAAAACATACGGGATGTAGCTTAAACAGTATTTAGAGGGACAAATATAGCTGTAAATGCCTATATAAGAAAGAATAAAGATCACAAATCAATAACCTAAGCCTTACAATTGCAAGTGACCAAGAATATCCAAAACAATCTTGAAAACCAATCCTTTGGGGTTAATTCTGAAAGTCAGAGATGATTTACTGCCTTCAGGAGTTTAGAGGCAGGTTGGGAAGGCAAGATATAAAACATAAAAAGAATAAAGTAGAAAGACTCATACTTCCCCATTTCAAAACACACTGCAAAGCAACAATAATCAATACAGTGTGGTGCTGATTAAGACAGATAGACAGATCAATGGAATAGCATTAAGAGTCCAGAAATAAAATCATGTGCCAACTGATTTTCAACAAAGGAACCAAGACCATTCAATGAGAAAAACATATAGTATTTTCAACAAATAGTGCTGGGACACACACAAAAGAGTAAGTTTTAACCTTTACATCACATTCCATACAAAAATTAACTCAAAATGGGTCAAAGACCTAAATGTGAGAACTAAAACCATTAAATTCTGAAAAGAAAACATAAGGGTAGATCTTCATAACCTTGGATTTAGAAAGGATTCTTAGATATGACACCAAAAGTAGTAAGGGAAAAAAAAAGATAACTTGGACTTTTCATCAAAATTAAAAACATCTGTGCTTCTAAGGACACCAGCAAGAAAGTGAAAAGACAAAGGGACTTATATCAAGAATATATAAAGAATTCTTACAACTCAATGATAAAAAGACATACAATTCAATTAAAAATTGGGCAAAGGGGCTTCCCTGGTGGCGCAGTGGTTAAGAATCCGCCTGCCAATGTAGGGGACATGAGTTCGATCCCTGGTCTGGGATGTGTGTGGAGCCCACAGGCCGTGGAGCAGCTAAGCCTGTGCACCACAACTGCTGAGCCTGCGCTCTACAGTCCGCGAGCCACAACTATTGAGCCCACGTGTCACAACTACTGAAGCCCGTGTGCCTAGAGCCCGTGCTCCGCAACAAGAGAGGCCACCTCAACGAGAAGCCTGCGCACAGCAACAAAGACCCAACACAGCCAAAAATAAATAAATAAATTTATTTTAAAAAAAAATTGGGTAAAGGATCTGAAGAGCCATTTTTCCAAAGAAGGTATAACAAACGGCCAATAAGCACATTAAAAGATGTTTGACATCAATAATCATTAGAGAAATGCAAATCATAACCACAAAGAGATATAACTTCATATCCATTAGGATGGTTATAATCAAAAAGTCAGAATAACAGTGTTGGTGATGATGTGAACGATCAGAACCCTCATACACTGCTGGTGAGAATGTAAAACAGTGGGGCTGCAGTAGAAAACCGTGAGGCAGTTTATGAAGTGATTAAACACAGAATTACCACATGACCTAGCAATTCCACTCCTAAGTGTAGGTATACCCTAGAGAAATGAAAACATATGTCTACCCCAAAACTTGTACACAAATATTTATAATAGCATTATTCATAATAACTAAAAGGAGGAAAAAACATAAATGTTCATCCACTGATGAATGGACAAATAAAATGTGGTGTTAAAGCCATTCTATGGAGTATTAATTGGTCATAAAAGGAATGCGGTAATGATATGTACTACAACGTGACAAGCTTTGAAAACATTATGCTAAGTGGAAAGAAGCAGTCACAAAAGACCATACATTATAGGCTTCCATTATTGTAAAATGTCTAGAATAGGGAAATCTATAGAAACAGAATTAGATTAGTGATTGCTTAGGGTAGGGGTGGGAGGGATGAGGGGATAGTGGGGGTAATAGTTAAAGAGTATGGCATTTCTTTTTGAGATGATGAAAATGTTCTAAAATTGACTGTAGTGATGGTAGCCCATATCTGTGAATATACCAAAACCCACTGAATTGTACACTTTAAATGGTGAATTGTATGGTACATAAATTATATCTAAATAAAGGTGTTTAAAAAATTTAGTCCAGTCCTGGTCTCTAAAATACTTTCCTATCAAATACCTAAGACATTATTGAAAGAGAGTAAAAGTTTAAAGATCAATTGTAGTTTAAAGATCAAATACACGTAAAAATAACATAAACTTCATTCCACCATAAATGTACAATATATACAATGGATGCTTAGAATACCCTTGTTTTTGTCTTTATGCTGCCTATACTAATTTATAATACTAAATTAGAAATTTTCACGGAACATGTAAATGAAAATACAAAACCATCACATAAGAGATAATAATAACACAGGCAAAACAGTCTCTGACATAAATCATACCAATGTTTTCTTAGGTCAGTCTCCCAAGGCAATAGAAATAAAAGCAAAAATAAACAAATGGGACCTAATCAAGTTTATAAGCTTTTGCACAGCAAAGGAAACCATAAACAAAAAGACAACCTATGGACTGGGAAAAAATATTAGCAAATGACGCAACTGACAAGGGCTTAATTTCCAAAATAAACAAACAGATCCTACAATTCAATAACAACAACAAAAAAAAGCAACCCAATTGAAAAATGGGCAGAACACCTAGACATTTCTCCAAAGACAACATACAGATGGCCAAAAGGCACATCACTAATTTTCAGAGAAATGCAAATCAAAACTACAGTGAGGTACCACCTCACACTGGTCAGAATGGCCATCATTAAAAAGTCTACAAATAATAAATGTTGGAGAAGGTGTGGAGAAAAGGGAACCCTCTTACACTGTTGGGAATGTAAATTGGTGAAGCCACTATGGAAAACAGTATGGAGGCTCCTCAAAAAACTAGGAATGCCACATGATCCAGCAATCCCACTCCTGGGCATAACTATAAATGTTCATAGAAGCACTATTTACAATAGCCAAGACATGGAAACAACGTGAATCTCCACTAACAGATGAATGGATAAAGAAGATGTGTTTTTTATATATATATATATATATATATATATATATATATATAAAATACAATGGAATATTACTCAGCCATAAAAAAGAATGAAATAATGCCATTTGCAGCAATATGGATGGACCTAGAGATTATCATACTAAGCAAAGCATGTCAGAAAGACAAAGACAAATACCATATGATATCACTTGTATGCAGAATCTAAACTGTGACACAAATGAACATATCTACAAAACAGAAATAGACTCACAGACATAGAGAACTGACTTGTATTTGCCAAGAGGGAGGGACGAGTTGGGGAGGGAAGGATTGGGAGTTTGGGATTAGCAGACGCAAACTATTATATATAGGATGGATAAACAACAAAGTCCTATTGTATAGTACAGGAAACTATAGTCAATATCCTGTGATAAACCATAATGGAGGAGGAGAGCTTCAAGATGGCAGAAGAGTAAGACGCGGAGATCACCTTCCTCCCCACATATACATCAGAAATACATCTACATGTGGAACAACTCCTACAGAACACGCACTGAACGCTGGCAGAAGACCTCATACTTCCCAAAAGGCAAGAAACTCCCTAGGTACCTGGGTAGGGCAAAAGAAAAAAGAAAAAACAGAGACAAAAGAACCGGGATGGGACTTGCACCTCGGGGAGGGAGCTGTGAAGGAGGCAAGGTTTCCACAAACTAGGAAGCCCCTTCATGGGCAGAGACTGCGGGTGGTGGAGTGGGGGAAGCTTTGGAGCCACGGAGGAGAGTGCAGCAACAGTGGTGCGGAGGGCACAGTGGAGACATTCCCGCACAGAGGATCGGTGCCGACCAGCACTCACCAGCCCGAGAGGCTTGTCTGCTCACCCGCCGTGGCGGGCGGCAGCTGGGAGCTGTGGCTCGGGCTTCAGAGGTCGGATCCCAGGGAGAGGACTGGGGCTGGCTGCATGAACACAGCCTGAAGGGGGCTAGTGCACCACAGCTAGCTGGGAGGGAGTCCGGGGAAAAGCCTGGACCTGCCTAAGAGGCAAGAGACTTTTTCTTGCCTCTTTGTTTCCTGGTGCGCGAGGAGAGGGGATTAAGAGCGCTGCTTAAAGGAGCTCCAGAGACGGGCGCGAGCCGTGGCTATCAGCGCAGACCCCAGAGACGGGCATGAGACGCTAAGGCTGCTGCTGCTGCCACCAAGAAGCCTGTGTGCGAGCACAGGTCCCGCTCCACACCTCCCTTCCAGGGAGCCTGTGCAGCCCGCCACTGCCAGGGTCCCGGGATCCAGGGACAACTTCCCCAGGAGAACACACGGTGCACCTCGGGCTGGTGCAACATCACGCCGGCCTCTGCCACCGCAGGCTCGCCCCGCATCCGTACCCCTCCCTCCCCCTGGCCTGAGTGAGCCAGAGCCCCCGAATCAGCTGCTCCTTTAACCCCATCCTGTCTGAGAGGGAACAGATGCCCTCAGGCGACCTACTCGCAGAGGTAGGTCCAAATCCAAAGCTGAACGTGGGAGCTGTGCAAACAAAGAAGAGAAAGGGAAATCTCTCTCAGCAGCCTCAGGAGCAGCAGATTAAATCTCCACAATCAACTTGATGTACCCTGCATCTGTGGAATACCTGAATAGACAACGAATCACCCCAAATTGAGGAGGTGGACGTTGGGAGCAATGATATATATTTTTTTCCCCCTTTTTCTCTTTTTGTGAGTGTGTATGTGTATGCTTCTGTGTGTGATTCTGTCTGTATAGCTTTGCTTTTACCATTTGTCCTAAGATTCTGTCTGTCCGTTTTGGGGTTTTTTTAATTACTTAAAAATTTTTTTTTCTTAATAATTATTTTTTATTTTAACTACTTTATTTTATCTTCTTTCTTTCTTCCTTTTCTCCCTTTTATTCTGAGCCGTGTGGAGGACAGGTTCTTGGTGTTCCAGCCAGGTGTCAGGGCTGTGCCACTGAGGCGGGAGAGCCAAGTTTAGGACACTGGTCCACAAGACACCTCCCAGCTCCATGTAATATCAAACGGCAAAAATCTCCCAGAGATCTCCATCTCAACGCCAAGACCCAGCTCCACTCAAAACCAGCAAGCTACAGTGCTGGACATCTTATGCCAAACAACTAGCAAGACAGGAAAAAACCCCATCCATTAGCACAGAGGCTGCCTAAAACCATAACAAGGCCACAGATACCCTAAAACACACCACCAGACGTGGACCTGCCCACCAGAAAGACAAGATCCAGCCTCATCCACCAGAAAACAGGCACTAGGCCCCTCCACCAGGAAGCCTACACAATGCACTGAACCAACCTTAGCCACTGGGAATAGACACCAAAAACAATGGGAACTACGAACGTGCAGCCTGCGAAAAGGAGACCCCAAACACAGTAAGTTAAGCAAAGTGACAAGACAGAGAAACACACAGCAGATGAAGGAGCAAGGCAAAAACCCACCAGACCTAACAAGTGAAGAGGAAATAGGCAGTCTACCTGAAAAAGGATTCAGAATAATGATGGCAAAGATGATCCAAAATCTTCGAAATAGAATGGAGAAAATAAAAGAAACGTTTAACAAGGAACTAGTAGAACTAAACAGCAAACAAACAGTGATGAACAACACAATAAATGAAATTAAATATTCTCTATAAGGGCTTTCCTGGTGACGCAGTGGGTGACAGTCTGCCTGCTGATGCAGGGGACACGGGTTCATGCCCTGGTCTGGGAAGATCCCACATGCCGCGGAGCGGCTGGGCCCGTGAGCCATGGCCGCTGAGCCTGCGCGTCCGGAACCTGTGCTCTCCAACGGGAAAGGCCACAACAGTGAGAGGCCTGCGTACTGCAAAAAAATAAATTAAAAAAAAATTCTCTAGAAGGGATCAATAGCAGAATAACTTAGGCAGAAGAACAGATAAGTGACCTGGAAGATAAAATAGTGGAAATAACTACTGCAGAGCAGATTAAAGAAAAAAGAATGAAAAGAATTGAGGACAGTCCCAGAGACCTCTGGGACAACATTAAACGTACCAACATTCGAATTATACGGGTCCCAGAAGAAGAAGAGAAAAAGAAAGGGACTGAGAATATATTTGAAGAGATTATAGTTGAAAACTTCCCTAATATGGGAAAGGAAATAGTTAATCAAGTCCAGGAAGCATAGAGTTCCATATAGGATAAATCCAAAGATAAATACGCCAAGACACATATTAATCAAACTATCAAAAATTAAATACAAAGAACAAACGTTAAAAGCAGCAAGGGAAAAACAACAAATAACACATAAGGGAATCCCCATAAGGTTTACAGCTGATCTTTCAGCAGAAACTCTGAAAGCCAGAAGGGAATGGCAGGACATATTTAAAGTGATGAAGGAGAAAAACCTACAAACAAGATTACTCTACCCAGCAAGGATCTCATTCAGATTTGACGGAGAAATAAAAACCTTTACAGACAAGCAAAAGCTAAGAGAATTCAGCACCACCAAACCAGCTTTACAACAAATGCTAAAGGAACTTCTCTAGGCAGGAAACACAAGAGAAGGAAAAGACCTACAATAATAAACCCAAAACAATTAAGAAAATGGTAATAGGAACAGACATATTGATATTTAAATGTAAACGCATTAAATGCTCCAACCAAAAGACACAGACTGGCTGAATGGATACAAAAACAAGACCCGTATATATGCTGTCTACAAGAGAACCACTTCAGACCTAGGGACACATACAGACTGAAAGTGAGGGGAAGGAAAAAGATATTCCATGCAAATGGAAATCAAAAGAAAGCTGGAGTAGCAATTCTCATATCTGACAAAATAGACTTTAAAACAGAGACTATGACAAGGGACAAAGAAAGACAATACATAATGATCAAGGGATCAATCCAAGAAGAAGATATAACAATTGTAAATATTTATGCACCCAACATAGGAGCACCTCAATACATAAGGCAAATACTAACAGCCATAAAAGGGGAAATCGACAGTAACACAATCATAGTAGGGGACTTTAATACCCCACTTTCACCAATGGACAGATTATCCAAAATGAAAATAAATAAGGAAACACAAGCTTTAAATGATACATTAAACAAGATGGACTTAATTGATATTTATAGGACATTCCATACAAAAACAACAGAATACACATTCTTCTCAAGTGCTCATGGAACATTCTCCAGGATAGATCATATCTTGGGTCACATATCAAGCCTTGGTAAATTTAAGAAAATTGAAATCGTATCAAGAATCTTTTCTGACCACAATGCTATGAGACTAGATATCAATTACAGGAAGAAACCTGTAAGAAATTACAAAGACATGGAGGCTAAACAACACACTACTTAACAACCAAGAGATCACTGAAGAAATCAAAGAGGAAATCAAAAAATACCTAGAAACAAATGACAATGCAAACACGACGACCCAAAACCTATGGGATGCAGGAAAAGCAGTTCTAAGAGGGAAGTTTATAACTATACAATCCTATCTTAAGAAAAAAGAAACATCTCAAATAAACAAGCTAACCTTACACCTAAAGCAACTAGAGAAAGAAGAACCAAAAAAACCCCAAAGTTAGCAGAAGGAAAGAAATTTCCTTCCTAGTGCATTCCTATACACTAATGATGAGAAATCTGAAAGTGAAATTAAGAAAACACTCCCATTTACCAGTGCAACAAAAAGAATAAAATATCTAGGAATAAACCTACCTAAGGAGACAAAAGACCTGTATGCAGAAAATTATAAGACACTGATGAAAGAAATTAAAGATGATACAAATAAATGGAGAGATACACCATGTTCTTGGATTGGAAGAATTAACATTGTGAAAATGACTATACTACCCAAGGCAATCTACAGATTCAATGCAATCCCTATCAAACTACCACTGGCATTTTTCACAGAACTAGAACAAAAAATTTCACAATTTGTATGGAAACACAAAAGACCCCAAATAGCCAAAGCAATCTTGAGAAAGAAAAATGGAGCTGGAGGAATCAGGCTCCCTGGCTTCAGACTATACTACAAAGCTACAGTAATCCAGACAGTATGGTACTGGCACAAAAACAGAAATGTAGATCAATGGAACAGGATAGAAAGCCCAGAGATAAACCCACACACATATGGTCACCTAATCTTTGATAAAGGAGGCAAGAATATACAGTGGAGAAAAGACAGCCTCTTCAATAAGTGGTGCTGGGAAAACTGGACAGCTACATGTAAAAGAATGAAATTAGAACACTCCTTAACACCATACACAAAAATAAAGTCAAAATGGATTAAAGACCTAAATGTAAGGCCAGACACCATCCAACTCTTAGAGGAGGGCTTCCCTGGTGGCGCAGTGGTTGACAGTCCACCTGCCGATGCAGGGGACATGGGTTCGTGCCCCGGTCTGGGAAGATCCCACATGCCGCAGAGCGGCTGGGCCTGTGAGCCATGGTCGCTGAGCCTGCACGTCCGGAGCCTGTGCTCCGCAACGGGAGAGGCCACAACAGTGGGAGGCCACAACAGTGAGAGGCCCGCGTACCGCAAAAACAAAAACAAAAACAACTCTTAGAGGAAAACACAGGCAGAACACTCTATGACATAAATCACAGCAAGATCCTTTTTGACCCACCTCCTAGAGAAATGGAAATAAAAACAAAAATAAACAAATGGGACCTAATGAAACTTAAAAGCTTTTGCACAGCAAAGAAAACCATAAACAAGACGAAAAGAAAACCTTCAGAATGGGAGAAAATATTTGTATATGAAGCAAGTGACAAAGGATTAATCTCCAAAATTTACAAGCAGCTCATGCAGCCCAACATTAAAAAAACAAACAACCCAATCCAAAAATGGGCAGAAGACCTAAACAGACATTTGTCCAAAGCAGATAGACAGATTGCCAACAGACATATGAAAGAATGTTCAACATCATTAATCATTAGAGAAATGCAAATCAAAACTACAATGAGGGCTTCCCTGGTGGCGCAGTGGTTGAGAGTCCGCCTGCCGATGCAGGGGACACGGGTTCTTGCCCCGGTCCGGGAAGATCCCACATGCCGCGGAGCGCCTGGGCCCGAGAGCCATGGCCGCAGAGCCTGCGCGTCCGGAGCCTGTGCTCCGCAAGGGGAGAGGCCACAACAGTGAGAGGCCCAAGTACCACAAAAAAAAAAAAAAAAAACTACAATGAGATATCGTCTCACACCCATCAGAACGGCCATCATCAAAAAATCTACAAATAAATGCTGGAGAGGGTGTGGAGAAAAGGGAACTCTCTTGCACTGTTGGTGGGAATGTATATTGATACAGCCACTATGGAGAACAGTACGGACATTCCTTAAAAAACTAAAAATAGAACTACCATATGACCCGGCAATCCCACTACTGGGCATATACCCTAAGAAAACCATAATTCAAAAAAGTCATGTACCAAAATGTTCATTGCAGCTCTATTTACAATAGCCAGGACATGGAAGCAACCTAAGTGTCCATCAACAGATGAATGGATAAAGAAGATGTGGCACATATATACAATGGAATATTACTCAGCCGTAAAAAGGAACGAAACTGAGTTATTTGTAGTGATGTGGATGGACCTAGAGTCTGTCATACAGAGTGAAGTAAGTCAGAAAGAGAAAAACAAATACCATATGCTAACACATATATATGGAATCAAAAAAAAAAAAAAAAAAGGTCATGAAGCACCTAGGGGCAAGATGGGAATAAAGATGCAGACCTACTAGAGAATGGACTTGAGGATACAGGGAGGGGGAAGGGTAAGTTGGGACAAAGTGAGAGAGTGGCATGGACATATGGCTACCAAACATAAAACAGCTAGCTAGCTAGTGGGAAGCAGCCGCATAGCACAGGGAGATCCGCTCCGGTGCTTTGTGACCGCCTAAAGGGGTGGGATAGGGAGGGTGGGAGGGAGGGAGATGCAAGAGGGAGGAGATATGGGGACATATGTATATGTATAACTGATTCACTTTGTTATAAAGCAGAAACTAACACACCAGTGTAAAGCAATTATACTCCAATAAAGATGTTAAAAAAAAAAAAACATAATGGGGCTTCCCTGGTGGCTCAGTGGTTGAGAGTCCGCCTGCGTGTGCAGAGGACACAGGTTTGTGCCCCGGTCTGGGAAGATCCCACATGCAGCGAAGCAGCTGGGCCCGTGAGCCATGGCCGCTGAGCCTGCGCGTCCGGAGCCTGTGCTCCGCAACAGGAGAGGCCACAACAGTGAGAGGCCCGCGTACCGCAAAAAAAAAAAAAAAAACCATAATGAAAAAGAATATATATATGTATAACTGACTCACTTTGCTGTACAGCGGAAATTAACACAACCTTGTAAATCAACTATACTTCAATAAATTTTTTTAAAAAGAGATAATAATAATAGTTTATTAACATGGCTATGCAGTATTGGTTTTAATAACAGTTCATTGAATAAAAAAATATTAAATTCAGTACAGGAAGATAATTTTGAGTTTTCCCTCGTAATATAGTTTTGCTGGTACTGTCTCAAATGAATCTTACCAGAAAATCTAGTTTACATTCGTTTCTCTCAAGACCTCAAATATCAAGAACACTAAAATTTTAAAATATTCATTATCATAAAGCCTTCCATTTCTTGTCCATTTTCATAAAAGTCAATGTGATAAACTAAACTTCTTGGGGATAACCAAATTATTTCAAGTTGTTCATTGTTAATCCTCTATTTTACATCTAAGAATAGTTTGAAGTACTAGATATCATAATTTGTAACAGAAATAATAGTTTTATAGGTATAATTTTCCTTAAAGAAAAAAGATAACATATTCCCTATTACTGTTGCTCACATACTTGAAATCTAAAGTAGGCTCTCATATAAGATTCGTGCTACAAATTACAGAACAAGCACCGTATCATAGCAACCCAGCAATACCACTACAGTGACACGCTGAGGATGCAATCCAAGATTCTAATTTAAGAAACTGGCACAGAATATAGGACATGCAGCTTTTTTTGGCAATACCCCTAGAACATTAATAACTAAGAGTCTAAAATCAGCTTTTATTTGAAACTTCAGAGGATCAAGCTTTTATAAGGTAACAATGGAAACATTGATTAACAAATGATTCACAGCATTGTAACTAAATATGACTTAGGTAAGGGTCTATGATTTCATTAAAATTGAAAATGGTGGGAAAAATTGTAGCTATCACATCTTAGGAATTTGAATACATGAACCCTACCAGTTTGATAATGCATTCTAATATACAAATTATACCATTTTAAGAAAACCCCTAGAATACTATCTAAAACTTTAAAAAGCATAAATATTTACATGCTTTACTCAATTACCATTCAAATACAAATACATTCACAACTACTACACTACAAAAGGGTTAAAATATACTGTTCAATTTTTATTTCAAAAAATTATGTTTCCTCTTGTTATCAAAACCACTTTAAAGGGGCTTCCCTGGTGGCGCAGTGGTTGAGAGTCCGCCTGCCGATGCAGGGGACACGGGTTCGTGCCCCGGTCCGGGAAGATCCCACATGCCGCAGAGTGGCTGGGCCCGTGAGCCATGGCCGCTGAGCCTGCGTGTCCGGAGCCTGTGCTCCGCAACTGGAGAGGCCACAACAGTGAGAGGCCCACGTACCGCAAAAAAAAAAACACTTTAAAGAAGATAAGAACAAGAAATGAAGATGAGCTGGTGGGGCATGTTATATGGATTTCTTGGAATGTAGAACCTTGAGAAGCAGAATACTGAAAAACAGTCTCCTAGAAGAATAAATGGAATATTGTGTCATCTGTTTAATTCAATTTGAATATAAAATCTATTCATTAAATAAAGGTTTTTAGAAGCATCTTTGTTTCATTTGGGACCCTTGGGGAACAAGAAGTGTTTTAAAACAGATCTTTATAGATGGTTTCCATAGCTGTGATGAGGTTCCATCTTGCAGCTAACTCTACCTGCAACTCCTAAGAAACACCTGCTACTGTGTTAGGAAGAGGATTACCTACTTTAACAAGGTGGTTCAAGTCTCTAGGGCAGGGCCTAAGGGCCACAAAACAACCCACCCACTTCCCTCCTCCCTCTGACCAGAGACGGGCTTCAGCATGGCGGTGGTGCTGCAAATCCAAGGACCCTGAAATTATATACAAAATATTGTGTATGATATTTTCTGAGATGATGGATTTCTTTAATCAGATTTTCTAGGAGATCCATGTATAATCTCCCCAAAATTAAACAACAGTACTCTTAGAAGTTATTTCCTCTCCTTTTAACATAAGGAATTTTCATAATCAAGGTTTAAAATGATTTGACTCAGTATTTCCAAAAATACAGTTTAATCAGAAACAATTCTAGATTTTAATTTTTTTCTTTCAGAAACATGCTATTTATCGTATTCTATTAAAGTGAAAGTAATGGGTTATAGAACAACATACATTATATGATCTCACTAATGGGAAAATATAGGAAGATGTTCAAAATTTTAGAAGTTTCCTCTGCCTGGGGATTTTTACTTTCTATTGACTTGTCTTTAAGAGTGAGTCTGTAAGTTTTTACAAAAATAATAAAGCCATTATACAAGAAATAGGGTAGTTAAGAATATGACATTTCTCACTGCATAGTCTTTAAATGACTTTATTTTAGAAAATCATGAAAACTGAGACTCACTCATGACTCACAGCAAGTACTGTATCCTAAAATAGTCATTCCTATTCCACAGGAGAAGCTACTTTTCTAGATCTTTTTTTAAAAAAAAGAAGTTCCCAAAATATCAAAATATGATTATGTGTAAGCTTATACAGGTGGTTCAAATTAAAAACAGAATTATCAAAATATATGAAATACCAAAATCAGTGCCTGGGTATCTGGTAGCTAAGTAAAACCTGGGTTATTTTTACCTCTCCTACATGAATGATAGAAATTTCCTATGAAGGAAATATGACTGTGAAAATTAAATGCACCTTAAAAGCATTTCATTGTTACATCTGCTACTTTATTTCCACTTTGCATTCAAATTTAGTCACAAATGTATGTAGAAAACTACTTAGAGAGATGACATATTGTCTAATTTCAGTTTTTCTCAGTTTTCAGGAGAATAAAATCAGTAGAGTGATAGATGAATTGGCCCAATTGACTTTTATATCCAAGTCTCAGTTATCTTGCCCCAATTTATTTTCCTCCCTTGAATTGGGAAATAATGATCAGAAAGACAGTGCTATGTTAATGTGGTCATAGTTTAAAAAAAAAAAAAGTTTTCAAAAACTGTGTGTACATAGCTTGTGTATAGAACAGAGAAGCAAAAATAAGTAGAATCTAATCAGTCTTGATATTCCATAATAATTCCATAATTCCTCAAAGCTGCTAATTACATATCATTATAACTTTAAGTGAGCAGAGACTCCAAATTATAAATCTAGCTCTGACACAAATGTGCTGATTAAAAGTTCATTTCATCTTGTTTCTCAGTACTCATTCATAAAACAACTGTTCTCCAATTTCTTCTTCAGAAAAACTTTACATTACTTTAAAAAAGGGAAGAATTGTGCTAAAAGGGAGACCTGCAAAGATCAATGAAGCATTTTTATACCAGAAGAATTTAAAAAATAAAGATCCTCTGCTTTACAGGGTCTTAGAAAAACCTACTTTCAGTACCTGCCCAGGACCTAAAAGAAATCATTATCTCTCTTGTAAGGCTCTCAACTACAAATATTTCTCCTTTGCACTGTTAGAAAATAACATGCTAATTTTGCTTTAGTGCAGACAATACATATCTTGGTTTCATATTACAGAGGACGAATCAATTGAGAAGATGAAGCTATAAATGACTTGCACAAGAATATAACCTACCTGTTTTGGTTTCTTCATCAACAAAATGCTAAATTTGGGGCTGTATGTAAACTATTACTCAATTATAAATCATTATAAATTTGTGAATTACTGCATGACACAAAACGGTATTTTTCTTTAAATCAATTTAATAGCATTTGCTTCATTATTTCATTCAATAAATATTAAACCAAGTACTGACTGCCTAAATTCTGGGAAGGAAGATATGGATCTCAGGTCCTGGAGCACTTTACTTATAGTCTAAAGGCAGAAAACAGCCAATTAAGTAACTAACCCTACTCATGAACCTGTCCCAACAAATTTTGTAATCTACCTCACACATATACCAAGGACATCTTGCCACTGCGCAATGTCTTATACACAGACATTCCACTGAATGGGGAATATATAATCCCATTTTGCCCAAAAGACCAAGTGGCCAGCATCCCAAACTATGAACATTTTCTAATAAACAACGTTGAAAATCTTTTTTTTTTTTTTTGCGGTACGCCGGCCTCTCACCGTTGTGGCCTCTCCCGTTGCAGAGCACAGGCTCCGGACGCACAGCCCCAGCGGCCATGGCTCACGGGCCCAGCCGCTCCGCAGCATGTGGGATCTTCCCGGACCGGGGCACGAACCCGTATCCCCTGCATCGGCAGGCGGACTCTCAACCACTGCGCCACCAGGGAAGCCCCGTTGAAAATCTATTAATGAATGTTTAGAAATCGTAGAAATTACCAATGGGCACTCTGTGATTCACACATCCAAAATTCTATTTGATGTTTATACCTAGGTTTCCAAAAGACATCTCAAACTTAAAATCTCTGAAATATAACTCTGGCTTTCCCTCTTTATCTGGTTCTTTTTCTAATGTATTCCTTCTCAGTGGTGGTAGACCTATGCAACGCAGCTGTCCAAGCTAAAACACCTGGGAAACATCTTTGGCTCCTACCTTTGCCTGTCCATCTCTCTCAAACAATTCATCAACAAGTCCTAGCTTAGTTATATTGTGAATACATCTCTTTCTCTCCATCTTTACTGCTACCACCCTAGCCCCAGCCACATCATGCCTCATCTAGTCTATTAAAACAACCTCCTAACTGATCCTCCTTCTAAAAATCTTGTTCTGCTACAATCCATTCTCCACCCAGCAGCCAGTGATACATTTTTTTTGTTTTAATTGTCATGCTTCCTGAAAGAGATGTCCATACTTACTGACTTGGCTTTCCCAATTTCCATTCACTCCTCATTTCTCCTTAGAGAAGTCTGGTTTCAAGTCTATCAATCCTCTGAAACCCCTCTAGAGTCACAAATGTTGCCTGAAGACTACCAAACCCATGGAAACATTTCCATTCTTATTTGACTTGTTAGCAGTTCTTCTCACTGTTACTAGCCTCACCCCACTCCCAATTAAAAACATATTTTCTTCCCTTGACTGCCTTGTCTCTACTCTCTCCTGTCTTCCACTCAATCTGCTGCTCCTTCTTCTTTGATCATCATCTAAATGATGGTATTCCTTGCCCTCTTCTCATTCTATATACATTTTCAGTAAGCAGTTGCATCTCTTCAAATGCCACCTTTAATCTAAAGCTCCTAAATTCTTATTTTTAGCACAGATTTTTTCTACTTAGCTCCAGACCCAAATATCTAATTTCCTACTAGACTCTTCACTTCTATTTCCACAGGCACTTCAACCTGTCCCACAGACAACCTGTCCCTGTCTTCTCCCACATCAGATCTTCCACTCTTTTTCCCTTTCAGTAAATTGCTACATACATCTAGTTGCACAAGTTAGAAATGTATCATCATTGATTTTTCCCTCTCACCAAGTCCCCCTGTGATACCACCTATCCCCACTTAGATAAGGCCACCATCATCTCTTGCCTGGATTACTGTGCCAGCATTAACTAGTATTCTTCACTCTCATCTCCCAATATACTCTTCACACAACTGTCAGGAATAAGTGCAGGACATGGCATCAAGGCTGTTACCTAGACACTAATTGTCGCTCCAGTCTCTTCTCTAGCCAGCTCCCTATTATAATATTCTTTATCACGGCCACATATATTGCTGGCAGTTCCCAGCATACGCTATGCTCACCTACCTCTGGGGTTGCCCATACTGTCCTTTAGGTGGACCTCTTAGAACCCATGTGTCTTGGTCTAACACGTCTGGCCTTTCAGGTCTCAGCTTACCTGTCACCTTCTCCAGGAAGCTTTCCCTGATCTCTCTCCTCACATACCAAAACTGAGTTGGGTCCCTCACACACTCCCCTAGGCTTTCACTGCTTACTCTTATCACAGCACTTGTCTCTAATTGAAACCACCGGCTTACATGTCTATATTTATCCCACCAGACTCTAAGCCCCTAAAGACATTTAATTTTGAAAGAAAAAGCATTCATCATTTTATTCACTTTACTGAGTAAAAGTTTTAATCTCTACAATGGTTCACCTAAAATTTAAGCACTATGAACATCAAAGAGGAAAATATTTCTGTACTAGACTTTGAAAGCAAAGTATGTATCTAGTTTCACAGCAGGCAAACAAAATCTTCTTCCTCTGGCTAATTATAAGAAGAACAGTAGTACAAGTTAAAAAAAAAAAGCAGGGGCTTCCCTGGTGGCGCAGTGGTTGGGAGTCCGCCTGCCGATGCAGGGGACACGGGTTTGTGCCCCCGTCCGGGGGGATCCCGCAGGCCGTGGAGCAGCTGGGCCCGTGAGCCATGGCTGCTGAGCCTGCATGTCCAGACCCTGTGCTCCACAACGGGAGAGGCCACAACAGTGAGAGGCCCGCGTTCCACAAAAAAAAAAAAAAAGCAAATATATATTCCTATAGAAATTATATTTTATTTTACTTATGACTTCAACAGATGTTTATCTTTAGAAAAGTCTGTTTGGAAAATTATGTTTTAAAAAAACACCCCGTTTTGCTAAATCAAAATTCAGAGCTTATGACAAAAACTGTCTCATCCTTTTGACTTTATCAATTTAGAGGCACAGGATCAACCATGAGTTCAAATAATCATCATCTTCTGGTAACAGCTATAATTCTAGAATATCCGTTATCAATGAGTGTGAATCAAAGGCAAATCCAATTAAAAAGAGAAAATGTATCATTTTTAAAGCTATATTTAATATTTTATTATCCTGTACTACAAGTTAAGCCCAGTCATTAAAAAATTCTAGTTTCATACACCTAACATCTTTTTAACTATCGTTTATGCAGTTTCCTCACTAAGCAAAATCTGAGAGAGTATCTAAGAGCTTAAAAACCCTGTACTTCTTCTCCCTACCTTAAAGAAAGCTTTTCTGATGAAATGACAAGATAGCTATTTATTTAGAACAAGAGTGAAACTCATTCCCAATGAAAGCTAAACCAGAATGACTTCTGAGGTCCCATTCAGCACTGGAAGGCTCAACTAGATATAACATCACAATGTTACAGTAAATGCAATTAGCATCACCATTCCAGTAGGAGGAGTGAGTTCCCAAGAAATCCCTTGCCTTCAGTATCGAAGTTAGAAATAGGTTCTCTGAATTTTATAATGTGAACCTATCATATTTGGCAAACTACAAAAAAAAAAAATCCTAATAGATTTCTTTAAGAAATCTGATCAAAATTGCAGGATTTCTAAAATTCACCATTACACGAAAAAACCACATAAACAAATTCCTTCAAGGAAAAGTTCAAAAATATATATAAAAAGTGGTTTGAAACTGCTCATTAGTGAATATCCTGCCCAGACAAGCAGAGCTTA
This sequence comes from Aethalodelphis obliquidens, assembly GCF_003676395.1. Lineage (NCBI taxonomy): Eukaryota > Metazoa > Chordata > Mammalia > Artiodactyla > Delphinidae > Aethalodelphis > Aethalodelphis obliquidens. The sequence goes on along the minus strand of NW_020837992.1, from coordinate 8,590,690 downwards.
TTTCACATAAACCTAGCCTGTCATGTAAAACTCTTTCAGTGAAGCATTTAGGTTCCCTATCACATAATAATGCACTGAAAGTAATTATATATTTAAAATCTGTTCCTTTCATCTCCTTCAAGGACATCCTTATAAATAAAGACTGAGCCTCAAATTTAGAAATTACTGGAAACTAGTTATTTCAGTTTACCCGATATTTACATAGTTGTCCACATCTGGAAGTCAACCCAGTATTACTTTTCCACACAGACCTTACACACTACTTTTCCTAGAAATAAATCTATCAATAATGTTACACGTCACTTAAACCAGTCACTGGCAAAGCACAAATACAGCAGCAAACAATCCTTTGTTTCAAACCTACATTTACTATTTATTATCATGGTACTGAAAACCCAAAATTCATAACTTTGAATCAGATTTACGCACAAATATATTAAAACAAAACAGAAGAGAACCCATCTGCTGGTAGATAGCACAGAACACCACTGAAGGAAGCATAATCAATAACGGGGGATGTGTGTAGAGGGAGGGCCAACAGGTAATTTCTTAATCAAAACAGTGACTCCGCCTACATGACCACACTTATTATGCACAGAACACCGTATTTGGTACTATAATAGGATATGAAAACACAGATAACTTCTGCTTTCACAAAAATTTTACCATCTCATTCTGGAGGGAGAACATCACTTCATAACTGACACTGACTCAGCACAACAAATCAACAAATACAGGTATCATTCAAACTGGTTAGCAGAAAGGCCAAAGACAAAAGAGAGTTATGGAATATAAGTGGCCCCAGGTCCTTGCTGCCCTACCTTCAGTAAAAAACTGTGGTCAAGATTAAGATGATAGATGTAAAAACACTCTGACGAAAAACATTTCTTTTTCCTTTTTCTTTTTCTTTCTAAAATGCCCTGTTTATTCTGCAAAAATCTGGAATACTTCACAAATCTGTGTGTCATCCTTGGGCAGGAATCATGCTAATCTTCAATAGTTTCAGTTTTAGTATTATGTGCTGCCAAAGCAACCACAAGAAAAACATTACTTGACGCTAAATAAATATAAGGCATGACCAAAAACAGTTATGATCAACAATATCTCATCTGTTCAACATCTAATAGTCAACATATACACTAGTAATATTAGTTCTAAATCTTCAAGAGGCAGAACAATGCTGTGAACATACAGCAAATATCAACTTTACATTCCAAATTGGTTGGGATTATCATGCTACCCTGAATGATGAGATTAAAACTAGGCAAACTGCTATCATATGTTCTCATTTTTACTTGACAGCTCAGCCACAGCTCTGAAAATCACAGAGAGAAAAAAAAACACGTGACCACCTTGTATCAAAGGATAATAGCTGATTTTTAATTATGATAACTACAGTAAAATCGAATAGAATCAACTCATCACACCTAAAACTCCAGAATCCAAGAGCACTATCCCCTTCAGGAAAGTAGCTGATTAGCCATAGGGGGCAGCAAAGTTAAGAGAGTGAAAAGTAAATAGCACGAGGTGAAGGGAGGGCAGGAAATGTTAATAGGCTGGGTAATGAGCCGCGAGTATCCAGAGAAAAGGACAAAGTCTCAATTAATGAATTAAATCAATAGACAGATAATGCCAAACCAGTAATTCTCAACCCTGGCTGCATATCAGAATCATCCTGGGAGCTTTCAAAAATACAAATGCCTGCATCCTACCTTAGACCAATTTATTTAGAATCACTTGAGGGTAGGACCCAGGCACTGATGTTTTTTAAAACTCTCTAAGTGCACAGCCAGGGTTGAGAACACTGCTAAACACATAAAATTAAAATAAGGTAGTTTATATCCCCAGCTTTTTACAATTTAAAAAGTTAAAATTGTAAAAACACACAATCTATTATTTCCCAAATGTATGATTTTTGTTGATAAACCTGTCTTTGTCATCCAAAGAGAGGCAATACCTCATTAAAGACTAATTCATTTTTGTGATTTTAGCAGGGGAAAATATTATTCTTACAAGTAAAAATGGTTAAACTGAAGGTCAAAGGGGTTAAACAACTAGCCCAAAGCAATTGTGACTCATCAATGATACAGGAAGACAGTTTAAGTGTACTATTTACAGGATGGTACTCTATCCCAGTGATCACACTATTTTACTTAAATACATTTTACTGGATTCTCACTTTACAGGCACTTCATAAAAGGATCCAAAATTCAATTAAGAATCAGAGGAGGTAATAACATTGGAGGAAAAAGAAATTTGACCCTAAATAGGAATTCTGAAGATGTTAAATTAGACTTAAATGGAAGTTTTTCCTTCATGTGAAGGCCAGCAACAGACACTATATTAATTTCTCTAGAAGTATATCCTTAAAAAGTTTTTAAAAATTTAAAAGTAAGTCTACCAGAAGAAATATAATATTACTTCCAGAAGACAGTCCTAAAATAGGTAAAATGTTATATCCCTTTGTAAACAAACATTTTTAACATATTCAGATGAATTTCAACTCTCCTTTATTGCCACCCCAATTACTAAAACGGGTTTTGGGTTTAGATGGAATGAAATTAATTTTGAAAAAAATCTATAAACCTTAAAAGTTCAGTCAGTAGTGTCCCTCACCAGCACAAAAAAGTTAAGTTAGTTATGAAATTTCAAATCGTGTCGTTGTTCTTGTTCCAGATACCCTAAAAGACCACATACATCAAGAAAAACAAAAATTTTTTTTTCCCTATAGGTAAGCAAAGCACTTCAAATGAGCACCACTGTTACTGGACTCAATACCCCCAGTGGGACCCAGCTTCTAAGAATATACCAACCAAGAAACTGAGGAAACTTGGTAAGTTCTTTACCTCATCTGAAGGGGACTTCAATCTCAAAGCCAGTTTCATTCTGTTCTTTGCCATTTACTGGCTGTCTCCCATAAGAAATGCACATCTATACAATTCTACTGGTTAATTCAATTTCTCTGCTTGATAAAAAACTTCTAACTACAACTTTCAATATTTTAAATAGTCACTCTACCCTATTTCCACATCCACACTTATGCTGATGTTACAGCTTCACCTCATTTCACATAAATCATATGTGAAAACTGATTATAAACAAATTATACATTAAGTACACTAGCAAAGTTTACTATTTATGTGAATCCTTCATTTAGAAAATACCTTTGATCTGGATTTTCAAATACCAAACAGAATGGGAACTAACATTCTTTGCCTATTTTTAGGCACTAATTACATTATTTCACTTAATCCCCCAAATCCTGGGGAGATAGAAGGTATTATCCCCATTTTAGAGATAAGGAAAGCAACTCAGAAAGATTAAAATTTTACCTTTGACCCAGGGCTGACCCCAATGACCCAACTCTATGATACTGCTCAAATTTCACAAAGCAGGATAACAGCAAAAATACTGAAATCATTTAACCTAGGTACCGGTGTCAGGTGCAACACCATCCAGATAAGTAATCACAGGCCTGAAACTAAGCTGTTTAAGCCTCAGCTTTCTCATCTGCGAATAATACTGGTCTTGCACAGAGTTGCTGGGATAACACAATGAAATATAATTTTTGTAAAAATACATTGAGCTACGGATTGTCACAATATTACCTTAGGTGTGAAAAAGCAAGGGCTATCGGGGATTAGATGTTACACAACTTTGGACTATTTCACTTATTATGAGCAATACTGTTTTTTTTTTTTGTTTGTTTGTTTGTTTTTGTTTTTTTTTGTTTTTTTTTTTTGCGGTACGCGGGCCTCTCACTGTTGTGGCCTCTCCCGTTGTGGAGCACGGGCGCCGGACGCGCAGGCTCAGCCGCCATGGCTTACGGGCCCAACCGCTCCGCGGCATGTGGGATCTTCCCGGACCAGGGCACGAACCCGTGTCCCCTGCATCGGCAGGCGGACTCTCAACCACTGCGCCACCAGGGAAGCCCAATACTGTTTTTATAATTTAAAAATATAAATAAAAGTGTAAAATAATTTGTAAATGCTATATAACTGTATGGCATCTACTATTTTACCAAACCAATCCTTCTAGAGACTTACACAAAAAAGGTTAAACAGACTGAAAAGCTTCCAATTAACTGATTTTTTTTTTAAGTTAAAAGTCTCCTAACTGTTGGTTACCAGAGGAAAAGTTTAAGGTAGAAAAATTAAGTACTATACTAATGAAAATTTAAATACAGAAAAAAATGATTGACAGAATGTTCCTACCTTTATTTTCTAATACCTAGTTCTCAGAGGAACTTACAGAATTAACATAAGAAATTTCAAGTATTTTGGAAAAAAAAAATTTTTAAGCTATAAAATATAAGGCAGTTAAGTTTGATGACCCACATAACAGTTTCTCATTTTTAAAACATCCTTTTAACAAGGCTTGTTTTTTAAATACTTTCTGTAATAAAACAGAATTTTCTCTGAACATTTTCACCATTAAAATCCTGCAACCCACTTACTAAATTATTTCACACGAATAACTTCTTATAGATTAAAAAGTGGGATTATTTTGTTACTCTTTACCCATAGCATGCTTTAAGGAAAATAGCTGGCACCTTTCCAGTTTAGATTCATGTGGACAAAGTGTAACGTAAGCAGGTTGGCATAAACACTTAAAAGATTTTGGATGGCCACAGACATTGAATCACTCCACAGCAAGATTATATTTCAGAGCAGGAAGAAAAATTCTCTTTCATACATGTATTACAGGGCTTTCCACTGGTTTTTGTTAAGGCCACAAATGGAAAAAACTACTACTGACAGAAAAAGCACTCAACGTTGTGGTATCAAAGACACTGCCAAAGTACCAAATGAAGCAACTGAATTTTTAAAAAACCACTTTTCAAGCATTTTGGCATCTGGAGTACAAGTAGTTTTTCCTAGTGGGTAATCTAAGTAAGAATCTTATTCTTCAATTAAATTTACATAATTTATCCTGAATACGTAACTTTGCTTATAAAGAATACTATATTTTCATGTAAAACATATAGAATAAAACTAAAGTTCCAATTTTATTTTTTTCTCTACTAGTGAGCAAAATACTATAAATAAAACATTCAATGACACCTTCAACTTGTTGAACTATACACCGTGAAACCTGGATGAATACTGACTCTGCATATTTTTGCTAGGCTTTTAAAAACAAAATATATTAAAACTGCATCTCCTGGCTTGAAGCAACCATATATCTAATATTCAATTATTTTTATTAAATATAAGTAAATATTATATTAAAAAAGACAATATAAGGAACATCTTACTAAAAAGCAAATTAAAGAAACATGAAAGAAAAACACTAGCTCCAAACCTTCAAACTGCAAAAACAATTTGCCAATTTAATGAAAAAAAATTAAAAAGGTAAAAATATGTTTTAGTTAAGTTTAAAATTTTAAATTCATGAATAGTAGTTCAATGTCCTAATAGGTAAGATGATATTCTTTTATAGCTATGACATCACTCAAGTATTAGTCTTGGCAATGCCTACTACCATTGTGGTCTACCATTGACTATGCTATGTAAATTTTCACAATTTTTGTATGCTAAATAGCAAATGATAAATGCAGTACCACAGGCTACACATCTTAAATAAAACCTTCTTTCAAAAGTCAGTTTGATTCTGGCTGTGGGATGTCTTTAATTTAGAAGCACCCCAAGAGGCAGGGCAGTGTAGGATCTGAATGGGGTTCCAGAGCTATTGCAGGTCAACTGTGATTTGATCTGGGGTTTTCTTTAGACTCTTAGCCAAACTAAGGCTGGATTCATAGGCCCAAAGACAAATCAGAACCAGACTGGCCTTAAAGGGGATGCTGGAGCTTTTTCAAACTGATAGAAAAACCTGCTGAACATTTATCTATTTCAGTATGAACTTTTCATTTCCTGGCCTTGCAAAACAGATGATCTAGATTTCTATCAGGTTTCTTTTGTCGAAAAAAAATTTCGAATGTTTAGTACCATTATCATCTTGTTCCATGATGATGCCTATCTCATAAAAAGCAAAGACATTAAAATTATAAAATTAAAAGGTAGTAATCCACAAAGAATAAACTAGAACACCAGGAACCAATTTCTTTCTTTCTTTCTTTCTTTCTTTTTTTAATCCTCTAAACCTAGTGGGAAAAAGGAGTGAGCCAAAAGGAGTGCCAAGTTCTCCTGCAAGGCATTGACACGGATACCAATCTGAATTACTGTACAAACCTACAAAGTCCCTGGAATCGTGCTTGGCGAACTAAGTTCCCATTCCATTGCAAAGCGACACTATCTATCCCTTAACACCTCTCCAAGTTTACCGTGTGTATCTTCTAAGACGATAAAGTATTTTAAGTTTTTCTATTCTTTGGGCTAAAGGGAACATTTAAATCTAATGACCCAGTAAGTAAGACACTACACTGGTCAGATTTTTTAGGCTTTTTCTTTATAGATAAATCTAAAGGCCAGGTAACTCCTAACCGGTGTGTGCATTAGGATTCCCGGTCTGTAAGACTCTTAGGAACCATCAATGGGAAGGAAAGTTAGGGAGAGAGTGCGTACAGGCGCTTTATAATTGGAAAAGTAAAGGATTGGCTAAGAGTGGCCGAAAAGAGGAGGCAGGTCTCAGAAAGGGAAGGTCGGAACGTAAGACAGGTTGTTAAAGCAAGATGGGGACGGGCAAGGCTCGGGGAAGAAGAGTGAAGAACTCTACCCCTCGGACCGCAAGAGGAGAGCTCCAGTCGCAAGGGCAGGTAAAAGAGCGCGCAGGTGGGGAGGGGTGCCGACCTCCTCCAAGACCGGAAGAGCTGAGGTGAACCCAGAAGTGAGAAAAGCAAGGCTCTTAACAGCAAACCTGTTTGAATCAAAGGGGGTGGGAGGACGCCAAGGAAGCATGGGGAACGCGACTCACACACTCCGAGCCCCAGCTGGGCAGAAGAAACCCCGCAGAAAGAAATGACTCTGGCGGCGCGGAGGCGAGCCCCCACGTTCCTCCCCGGGCTGCGCCCTCGGAGGTTACCTTTGAGCTGGGGCAAGGGGTGCAGCTCCGGCTGGCTGCCCTGGCTGCGGAACTGCGACGAGCCCTGCGAGCGCTTCTGCCTCTGCGCTTTGCGCACCGATTTCCGGGTGAAGCCGTCCACTTTCTCCGAGGCCGAGATGGCGGCGCTGGCAGCCCCCGCCGGCGGCGGCGACGACGACGACATCACCACGGCCCTGGTGCTTGGCAGCTCCGGCTGCTGCTTGCACGGAACGGGCAGCAGCAGGAGGAGGAGGCGGGGGAGAGGCGCCGAGAGCTCGCGCCCCTCCGCCCCGTTCCCCCGGCCGCACTGCCCTCCCGCTCCCGGGCGCCGCCGAGCTTCTCCTCGCCGCCCACCGACGCCTCACGGCCACATCTCAGTGCCGGAGGTTCCTGGTCCCCGACGCGCGGCGAGCTCCCGGGGCTGACGGAGGCGAGGGCGGGGGTAGAGGGGGGGGTGAAGAAGTTGTTGACTCCGAGTTCGGAGGGCTGGTGGACGGGAGCCCGAAGTTTAGACAACTGAGGCGAGGACGCTGGGGTGCGGACGTCGAACGCGCCTCTCGTCCCTGCAGCCTGGGTCGCCAGCCGGCCGGCCCGCCAGCACCTCAGTGGCCGCAGCTAGCGCAGCCCGCCCTGCCTGGAGCCTCCTCCCGAGGCGCTGCCATCGCAGGTCCCCTCCGAGCCGCTGTCGCCACCGCCGCGGTGTCCGCTCTTCCCTGTCAGCGCCGACCCCTCATCTCCCGGGGCGGTGAACCGCCGCCCCGGCCCTGGGCGCGCACACACACTCGCTCCTCGAAGCGCCGAGCAGTCCGAACCCCCTCCCCCACGCGCCCTTCCGCAGCCCACAGAGAACCCCTGGCGGGCGACCGCTACAACTTGAGAAGGTGCTGGGTAGAGGCAAGGGGGGAGTGTGAGTGCGTGTGCGCGCGCGCGCTAGGGCGCGCGGCCAGGGGGAGGGACCGCGCGGGGGATGGGGAGGGAGGAGATTGACTGACAACTTCCGCGGGGTCCCGCCAGCCTCTCGGAGGCCCGGGAAGGAGTAGGGGGTGGGAAAGCACGCCAGCTCCCTCAGCCAATCGCAGGGCTAAGCGGCAGCAACGGGGTGAAGCTTGGCCTCCTGCAAGGGCTATCAAACTGGGAGGTTAGGCAGAGGAATGGGGCGTGGTTGTATGACGGACCTCGGCTACAGCCAATCGTTAGTGAGGATGACAAGCGGAGTGCCACTCTCACGTCAGAACAGTGTAACTAACTCTCTAATGATTGAGGGGAGGTGCGCCTCCACCAGCGATCAGCTTTGCACGCCTGCGCGACAGCTCCAGGCTATAATTGCGCTCCTGACAGCCTATGAGAAGACCGGGAAACTAGAGGAGGGAGTTTAGAGAACAAAATAGACTGTGCCCATCCTTCCCTCCCCTCTCTACTGGCCAATGAGGAACTGAAGCGACTGGTGGAGAGCTTGAGGGCTGGGGCGCGAAAGAGAGCCAGGTGTTACATCACTGAAAAGGGGTGGAGCAAAGGCCTGGTACGGGGTGGAACAAGCAGTGTGATCGATGGCTGAAGTAGTCCCACGGAGGAAGACGAGGAAATGAACTTGTCCAATCAGAGCGAGGTGCTGGCCTCTGTGGGCGGGCCTTGGAGCCTCGCCTGCCCTAAGCCGCGCACTTGGAAGTTAACGGGATAAATTTATAGCTCTCTGGTGGCTCTAGCACTGCACTTCCTGAGAGCTGTTCTAGCGCGAGTTTGGGCAGTCTGGCGTACACTACTGAAAAGAGTTTCCCAGATCCACACCCTGCAGGAAGAGATTTATCATTTCCAATTTAGTATCCTACTAATTTTCACTCTTCTTCAGCCGGAGGCCTTCAGCTGCTCCAACAGGAAGAGTACAAATTGGCTGATCTGTGGTTTGTGGATTTGAGGGCTTGCCATTTACTCTTACTGGGATCCCCTGTAGATTCCATCCAGATTTTAAACTTTTTAAGGACAGGGACTACTGGTCATCTTAGTTTTTTTGTGTGGCGCTTTCTGTATAATGATGCTTAATAAAAATAAGTGAGCTGAACAGTCTGTCTTCTCTGCGGCTTGGCGGACCCCAATCTCCATTTCTCTTCCACGAGCCCCAGACCTCTTCCTTTCGACAAAATTAAAATGGTTGCCATATATTTAAGCAAAACTATCTGATGCATATGTACCGAAGATGCCAACTTTGGGTAGGAAGTTGGATTCCAGATCTAAAACCAAACACTACTTTAAAATACTTCCTTCCTTACATTCACTGAGTGGTGAAATCGTACACAAGCCTCCTAGTCAAGGAGGTTCAAACCTCAGCAGCGTCTTTGAGACCTTCCTCATCAAATCAAGTTGCAGATCGTGTTGAATCTACCTTCACAAACGTTCAAACCAAGCCTTCCTTACAATTTGCACAACCAACCCACCAAATATAGTTCAGGGCTTTCAAAGTCACTGCCAGATCAATCTTTTTAAATGCCAAATTTTCTTATTGGCATGTGTGAAGAACCATCCAGTACCTACAGAATAAAGTCCCAATTCCAGGCTCTTCTCAATCTAACTCGTGGCTGTCTTTCCAGGCATAAATCGTGCCATGTCCCTACACAAACTCTTTTTCAATATAGACACATCATTCTACACACTGATACCCTAAAAGTATAGTGCTTCCTTGACCCTCAGCTCCAACATCTTGAAATAATCCACTTTTTTCCCCATCTTGTTGAGACCTAACTGTTTTTTCTAACCCTAGCTCAACCCCTATCTTTTATGAAGCCATTCATGATAATCTGGCCAAAAGGGATGCCTTTCTTCTTTGCATTCCTATAGCATTTATTATCTATAACACTCACAGGGTCTGTCATCATATAATGTCAGAGATGTCAGGCACTCTGCTCTTTCTCCCCTGGAAGTCTGTAAACACTAAGAGAGCAAGAACTCAGTTATTTTATACCTATGTATCTTTTACTGAACAAAGGATAGATATGCAGTATGTAACAGTCTAATTTTTAGTTCTCAAGAACAAGGTTTCTGAAAGCATGATCATTGGATCGCCTGCATCAAAATCCTCTGAGGTGCTTACTTAAAATGCAGATTCCTGGACCTTACCCCAGACACACAGAATCAGAACCTACGGGAAAAACACTGAGAAATCTACTTTTAATAAGCTCCCTAGGTCATACTTATGCACACAAAAGTTTGAAACTACTATTATCTAGTCACCTGGATTTTATTTAGAATAGATTATAAATGTCTAAAAGTCAAGGGTAGTACTATTTATAATAAAGAGCATTTACATAGGATAAGAAGGGGAAATAAATAGCAGAGCACACCAATAAAGCTAAAATTCATACTGGAATATGATATACAATAAATAATGGAAAATAGAGACCAAATAAAATAGATAGAAAATAGACACTAGAAACAAATTATTGGGAGGCTTGGAACCAGCAAAACTGTCAGGGCTTTCTGAAACAGCCTCTTGGAGAAGAATTTTGAGAAAAATTTTAAATAAAGAGTGAGTCAAAGCCTAAGAAGAGAGAAGGATGGCATTCCATGTTGAAGTCACCAGACATTTCGGGGGAGATGGAGAATACAATAGCCAAAGAATCAAAAGCCCTGACTTTATTAATTATCAATAGTTTGGGCCTGTCGAGTCACTCACCCTCTCTGAGTCTTAGTTTCCACATTTGTTTATCAGAAAAAAATAAGTAACCAGCCTTCTTTACAACGTTGACATGAGTTTTAAATGTGATACATAAAACAAAGCACTTGGGAAAGTGAATATTTTGCACATGATAATTTTATAGACATATGTATTTATTGAACATTTATTTTCCATGTACTATCTTAAGTAAATAAGGTATCTGGGTCCTAAATAGAGATTTGTTCACTAATAATCATCTAACAGAAAACTGCAATCTCAGTGCTGATCTGTATGTAACTCTGACACAGGAAGAGTGTCAAGGATGAGTCCATGCTGTATCACTCCTGCCTTTTCCCATATGTGAAGACCCATATGTGATTCAGAGATCAAGGCTTCATCACTGCAAATTCTTTGGTTTACTTTATCCCCACATGACTTGAATTCCTTAGTCCATAAGCATAAATATGCTTAGTGATCTCATTCTTTTATTCACAATACCTAGCTTGCTGGGGAAAATAAGTAATTCGTGAGACAACAATATCCACAAAGCAAAATCTTTTAATGGTTTAAAGAGTGCATCCAAGGGGGGAAAAAAATTCCAGCACCTCTGATGGCTGAGCATATTATTTATGCTTTCAATTTCAAGAATAATAGAAGAAATATTTTTTTTAAAGAGTGCATCAGGGAGAGTATTCTTTTCAAATCACTGTGAAATTCTCTAAAGCATGTCCAAGTAAAGTTTCGGCTGTCAACGTTCTCTTTCCTTAAGAGCCATAATACCCAAACTGTGCTCCAACAGAACACCAAACAAATGTGTTTTATCTGCAGAATCAAATAGTAGTGGTCGTTTCCAAATTTACAAAAATATAATAAAATAAAATTTCTTCCTTACATCTTTCTTAAAAGTTTGACTCTTTTCTATTGCTTTACTATACTGGAATCTAAATCAAGATAGTATCTGATTTATCATAAAAATTTTAATTTTTAATATGTCACTCCTTTTTATTTAAATACATTTAAATTATGTAAAATTCAGAAAGAATGAAAGGGTAACAGGAAAAGTCTCACTCCCATTTCTGTCTCCCAAAATCCAGGTCCCCTCCTGGGAGGGAATCAATGCTATCAGATTCTTATATGTGCTTCCAGAGATAAAATAGGATTACTCTCTTAAGATTTAATAAATTCACATTTTTAGATGTTCCACCAAAAGCTACATGATTTATAGTTATTTCTTCACCTGAAGAAGTTTGAAAACCACTGCTCTATCCATCAATGAACCTTCCAGAGTTCTTACAGGTTTATTCATAGCTATTCATTCATTCATTATTTTATTCATTAATTCATCATGTAACAGATATTTATATATACATGCTATGCATCAACAAAATATGAAAGTTGAAGGGACCTTAGATGCTAATCAGGTCAAGTTGGTACCTGACCCCAGGTAGACCAAGAAGGTCCTCCTTCAAACTGATCCAAATTGGAAAGTCCTTTTTTTTTTTCATATCTTACAGGAGACTTTTGTTTCCATGTACAATGAGATCTTCTGACCAATAACTTACTATGCAAGTTGTCAAAGCTTATAGGCACTTGGTTCATAAACTAAACTCAGTGCTTTTCTAGATTTTTTTCAGGGACTTTAATTCTGTGTTGTCTTTCTGGCCACTGTTCAAGCACAAGTACACATTGAGATGATTGGAATTCCTGCAATTTTCAGGAAGGGTCCTTTGTTAACAGCACAAGATCCGTAGTCATGGTTTTCAATTGCTGCCATTTTTGCTTTTAATTATAAATTGCTTACAGTTAAGCTTGTCATTATTAAATCAGTTTGTTGCTGGCTATTACACAGGCTGTTGTCTTGGTCAATCAAGAACTTAGACTAGGTCAGTAGTCTGGCGGTAGAGATGGTTAGATTGGAGACTTTTTTTAGAGGAGGATTACATAGGACTTGCAGAAGGATTGAATGTGAGCTCTTGGTACAGCAGAGGTATTATTAATCCCCCCAAAACATGCTGGTACACTTATACTTTATGATTATCTCTGAATCCTTTTTCTATAGCTGTGAGATCTTTTGCCCCATCTTAAGTGGACTGCAATCATAAATGTTCAATAACCCCTGGTGTGCCCAATCCTACCTGTATACTAGATGAGGAACCAGGATATAGTTTGAAGGGGCTCAGCTCATGCTGTATTCTCTTGTCCTTGCAGAGTGGGATTTAAAAGACTGATACTGGCGAACTCTCCACTGTTTAATTCAACTGCAAGTATTTTTCAAGTGCCTTCTATGTGCCAGGCAATATGCCAGACACTAGGAATGAAGAGATAAATAAAGCATGGACCTTACAATTTAGTGAGGACAGACAGCATGACAAATCAAAGACTATACCCTAAATGTTTCCTACGGTGTTGTGTAAACATAGTGGAAAGAAGAGCAAATTTGGTTTGTGAAGAGAGAGTCAGAGAAAATTTAACAGAAAACGTAATGCTTGAAGTGAGCCTTGAAACAAAATGAAGTTTTCATATGTATAAGAACAACAACAGAAAAGAATACTTGCCACTCAAGAAACTAATTTCCCACATTTCTTCATCACTAAAAAGATTTCCAGGGAATTCCCTGGTGGTCTGCCATGGCCCGGGTTCAATTCCTGGTTGGGGAACTGAAATCCGGCAAGACGCGTGGCCAAAAAAAAAAAAAAAAAGATTTCCATATCTCAGTCAATGAATTTACTTATTTCACACAATATGTTACCAAAAAAAAAAAAAGAAAAAATTCCATTGCAACAGAAGAATATATTTTGCCACACCTTGTCAGAATTTGACCTGGAGGTGAATGGGCAAAGAAAAGCAAAGATTAAATTCAACACAGGACTGCTCTCTGGGTATATATTGAGGAGCAGTGATTACAAAACTACTGTATGGCTCCTTAATGTTCCACTCATATGCAGATTTTATATAAACCTATAAGTGGTCTTCCTCTTTCATCTGCCTGGAGGAAGCATGCAGTAAGCTTTGAAGCAGTCCCTGTCTTAAAATACCTAGCGGCTGCATGCCAGCAATACGTTCTCTCTTATTGGCTTGTTATTTTGGCTCAAACTTGCAGAAAATAATTAATTTGAAAATCTAAGAAATTGACCTTGTATCTTCAATATCAGGAGGTGTTTATGCTTTGAAGAAGCAATGCTAGTAGTACTATGGGATTTTCAGGAATTATTGAACTGGAAATTCTCCAGTGTTTTCAGATCCTAAGCTTTGACTTCTATATCAGAGGATACAGTTTTTTTAAAAAAAACTGTGTGTGTCTCTGGGTGTGTGTATATAATCATCACCATAAATTTAACACCTACTGTGTACTAAGCATTATTCATATAAAGAATCTGGCAAAAAGAGATCAAACAAGATTCTCTATTAAAGTCCCTCTCATCTGTGTGACACGCCTCTCTATTCCCCTGGGAGTTTGGTCCCAGTGACTTCTGTCATGTCCAGGAGCAATTTTTTGTATTCTAGCATCTCTGGAGTCCTCTATTCTTTTCTTGTAAAAATCAGTGAAAATTCAAGCTCTCTTTATTCATTCTGTACAAAGACATTCACCAAAAATGAAATTGAATGGATTGGACTGTCACTGCCATAAGATGCCCAGCACTTTAAAATTTTTGTATATGTAGAGCTCTGAAGTCCTGTTACTTAGAAGGAAAATGAGATTATCAAGAGATATAATGGTGCCCAATGTCTCCTATTCATTCACTCAAAAAATATTCATTAATCTCCTATAACATGCCTGGTTCATTCCAGGTGATTGATGAATAGCCATGAGTGACACAAGGCTGACTGCATGGAGCTCACCATCAGTGGGGAGAGCTCACATCAATTAAAATTCAACTATGGAAACAAAGCAGGGAATATGCACCAGAGGAAACATGGTATTATTGCACACATGTATGGGCAAACCAGGAGGGTTGGTCATGCTATGGACCAAACAAGCACCATCACCAATTTATGAGGCCTGTTATGAACACGGCCCATGGCTAAACATTGTGGTCTTGACCCTAAGGGAGCACGAACTCTAGGGGAAGAGATGAGGCATCAGCCCAGGGAAAGATAACTTCTCATTCAGGACAGTATTTGATGAGAGCCAAGACAACAAAGTCCGAGGGAGTTCACAGGTGATGCTCGTACTGAGGTGGAAGACATGGGATTTTAGCTGGATCCAGAGGATTGGGAATAATTAACTAAGTAAAGAAAAGTAGACGTGTTAGGGGAGAGCACCATCCAGCTACTTACTACACATCTCTCCAGCACAAAGTGTCCAGCTTATTATGCCCACCCCCTCCTCCCCCACTACTTGATATTGTCGCCCACCAGTCAGTGAAGGAAGGGTGTGAAGGCACACGGGTGGGGAAGTACAGGCATGTACGGGGGTGTTAGATGTCTTTCCTAGAGAAGGTGATTTCTGGAGGGGTAGTGGGAGACAAAGCTGGAAAAGGTGCACTCATTCAGTCATTCAACAAACATTCAATGCTTATTATAGGCTATTTTCTGTTCTAGTTTCTGGGGATAGAAAAAAACAACAACAGGTTTTTCCCTCAGAGAGTCTGGAAAGGAAAGTAAAATGAAAACATAAAAACAAAAAAACCCACAAACCACCATAGACAGTATAATAAGTGCTGTGTCAAAGGTAAGCACAGAGAAAGAAGGCAGAATCTATGGGGTGGGGAGCAAGATAGCCTTTCTGGAGGAAGAGGTTCTAGATTTGAGAATTGAAGAACATAAGGAGTTAGTCAGGACTTTCCCAGTGGCGCAGTGGTTAAGAAGCCGCCTGCCAATGCAGGAGACACGGGTTCAAGCCCTGGTCCGGGAAGATCCCACATGCCACGGAGCAACTAAGCCTGTGTGCCACAACTACTGAGCCTGTGCTCTAGAGCCTGAGAGCCACAACTACTGAGCCTGCGTGCTACAACTACTGAAGCCCGTGTGCCTAGAGCCTGTGCTCCACAACAAGAGAAGCCACCACAATGAGAAGCCCACGCACCGCAGTGAAGAGTAGCCCCCGCTCGCCACAACTAGAGAAAACCCCTATGCAGCAAAAAAGACCCAATGTAGCCAAAAATAAATAAATAAATTTAAAAAAAGGAGTTAGTCAGGAAAACCCAGAAAGGGGAATTTATTCCAAGAAGCATGAAGGAGATGTTTAAGGTACAGAGCCCTGAGAGAAGGGGATACATCAGGAAGGTGAAGGGAGTTTGGTGTGAAAACTTTGAGGTAGCAGCAGACAAAGAAGATGGTATCAGATTATGGAGTGTCTGTAAGTTTGGACTTTATACTGAGGTCAGTAGGGAGACGCCAAAGCATGTTTGAATGGAAGATGTCACGTGGAAAGCAGTGTTTTAAGAGTACTGGGTGGGGAAAGTGGAAGCCAGCAAGATTAGCTGGAGGTGAGGATAGGTGTCCAGGAGAAGGACTTGACTGAGTGGTGCTGAGCAGTGTGTGTCAGCACCTGTGGAGCTTTTCTAAGCTATACGGTATTTTGAAAAAATTCCCAAGTGAGAATCCAGACCCCCCCACCCCCCATCCCCATCCCCCATTCCTTGATGATCACTGACTTAAACTAAAAATGGCCCTGGAAATAGATATGAAAGACATTACAAAGGAAACACCGGAGAGATTTGATGAATGGGGGGGGGTAGCAAGTCAAAGGGAAGAATTACAAAGGGTGCCAAGGTTTTGAACTGGGGGCCTTTAACCAAAAGGTTCAAAAGCTAAGCCAGTTTTCTTCTGTGGGAGGGAGACGAAAGGAGTGCCAGAGGAAGGAAGGAAAGGGGAAGCAAAGATGACTCTGAGGTTAGACATGTCGAGTTAATAGTTCTTTAAGGTCATTGAGGCGGAGAGCTGGATCTTTATTTTTAAAAAGAGGTGATGACATGTTGTATATTAATTTGGGGAAAGATGAAGACTAGACTGGGCTAACAGCCTGGAGTAGGCCAGAGCAAAGAAGGAAATTACACAAACAACACAAGCCTCTTTTTTCCTCTTTAAGGAGAAAAAAATCATGACAGAAACAAATGGGCAAAAGATGTGTAGCCTGTCATGTGTCTCGGCGGTCTCCGGTGCCAAACGCGCAGTAGGACTGCACAGGAGAGAAGCAGGGCCCAGCCACTTGTACCTGCTGTGGCAGAGGGTCAGGGATCAGGAATGAGGAAGCCCTTGCTATTCACAGATAGGGCTCAGTGACGCCTCTGGACACACCATCTCTCACACACACAGACACACAGACACACACACACTGTCCTTAATTCCTAACCACCATCCTAATCACAAAACTATGACAAAATCTCTTTATGATACCCTTACAGAGGAAGAAATCTATCTACCAACTGAGGATCTCTTTCCAGCTTGAAGCAAAGCCTGTGTAAGGTTTCCAGCTTCTCCAGCCTCTTGAATGGCTAAGACCTCTTCTTGCCCTAAGGAGCTCAGTCCCACTCCCTCACACTGAATTAGTGATTGTATTTCAGCTTACTGAGGGTCAAGGATATGGGATAGGACTGGAGAATGACCATAACCTTGTGAGGATGCAATTCCAGTCCTTGCACATGTTAGACTCCATATTTCAACATGAATTCTTTGAGTACTGGTTTTCTTCAGAGAGAAAGAACTCTATCAATTCAATGATTTACAGCACTGTCTCCTCCTATGGGCTAGGAGGTGCTAGGGAAACAAAAATGAGGGAGACATAGCTTTTGCTTCTTTGGAGTTTACGCTTTCATGGGGAAGAAAGGTCCAATGCACGCAGAATCAGCCATGACGAGGGATGTACAGACAAAATGCAATTAGAATTAAAGAAGGAAAAATAACATCCTGGGGGGGAGGTGAAGGACACATGACAGGGAAGAGCAGGACATTTAAAACTGACCTTGAGGGCTTCCCTGGTGGCGCAGTGGTTGGGAGTCCGTCTGCCGATGCAGGGGACGCGGGTTCGTGCCCCGGTCCGGAAAGATCCCACATGCCGCGGAGCGGCTGGGCCCATGAGCCATGGCCGCTGAGCCTGCGCGTCCGGAGCCTGTGCTCCGCAACGGGAGAGGCCACAACAGTGAGAGGCCCGCATACCGCAAAGAAAAAAACAAACAAAAAAAACTGACCTTGAAAAATGCACAGAATTTCAATGGGTAGATACGTAGAGGAAAAGGGGAGAACATTCTGGTAAAGGGAAGCATAAGCAAAGTTGCTGAAATGGATGGCATATTTGAGAACAGCAGCTAGTTTAGTCTGGCTGGAGTATAGAGTAACAGGAGATAAAGCTGGAACATAGGTTGGGGGCCTAGTGTAGAGTACTTTGAATGGCAGGGTGAGAAGCTATTGAAGACTTAGGAGCAGGCAGCGACTGATCAAACCTGGATGTAAGAGGATTACTCCTCCAGCTATTAACTCAGGGAATAAAGGGGCTGGAGGCTACAGGTAGAGAGAAATTTTGACCATGTTGAGTCTAACATGTCTGTGGACTCTCCAAATGAAGATGCTCATTAAAGCTTGGGATGAGGGTCTGTCTGTGTTCAGGATGGTTAAGGTCTTTATAGCCTGAGTTTTTTCATCTGTAAAACAAGGACAAAAAAACTTACTTTGAGGATGTTTGGGGAATTAGACATAATTCTTTGAAAAACACTTACCACAGTGCCTGACTAATACTAGGCATGTGGGACAGATCCTGGTGATGGTACTTGTGGTGGTGGTAGCATCAGTAGTAGTTGTACTGTCAGTTCTCCCTTGTAACCCTTTTTTCTCCCCAGAATTCTGCCACGAGTTCAAGAAATAAAACCAAATGGCAAACCCTTGCTGTAGCCAGAATTGCCCCTCCCCTGAGATGACCAAGGCTGTGTATTCAGTCAAGCAATTGTACTGGCTCCTTTGTCCCTTAAGGTAACCACTCTACTGGGAGATCTCTTAGCCCCTGGTAAATAGAGTTCTGTTGAGTGTCTGTTTTTTCTGCTGTGTCCAAACACTGCAGCTCAGAAAAGCTATAACCCTGAATGAATGAGTAGAGCTTAAAGACATGTAAAATGCTATTGTTTAGGGGTATAGAGAGAGTATATATGTAGTGATATATACAAACACTCATGCCATATCTATCTATGTATCTATCTATATTCCTAAATAATAAATAGCATTATATTCATGAGAATTAAAAACATCAAAATCAGAAGCTTCTTACTTCCTGGAAGGAGGATAAGAATGGGGGCACAATTGGGAGGGTTACAGTGAGGGTTATACCTATATCTGTAATGCTTTATCTATACATCCTTTTTGCTGGATATTGGGTGTTTATATTATTCTCCATACAGTATGTACATAGTAAATGATATATTTATATATATGTATTTTTTAATTTCAGAGTGAACAAAGTAGGGTCTCTGTATTTTGAAAATGGTGAGATTGAGTTGATACTTGGGCACTTACGAAAGGGGAAATCCAGACATGGAGAGAATCCTTTGCAACATGCGTTAGATCCAGCCAGCAGACAGACTGCCACCCTTCATGCACCAGAGTAAGGATCCCCCAAAAGGAGCTAGATGGAAGAAAGAGAGCCTCAAGCACCGCTCTAGACGTCCACCCACAGGAAAAGTGACACTGACGTAGCACCAGCGGAGTAAAAACTAGAAGAGCAGATGGGTTGTTAAAACAAAAACAAGGGAAATGGAATTCCTTAGATCCCTGGGGAGAAAGGAAGTAATAGGCTGTCAGTGACATCAGGGAGGAAAGTTAGAAGACAGTTTGACTTGTACAGAAAAATATTTTTATTGACTTAAGCAAGAGCAATTTTAGCAGTGCAAAAAGAAATCATGAGGAAGAAATTTGCGCTTCCAGACATGAAAATCAACTGCAACTGGATTTCCCCTGTCACAGTAAACAAGAAGTTTGGGCAAAAATGCGTGAAATAATTGTTTTCATCCTACAACACACAGCGCAGGGTTGTGATTCCTGGGAGAAGAGAAACAAATGAAGTGATATGTACAATATTCCTAGCTTTCTTCTTAGAGGCACTTTCCAGATCACAAGAAGGGGGGATCCGAGCAGACAAAACAGTCATGCTAAAATGTGGGCAAAAAGATCAGAGTTTGGGCAGGCTGAGGTGGCGGTAATTTTTGAGGCAGAGTACCAGAGGAGAGGGAGGTATACAGAGAAAGAAATGTTGAGTGCCCTTGAGTCTTAAGCTGAGTACTAAGCTGCATAAGGTATAACTCTATGAGACTCATGAAAGAGAACTCTTAGATTGCTAAAAGTTAAACAAATTCCTGAGCTGAGCTGGGAAACACTCAAGTTCCAACCAGGCAGAATGGAGAGACCTTGTTGAACTCTTGTGGCTTTTAGAAGAGACCCTAGAGGGAGCATGCCTATGTAGTAGGGCTAAACTAGCCCTAAAGTAAAGCCCTAAAGTAAAGGTTAGATCTTCCCTAACAAAGCTTAAAAAAGATCAAACTGAGGTTATGCAATTAGGTGACAAAAACTGTAAAAAAGCTATAATGTGCTCAGTAATTTAAAGGAAAACATGAACATAATGAGGAGTGAAATGTAAACTATAAAAAAGAACCTCGTGGAACTTCTAGAGCTGAAAAGTACAATATCTGAAATGAAAAATTTACCAAATGGACTTAACAGCAGCTCAAACAATGCAGAAGAAAAGATCATAGACTTGAAAATATAGCAGCAGAAACTATCCATATTACGGAGGAGAAGAAACCTGGAACCCTTGGTGACCCACGAGAAAATACCAAATGGTGTAAGACAGTGTAATTGAAATCCCAAAGGAGGGTGGGGAGAGCAGAAGCAATATTTGAAGCAATAATGGCGGCACATTTTCCAAAATTGATAAAAATCACAAACCCATACATTCAAGAAATTCAATGAAGGGTAAAAATCAATTGAGATAGAAAATGCATTCTGAATTTTTTCAATAATGGAGTGATTTTCTGAATGGACCAGTACCTGAAGGCTTAGTCCAGGGAGGAGAAGGAAAGATCTGTAAATTGGAGGAAACTGTACAAATTGTGATGTGGGAAAGTAGAAACCAGCCTAGGAGACACAAACACAGAAACATATTAAAGGAGAAGAGGTGGGCCCTCTGGAGAACCCAAATACCGAAGATGCAGACATATTGCAGAGTAGGAAGAGGAACTCTTGAGAATAAAAAAGGGTGGAGTGGCATCTCCAACTTTCTTCACTTTAAAATTTTTTTAGTCTCCTTGTTCCCATACCTTACTTCTTGACGACAATCATCTCAGACCTGGGCTTGAAGCTCCTGTTTTAAAAAATTTTTTTTCTTTCTTTAAACATTTTTTTTCTTTATTTTTTAAATTTTTTCTTAAAAAAATTTTTTTTTCTTTCTTTTTTTTGGGCACACGGCTTGCAGGATCCCAGTTCCTTGACCAGGGATCAAACCCGTGCCCTCGGCAGTGAAAGAACAGAGTCCTAACCACTGGACCCCCAGGGAGTTCCCTGAAGCTCCATTCTTTTCCCTATCCAGTCTATCCTGAAGTTCACTGCTTCCAGAGTGGCTTCCTTAAACCCAAGAATCTCATCACTCCTCTGCCAGACATCTTTAGTGAAATTGGTACCCGAGTAGCCCTTATGTTAGATTGCCACAGGAACGGATCATGCCTCCTCACAATTAAACGGATGTGAGTTTGGACCTCAGCTTTGCAAAGCTTCCTATGTGTAGGGCTTCATGTTATTCCCTACTTTATCTTGCTTTTATTGAGCCCAGTTCTCTGTTGAGTCTCTGAACGAGGACCATTAGAAGTGCTTTATGCTTCATTTGGTTCCTTTTGCTTCCAAATAGACACACACCTGTTCCCTCAGCCCCTTACATGCCTGTAGTCCTGGTTGTTCAAAACTTAGGCTGGCTCTCTTCACCCAAGTTTATAGACCTTGAACTTGAGAGGCCGCAGGATGTCTCCTTGCAGCCAAGAGCTCCTGGCTTCAGAGGCAAGAAGGGGTTAATAAAGGCATACTGGATTTCAAATTAGGGTTTGAATCATAGGTCAGATTCTGCTGCTGAGAGACAGTCTAGAGCTGTGTTGTCCAATACGGTAGCCACTAGCTACCTGTGGCTATTGAGCTCTTGAAATGTAGCTAGCGTGACTGAGGAACTGAATTTTTAATTTTAATTTAAAACCTGAGGCACTGTAAATCATTTTCCTATTAAGCACATTGTGGAAAATATTGTTATAGTGTATGTGTTGGGTGTGTGCCTAGTTACACACATAAACATATCTCTGATCTAGTTGGTTTCAATGGATTGACTGGGTTGAATGATTTTTGTAAAGTAAGATTATGTTTATTTGATTATTTTATGCAGACAGTGGAAGTTACAGTAATATCTATGTAAATCATGAGTAGTACTGAAATTGAAATACTTATTTTAATTTTATTTATGATATAATAAATTGTTTCTAATTTTAAAAATAAGTATGGGAAATTTTTAATATTTAAAATGATGGCATACTGCTGACACACAACTGAGTAGAGATGCAGAAGCTAGTAAGTACTCCGACTAAAACAGTAAAGAAAATAAGAGACCGGAAGAAGGTATGTTGCAGATTTTGAAATGAATGGCAACTGCAATCTGCTGCAGCCAAGCAAATGAAAAAGCTGCTCATTTTGTAAAAAATAATTTTAAATAAAGTGGACAATATTAAGACATATTTTCAGGAAATACATAGTGAATTTGATAAACTGTTTCCTCTTAACAGACCAAAGAGAATTAATATTAGTTGCTTGAAATTAAAATTAAATGTCCAACAAACATTTTAAAAACAATTTTTAGCAGAATCCGAGCTTATAATTTTGGCCAGCTATAAGATGATTTGGATTCTTGCACAGAAATTAAAACTATTTTTAGATGGAGAGATAATAAATTATTATTTTAGTTTTGAAAATTTTGTTTTCATATACGAAAAAAACTTGAAAAGATATTCTTTACAAAAAGTGAAAGCTGTTCAATTAAGGTACTAAATAATTGCTTGTTGAATACAAAATCCTTCTAACCATATAAAAATTCAATTGATTCAATTTTGAAAAATTGCAAGGGCTTTCTTCAGCTTTAGAGTAATTGTGATATGAGATACTGCACAGTTAATACTTTGGATGTGGTTTATCTCAAAAGATTTTCAAACTCATGAAAAAAAAACCCCTTATTTTGCAGCCTAAAAACTGAACTCATTGGTATAGATACTGTTGAGTCTTTTACAACTGTTGAAGAAAGACTTCTGCCAGATATGAAAAATGTAGTTTCCATTACAATGAAAAGTTCTCCAACTATGTTGGAAGTCTGGATTTATTGAAATTTTAAAGCAAAAAACGGATCTTTCTTCTATTGCTTCAGTCCTCCTATATGATACATATGAAGATATTTGTGTTCAGTTTTCTGAACAGTGCCATGGATATAGTTGTTAAAATTTTTCTATGTATGTTATGCTATGAATCATTAGCTTATAGAATCGTAGAGAGAGTAGTGGAGGACCTTTACAAAGATTGATTGTACTGTTAATTCGAGTTAAAGAGTTTCTTGAAACGAAAGGAATACTTGCCAAATATTCAATAATCAAAGTCAAAAAGATAGCAGTGTGATTTATGTTTTCTCACTGATATCATACTGCATATGAATGAGCTAAATTTGAAGTTCCAAGGAAAGGAAAAATGTATTTGTGATCTAACTAGAAAGTACAAGAGTTTATGTTGAAATTGAAATTTTTCATAGTAATAATAATAAAAATTTAACACATTTTTCAAACATGAATTAATATACAGAAGAGTTTCATTGAAATCAAGAGCATTATGTAAATTAGCTGCAAAAACGAAAATAAAAATATGAAAAACACTATTAATTTCAGTGAATTCATAGTGGCTTTTCAATTTATGCAATACTTCTTTGAATTTAATGTTAATAATACTGGGTTGACAGAAGAGTTAGTGAATTACTCAACTTAGATAAAAATTGAAACTGATAGGATTTGCTTCAAAGTCAGATCATTTCTTCTAAAATAAAGAAACCAAGTCTGACAATACAGATGCAAATATTAAAAGAGTGGTGTTTGGAACTCAATTCAATCATTGGAAAACTTTTCAGTAAGTTAGGAATAATTTGGGTATGCAACTCTAATTTTTTAACTATAGATTTTATGAAATATAATTACAGAATAAATATTTCTGATGAAAATTTAACATTTGAATTGAAATGTGCTCTAAGTTAAAAAAAAAAACCCACTGGATTTAGAAGATTTCACATAAAAATGTGAAATATATAATAATTTTTATATTGATTACATACTGAAATGATAATAGTTTGAGATATTTGGTTTAAAAATGTGTTACTAAAATTAATTTTACCTGTTTCTTTTTATTTATTTAATGTGGTTACTAGAACATTTAAAATTACATATGTAGGGAATTCCCTGGTGGTCCAGTGGTTAGGACTCGGCACTTTCACTGCAGGGGCCCTGGTTCAATCTCTGTTCAGGGAACTAAGATCCTGCAAGCCGTGCAGCACGGCCAAAAAAAAAATTACATATGTGGCTCATATTTATGTCTTTCATTCTATTTCTATTGGCAGCTCTGCTCTAGAGTAGAGGCTTCAGAGACTGGGTTCTACACCCAGATAGCCTAAGTTCAAGTCTAGTCTCTGACACTTCTTAGTTGTATATCTTGGGCAAGTTGCTTAACATCTCCATTCTTCAGTTTTTCCCATCTGAAGAATGGGGATGACAATAGTTTCTACCGCATAGAGTTGTTATAAGAATTATTAAATAGTATCTGACACATAGCAATTATCATGTGTAATAGCTATTGTTGTTTTATTAACTATGTGACCTTGAGAAGTTCCTTAACCATTGATTTACTCATTTGTAAAATAGTGAAAACAACATCTACCTCACAAGTTTATTTCCTGAATTAAATGAGATAAGGTATGCAGAATTATTTGACAGGAGGAGGCTGCCCAACCACAAGCTTGCTGAGTCTTCCACATCTTAGCTGTTGTTCAGAAGTTTCATAATGTGGCTCAGCTCACCACTCTTTTTTTTTTTTTAGGTTTCTTTTTTTTTCTTTTTAATTGGAGTAGTTTATTTACAGTGTTGTGTTAGTTTTGGGTGTACAGCAAAATGAATCAGTTATACATATATCCACTCTTTTTTAGATTTTTTTTCCTACACATATACATTCTTTTTAATTTTATTTTTTTATAAGTTTACTTATTTACTATTTATTTATTCTTGCTGCATTGGGTCTTGGCTGCTGCGCACAGGCTTTCTCTAGTTGCGGCGAGCAGAGGCTACTCTTTGTTGCGGTGTGCAGGCTTCTCTTTGCGGTGGCTTCTCTTGTTGTGGAGCACAGGCTCTAGGCGCACGGGCTTCAGTAGTTGTGGCACGTGGGCTCAGTACTTGTGGCTTGTGGGCTCTACAGCGCAGGCTCAGTAGTTGTGGCGCACAGGCTTAGTTGCTGCGTGACATGTGAGATCTTCCCGGACCAGGGTTCGAACCCGTGTCCCCTGCATTGGCAGGCGGATTCTTAACCACTGTGCCACCAGGGAAGTCCCTACATTCTTTTCTAAATATTCTTTTCCATTATAGCTTATCCCAGGAGATTGGATATAGTTCCCTGTGCTATACAGTAGGACCTTGTTGTATCAGTCACTCTTAAATTCAATAGTGTGTGCATGAAAGAAGTTGCAAACCATAAAGTACTCTTTAGTTGTTAAATATTATTTTTATTATTTTTAAAAAATATTTATTTATTTGGCTGAGCTGGGTCTTAGCTGCGGCATGTGGGATTTTCATTGCAGCATGCGGGGTCTTCATTTGCGGCATGCTAAGTCTTTATTTTTTTATTATTTTTTAACATCTTTATTGGAGTACAATTGCTTTACAATGGTGGGTTCGTTTCTGCTTTATAACAGAGTGAATCAGCTATACATATACATATATCCCCATATTTCCTCCCTCTTGTGTCTCCCTCCCACCCTCCCTATCCCACCCCTCTAGGTGGTCACAAAGCACTGAGCTGATCTCCCTGTGCTATGTGGCTGCTTCCTACTAGCTTTCTATTTTACACTTGGTAGTGTATATATGTCCATGCCACTCTCTCACTTCATCCCAGCTTACCATTCCCCCTACCCGTGTCGTCAAGTCCATTCTCTACGTCTGTTTCTTTATTCCTGTCCACGGCATGCTAACTCTTTAGTTGCAGCATGTGGGATCTAGTTCCCTGACCAGGGATAGAACCCGGGCCCCCTGCATTGGGAGTGCAGAGTCTTAGCCACTGGACTACCAGGGAAGTCCCATATTTTTATTATTCTTTACCATGAAATTCCCCCTGTGAGTATTTGTTCCCTAAGCTTGCTTTACTTTGAACCTCCCTAGTTCCACCCTCTTACCATCTAGACTGAAGGCCTGCTTTTCTATGAAGCCTTCAATGTGGACTCCAGCTCCAGTATGATCTCTCTCTCTCCTCTAAATTCCTGAAATACCCCCCACCCATTGTGTGTATTTGGCATTAAATCATATATTACTTTGTATTGTTTAAACTAATCATGCAGGGTGAATGTTTAATAATTTGTGAATTCCCCAACAGCACATGATAGATGCTCAAAAAATATTTGGTCAACAAGTGGGAATATTTGAAAAAATTAGGGGGAAACTTTTTTTGAGTTTGGACTCAGGAGACTCAAGCATCCTCTACAAAGAACAAAGAGCAACACTGGAGAGAGGAAGTTTTAAGCAAAAGTTTGAGATAAGCATGAAAAGGCAGAACAGAAGTGGTGTGGGAGTGAGAAAGGCAGAGGTGGTAGCTAAGGACAGAGCAGAGGTCAGGAAGCAAAGTGGAAACCCACCCTGTGGGACATTCCTAGAACTCAAGGTAAAGCTCCTTCTTTCCCAAGTCCCTCCAACAGCTATTTTTAGCCACGTCCAATTTTACAAAGTGACACAAGGTCTCATTCCAATCAGTTTGGGGTTTTTTTTTTTTTTGGAACAGTTAAAACTTTAATTCATATATATTACAAGGCTAAGATTTTATAATTGTGGCTGCTATATAATTTTTGCTAAATAA
This sequence comes from Aethalodelphis obliquidens, assembly GCF_003676395.1. NCBI lineage: Eukaryota > Metazoa > Chordata > Mammalia > Artiodactyla > Delphinidae > Aethalodelphis > Aethalodelphis obliquidens. The sequence goes on along the minus strand of NW_020837992.1, from coordinate 8,563,977 downwards.
TAGAGCAAAAAGATACCTTAATGATCTTTTAGATTAACAACTACTTTGGTCAAGGATCAAGAATATTGATGTCCCTCAATCCTTTATTTTGTAGGTTAAACAGTTGAAGTGATCTTGGTTTTGTGACCGAGCAGGATCCAGGATACAACAGTTCTCCCCATTCTCAGTTTTTTGATGGTTGTATTTCCTTTACCTTCTTCCCCCAACCCTGATGTTTTATAACTATTTTTTTGAAGAGTGTTTTTGTAACCTTGGTACATTGTGTCTATATATAATTGATTTATTCTGGTCATTTAAAATTTCTATAAGCATGTTCTTGCCAAAGTATTTTTTGGTCTCTGTACTTGAAAATAGAATTTTCTCCTTTAGTGAAATTAAAAACAGTATATTAAAGTAGGGAGTATGAGATGAAATGTTAAGATTACTGAACTCAAGGGCATTTGGCATTTTTGAAAGTGGTACAGCTTAACCACCACAGCAATGTCACTTGTTTTTCATTGACAAGAAGCACAAACGCTTTGTTTCTTTGCCCCATGCCTTTCCTCTGAATTCACATGTCCTCTTGCTGGAATAAATCCTTTATTAGTTCTTTTAGAGACTGCTTGTAAATGTTAAACATTCCTAATGTATGTTTTATAATATAATTATTTTGCCCTCAAAGGTGCATGGTAGTTTATCTGGGAATAAAATTCTATATTAACAATTATCTTTCCTCATCATTTTAAAGGTGTTTTTCCAGGGTCTTCTACTAACTTTTGTTGCTGATAAGAAGTCTGCTCTGAGTCTGATAGTCACTTCTTTTTAGGCTATGCTACCATTTGTCTTTACTGGCTTTTGAAAGTCATATTTTTCAGTTTTACTAAAATTTGTCCAGGTGTGGGATTTATTTGTATTTATGCTCCTGAATACTTACAGAGCACTTTCAGCTGAGGATTTTCATTTTTCTTTGATAATGGAAAGAAAACTTTTGTATATTTATGTACAAATACTGCTCTTTAGTTGATCCATCCTTCTTTTTGGAATCTCTAATAAGAGGTTCCACATCTCCATAAGCCTCTAAAGTTGGAGACACTCAAACCATCCGCCCTGATTCTTAAATGGTCTTTCACAAGTTTTAATTTTTTTTCTCCTCCTTCTGGCTTCTGGGCAAATTACTTGCTACCGAAATATAATTTACAAATTCACTTTTCAGTTATTTCAGGTGTAAAGATTATCCCATCCTCTGAATTTTTAATTTTAAAAACTATATATTTTTCACCAATCAGTTATTTTGCTGATCTCAGACAGCTTATTCCCAGAAATTCCTTCCTCTTGCCCTGGGAGCCTTCACTACACCCAAGTAGTTAAGATGTTTGGAAATCCTTCCCTCCACCTTGGTCTTTGCTGACCACCTGAAAGTGAATGTCAGGTGCCTTCTGCACTCACAAATTCCTCTGGATACTCCATTAGGAGAAGACAACTTACTAGCTGGGTCATTGCAGAATCCAAACAGTGCCTGCTCCATAACAGGCACTCCATTACCATCGAATGAACCAATGTCATTCTAATGACATTAATGGTTAGCATGGCTGATTCTTGTTTGGGCTACAGTGGAGGAAATACACAGCTAATGTGGAGAGAAAAAAGCTGTTGTTCAACTATGACTCATGGGCTTAGCTCTCAACACAAGATTCCAATTCGTTTTGCATTTTTGCGGCTCCAAGGTGATGGTGAATTGGCAAGGAGAACGGGAGGCAACATGGTGGAAGACAGGATAGGCATGATTCAGGCCTTATCACTAACTTCAGCATGAGTTTGGGTACCAACTCACATGGGCTCGCAAAATACAGGCGTGCCTTCCCTCCTCAAAATTGTATTATTCTAAAGTTAGACTGTTGTCACTGGGCATGAAGCCCCAATGACAATCATTCCTGGAAGGGGGTTGACCCTCGCCAGGGAAGAGTCCCTAATCACTGGATTTGGGGAAATACGACATCTCAAGACTGGCTACCTTGGGCCCCCAGGCTCAAGGACATGGGACTAACAGAGGCCAGCATGCGTGGAGAGGGACGCAGCTGTCTCGGTCACTTGCTCATGCTCTCTTTTTCACCCACCCAGGTACAGCCAGTCTCTTTCTCTCTCTTTCTTTCTAACTTTAGTCCAGCCCCAAGCCAAAATCTGATTACATAATTAAGCACTTAGTAAGTGTTCTCTGATGCTGATTTTTAATGAACTTGGCCAGTGCTACTTCCTGTTTTGAAAGAAATAGGCCCGTTTCAAAAGCTAGTCCATGCCCCCAATACCCACTTTGTCTTAGAAATCAAATGGGCATTTTAACCATTTTAGAGGAAAAATAATTAGATGTAAATAGGTTCAAGTTCTTATAGCAGAGAGGGTAGCTGTTGAAAAGGGAAAGTGGTAACAGGATCTGATTGTGACACCGAAAGTAGTACTTGCTTTCCTGCCTATCTCTCTATCTATCTATCCATCCATCCATCTACCTACGCTACCTATTCTCAGATTGTTCTGAACTAATATCAAAAATATCAGGAACATGCTATCTCCTAGAGCCTGCCTTTTCCCTGGGATTTTGGAGCAGCAAGTAAGAGATCTCTCTAAGACTTTGGAAAGCATCTTCCTAGCAAATTGCTTCTCAGTCTCCTGGGTACTTTTGAAGGGCACCTTGGAATGAATTCTAGACCTTCACATGGAGGCCTGTAAGCTCGACACCAGGCCTGCTCGTGTTCCTTAATGGAGTAGAATCAGGACACCCTCCCAACATTCTTGGTGTGTGCACTGAATAGTACAGGGGGAAAAGGAAAAGAGAAATGTTGAGGGGGAAGTAAGGGTGTTGGGAGAGCCGATGGGCATTAAGGAGAAGCACTGTAGTTTTGTTTTATTTTGTTTGGCCATGCTGCGCAGCGTGTGCGTTCTTAGTTCCCAGACAGGGGATTGAGCCCTGTGTCCCCTGCATTGGAAGTGCAGAGTCCTAACCACTGGATCGCCAGGGAATTCCCAGAGGTGCTGTAGTTATTCTCCATAAAACTATTCTATCTTCTCACTCTAGCTCCATGACTATCGACTGCTGAAGTATTAAATCTAACATCGTTGTTTCCCTCCTTAAAATCTTTCATCCCAAGATGCTTACCATTGCACACTTGGTTTGACATTTAGTCCTGCCTGTATCTTCAAATTCATTTCCCAACACTCCCTGCCACACCTAAATACTTATAATTCTCCATGCGCTCTCTCCTTTCAATAGCATTGCCTGTGCTGAACTCTCTCTCAGAATGCCCCTTCCCACCTTCGTCACTTCCATTTTCTATTTTTTCTTTAAGATAACTCAGGTGCCACCATCCTTGACACCCCCCTGAGCTTGGTCTCTGTCCTCTGTTATCTCTGAGCACCCAGGCATATCTCTATCATTGTCTCTATTACAAGATACTGTAATCTTCTCTTTGCTTTGCTGTCTCCCTAACTAGACTTATGGACCATAAGCTCTTACAGGGTAAGACTATGTATTAACCATGATTATATTTCTTGTGTCTTGCACAATGCCAGTCACTTACTGAAGCTCAATAAATATTGATGAACTAATTAATTAGGTATAGATTGGGGGTAAAACCATGCCCACCAGCTGGCATTGGCACAGTGCCACAGAATACAGCTGGCTTCATCTCCAGTGCTCCCCTGGGCATAAGCCTTGAGCTCCAGAAGCCCCCTCTGACCTGGGCCCTGTGTCCACATACAGGGACACATTATTCTCTCCATCGAGGCTGGAACTCTTCAACCCCAGGCTCCTTGCTCTCCCTCTTTTTGGAAATCTGTTCCTTTTTTAAACCCACTTAGTTCTTTTCCCTTTGCATCTCTGCCCTCCTCATCATGATGTGTGCTATGTTTTGGGGTACATGTTTCCATATTTATTTTTGCCTCCTCTACTCAGGTCGAAGTTCCTAAGATGGCTCTGGCTCTCCACCAAGCCCACTGTAGTGCTGTGTACACAGTGAAGCTCACCTCCTTCGCTAGTCTGGAGCCTGTTTTGGGCAACGCACAGTCCCCACAGTCTCCAGCCATAGCTGCAAGAGGCCAACTTGTATGGCTTTCTCTGTAGCTATTCATTTCCATTGTATACCCAGCCCTGTACCAGATCTGTGACGAGTTACTGAACACTAGAGATTTCACTTCTGTCTCTGGGATGTCAGGAGGTGGTGTGTCATGACCTCAACAAGCTCAGAACAATTAAACAAAATTTGATATCTCAACAGGGTTAGAATACCTCTATAATTTCTCAGTATACCTTTTAGGGGAAAAGGAGTACATTTTGGAGCTTGGCCTTTCAAGGATTGGGATTCACTGAGATGCAAGGTCTCTACTGCAAATAGAAAACTATCTTTATATAAGGTTGTAACTTTTGACCATCCATCTGTAAGGCATATGCTTTTATGATTTATTTTTTTTAAATAGAGGATTATATTAAGCCACTTTCATTTCATCCAGTGGTGTACACTTGAGAAATGCTGGCCCAAGTTCAGAGTACCATCTGTGGCCACAGGATAGATGGAAGTGAACTGGCCCACGAAGGAATCAGATTTGTGACCTTGGCCCTATTACCACTCACCCAAGTAGGATGTGGGCCCGGAGGCCTGGCAAAGCTGGAGCATGGTGACTGCAAACTTGAGAAAGAGCAAGCTTCCCTGCAGATGACCACTTACAGGTCCCTATGGCTTCTGGGGCAGTCTGATCCCAGATCCCTGGTGACCAGCTTCCTCCCCAAAATAGCTTCCTGTTTGAAATGGTCTTCCCCACTTCAGTGGGTGGGAATAAGTTGAGCTAAATGCCTTTCAAGCAGCGTGTCATGACGCTTAAGAGCAGGGGATCAGGAATTAAGCATATCTGAGTCTGCATCCCAGCACGGCCACTTGGTTGCTATCCAGTCTTGGGCAAGTTGCTTAACCTCTCTGAACCTTATTTCCTTATGTTTTAAAAGGGGATGGTGATAGAGTTAGCATATGATCCAGCAATCCCATTCCTGGGCATACATCCAGGAAAGACAAAAGCTCTAATTCGAAAAGACACATGCACCCCAGCGTCTGTAGCAGCACTATTTACAATAGCCAAGACCTGGAAGCAACCTAAGTTCCATCAACAGATGAATGATTAAAAAGGGGATGGTGATAGCACCTACTCTATGTGTTTGCCGGGGGATTAAGTAAGTGAGAAAAGGCTTGTAAGGTGCTTGGCATGTAGTTAGGTACTCACTCAATGGTTGCTCTTCTTCATATATTAAGAAAATTAAGAGTAATAATAATAGGAAATCATATTTAAAATGATTATAGCAAGACGGGGCCCAGGTGGGCTGTGCTCTTAGGCCACAACCCCAATCACTGCTGCCTGCCTTCTCCCAAGGTAACCCATCTTGGCCGTGCCAGCTCCGGCCAGGGCTGCTGAGTGAGGTAAGGGCTGGCAGCTGTGGGAGGAGGAGTACAGGGCCAGAGGAGAAATGGGGTTTAGTGGGCAGGCTAGGACTCTGGGGCGGAAGTGGGTTTGTGGTAGGGTGAGGGCGGGGTAAGGAAGAGGGGATGGGCTACAGAGGTTTTTAGCAGGAAGGAAGGCGGTTGAGAAAAAAGATAATCCACGTTGTGTCTTACTGGCTTCTTGGTGTCATTTTCTGGAAACAAAGAATCAGAAAGAGAACCCAACACAAAGCTTCTGGAGTGTCACAAAATATCGGGCCTTTCTCTCTTTGATTTTTTTTGGCCAGGGAGCAGTCTTACCACTGTCCTAGCTGCAACTCCAAAAAAGGAAAAATGGGCTGTGTTTTACAAATGGCCAGACTTTCAGACCAAGATCAAATGTGTGTTTTTCACCCCAAATTCTTGTTGCACAACTTGGTGTTATTTCCACAGGCAGCTGAAGTAATTCTGGTCTTGAAATCCTACCCTGTGTGGCTTTTCTTTTTCTTGTTTGTTAGCCCAGTAATTAAATAGTCATGACAAACAGTCCCCCTGTTCTGTGAGGCAGAGACCAGGGAGACCACCAGCAGCTACCGTGGCATCTCCAGAAAGCGCACGCTGTGTCCTGGGTGCTTGGGACTGGAGTAATAGAACGGGTCCCTGCCCTCCAGGAGCTTCTAGCCTAATGCCCTGTGTCCTTCTTCAGCCATCAGTATCCAACTGAGATGCAGACTGAATGCCCCACTAGAGCCATGCCTGACGGATGGAACCCTAGGAAGGGCCTCCTATCTCAAACAGGAAGCAAAGGTCATAGGAGAGCAGGATTTCGAAAGCAAGGTTTCTTCAGCACCTTGGAAACACCCACTTGCCACCCACTCTCCCCATAGTTTCACTTCTTATCTCTGCTCAGCCACTCACTTTTCCATATTCTCTTTCAGACTCTAGTCTCCAAACTTTCATCAGGCTTTATTTACTTAACCAGGAGATTTATTTGACTCTCAGCCTCCTCACCTCCCCATGAAACGGCCTATTGTTTAGAACAGTCTATTGTTTGATATATCTCACTTCGGTTATTCTATCCTCACCTTAGATTTTGCACATTTGAAATCAGCCTTTCGTCCTCATCTCCAAAATCAGCCCGGTTTCCTCACTTCTGTTAAACAGCACCACCATTTACCCAGTCATTCAAGTTAATCTTTGACTCATACCTGCTAGCTTCCTAAATAATCACCAGCAGATTTGGCTGCTTCTTTTTTTATATAAATTTATTTATTTTATTTTTGGCTATGTTGGGTCTTCATTGCTGTGCACGGGCTTTCTCTAGTTGCGGAGAGCGGGGGCTACTCTTTGTTGCAGTGCGCAGGCCTCTCATTAAGGTGGCTTCTCTTGTTGCATAGCATGGACTCTAGGTGCGCAGGCTTCAGCAATTGTGGCACATGGGCTCAGCAGTTGAGGCTTGAGAGCTCTAGAGCACAGGCTCAGTAATTGTGACGCAAAGGCTTAGTTGCTCCGTGGCATGTGGGATCTTCCCAGACCAGGGCTTGAACCCGTGTCCTCTGCACTGGCAGGCGGATTCTTAACCACTGTGCCACCAGGGAAGCCCTTGGCTGCTTCGTGATGCATCTTTTAAAAAAATATTTATTTATTTATTTGGTTGTGTGGGGTCTTAGTTGTGGCAGGCGGACTCTTTAGTTGCAGCTCGCCAGCTCCTTAGTTGTGGCATTCGAACTCTTAGTTGCGGCATGCATGTAGGATCTAGTTCCCTGACCAGGGATCGAACCCAGCCCCCCTGCATTGGGAGCACAGAGTCTTATCCACTGCACCACCAGGGAAGTCACTTGATTCATCTGGAAATGTCATTCGACTGGCCCCTCATCGCCGTCACTCCTGTACAGTCCAAGCCCTTATTACTCCTTCATGCCTGGACCTCGGTAACAGCCCCCACCAGACCTCCCCAGCTCACATCCTGCACAGCATGTCAAAATTAATCCACCCAGAGCACAGATTTTACCACTACGTTTTCTGCACAGAAACCTCATCACTGCCTATAGCACAAAGTCCAGCCAGACATGCAGCCTAGCATTCCCCACATTCCTCTGCAGTCTGGCTGCCGACTTCCCCAGCAATCTCCCCACTCTCCAAAGGACACCCACTGCTCCCGTTGGGCTGCTTTTAATACCACACCCCACTTGCTATGTGGGAGATGCTAACTCCTAGGAAGGGAGAGAGGGAGGCAAGGAGGAAGGAAGTGCTTGGCAACATCCCCTCCACAAATCTTTCTCCGAGGGCTCTAATCTTTACTGTAGCACCCAGCTCTGAACTTCTCATCCATTCAGATCTACACCACTCATTAAACAATTTACAAGCAAAAGCTTGTATTATGAAAACTTTCAAACACGTCTAGAACCCTCACGAACTCATCAGCCAGCTTTAACAGCCATCAAGCTTTGCCATATTTTTTAATCTATCCTTGTTTTTTTGGTGTGTGGGGAAGGTAGACCATTTTAAATCAAATTCTAGACATGGTGTGAATTTATACACGAATACTTCAGTATGCATCTTGGAAAAGGACATTTTTGTGCATGCCATTATCACACCTAATAAAGTGGACAACAATTCTTTCTTATCATCTATTACTCAGTCTATATTCAAGTTTCCCAAATTGTCTTTAAAAAGTCATTTTTAGAGTTGGATGTGTTTTAATCAGGATCCAAAGAAGGTCACACTTACTCATCATCATTGGTTATGCCTGTGAGATCTTTTTTTTTTTGCGTTATGCGGGCCTCTCACTGTTGTGGCCTCTCCCATTGTGGAGCACAGGCTCCGGACGCGCAGGCTCAGCGGCCATGGCTCACGGGCCCAGCCGCTCCGTGGCATGTGGGGTCTTCCCGGACTAGGGCACGAACCCGTGTCCCCTGCATCGGCAGGCGGACTCTCAACCACTGCGCCACCAGGGAAGCCCTGTGAGATCTTTTTAAACTCCTTTTAAACTAGAAGAGCCCAATTTTTCCACTCCCCCCCCATGCCATTGCCTAAGTAAACAAATAAACAAACTGGGTCCTGTAGAATGTCCCACATTCTGGATTTGGCCAATTGCTTCCTTGTGGTATCATCTAAACCCACTCATTTCAATTCTTACACCTTGCCTTACCCTGTCTCTGACCTAACTTTTGTATGTGTATGTACCACTACCTCCCAGTGGAAGTACAAGCTCCCAAAGAGAAAGTCTGTGTGTGTGTGTGTGTGTGTGTGTGTGTGCGTGTGTGCCTGTGTGTGTGGTGTGTTATGTTTGGCTTCAGTGTTATGAAGAGTTTTTCACATAACAGATCCTCAATAAATACTTGCTGATTAGTATTTATTATGCACTACTGTCTGCAGCGTTGTGTACTACGGAGAGGGATACAGAGGAAAGAGACAGATTCCTAACCTTTGTGTTTCCAGTTCTGTTAATGATGCAGGATACTGGCTCTTGAACTTGAACATGCATCAGAACCACGTGGAGGGCACTGCGGGGCTCCACGCCCAGATTTCCCGACTCAGTAGGTCCGGGATGGGGCTTGAGAATCTACGTTGTTAACAAGTTCCCACATGATGCTGCTGGTCCACACTTTGAGAACCACTAAAATCAGACAAGAGCTTCAGAAAGTTTTCCCACAGTCCTTGGTGGCCCGGCCGTTTACACAGTTCCAGCACTGCCCACTTCTGAGGTCTCTCTCTGGGCTCAGTGAGTGATCTGGTTCTCTAAACCTTTCGTGGGGAGGAGTTACTTTGAAAACACGTTCTCCTGGTGGAGGGAGAGGAGTGGGGGGCCTGACTGTAGGGTAGAGACATAGAGGAAAGGGTCAGCTAGGTTCTGTGAGTCTCAGAAAGCTGTAGAGGAGTGCTGGGCCGCAGGGGCCTTCCCCAGGCTGGATCCTGAGAGCTTCAAGCAACGTTCTCCTTGTACAAAATGTGTGCCTGCAGCTGTGCCCTGTATAGTGATTCACAGCAGCCCCGCATGGGTCAGCCGCCAGGCAGGATGTGAATAAGGCTTTGTGCCACTTCTCCTGCCCCATGGTCGGCCATCCAGATTTGGAAGGAAAAGATGCCTTTGAAAGGAGTGGGCAAAGTGAGAGAACTTGAAAGTCTTTTAAGAGGATCCTAGAATCAAAGTGATCAGATAAAAAATTTTGTTATTTTGCTCAGTACTCTCAACCAGACTTCTTTCCATTCCAGGCTTATTTCTTTCCCTGCAGCCAGCTATTTCTTAGTGCTTTCCTGATGATAATTCCTGTTACTTTATTCTTTCTACCCCCTACCTCATTCTTGGGGGACAGACTACCTTATCAACCACCTGCCCCTTAAATGCAGGCGTTTGAATTTCTAGACTTGGCCCTCATCTCTTCTCACTCTTTTATTCTCCCTGAGAAACATTATCTACTTCTTTCACCTCAACTTTCCACCCATATGTTCATGGCTCCCAAAAAACATCTCCAGCCCAGACCTCTCTTTTGACTTCAGACCATAGCTCCAACTTCCTGCCAGATGTGTCTCTACGGCGTGGTCCACAGGCACCATACTCAATACGTCTAATCCAGCTTGTTGGTTCCATCCCAACACTTTGCTTATCCCTTCCCCTTGCCTTGTACCCTATTCCTGTTCCTCTTTCATTCCCAAACTCAGAGATGGTGTCACCATCTCTTGAGGTGTTCAAGCTTGAAATCAGGGAGTTTTTTTCAATTCTTCTCTTTTCTTCACCCACCCTCTATCTAATTGCTCATCAAGCCCCATCTTTCTACCCCTAAAATGTCTTTATAATTCATATTCTTCTTGCAATCGCTCCGTCCTTTGGCTTAGTTCCAATTCTCTTTCAATTGCAAGAATCATTGCAGTATAATAACAGCTACTAGGTATTGAATTCTTACTATGTGCCAGGAACAGTGCTCAAACCCTTATATACCTTATCTGATTTAATTTCAAGCTAATGAGTTGTTATCTATTTATTTACTTACCTACTTACTTACTTACTTACTGGCTGCACCTCGCGGTATATGGGATCTTAGTTCCCTGATCATGGATTGAACCCGCACCCCCTGCAATGAAATAGTAGAGTCTTAACCACTGGACCACCAGGGAAGTTCCCAAGCTAATGAGGTAGTTACCATTTTACAGATGAGAAAATTTCTGAAGGCTTAAAGATATCAAGTGACTTGCACAAGGCTCCCTGTTTGCTGGTAAGTGGTGGAACCAAGAGCCTCTGTTCATAACCACTACCCTGTACTAACGTGATCCCAACTTTGCAGGCACACTAGAATTACCTGGGGAGATTACAAAGCCTCACGTTATTCCAGCCCCACGCCAGACCAACTGAATCAAAACATTATCTACTTCTATAGCTTCAACTTTCCACCCATCTGTTCATAGCTCCCCAAAATCTCTCCAGCCCAGACTTCTCTCTTGAGCTCCAGGCTCCTCCTTCAGGTGATGCTCCTGGACAGTGTTGAGAACCACTGCTTTTCTGCCTCGACACATAACTACCATCCCTGCTTCCCATCCCACTGCACTCTGAACCTTCCTGCAGGACACTGTCAAGCCGTCCATTTAAAACACCACCATGATCAAACAGCCCCCATATCTCCCATCTGCCTATACAATGAAGGCCGAACTCCTCGGTGGAACACCCTCTACAGTTTGCATTCCCATCTGCAAGTCCCCCCTCCTCACTCTACCTGCAGTCACACCGTGAACTTGAGATTTCCAGTACGTTTGCACATGCTATTTGCTCAGCCTGAAATAGCCTTACCCCTTACCTGTCCCCCACCTTAACTCTCTTGCAAATAGTTTCTCTTTTTTCTTTTTTTGAGACATAATTAAAATGTCACCTCTATAACTTCCCCAGATAGTATTAATGGCTTCCCCTTTGTTCTCTCTGTAACCTGCCTCATTACTCTGAGTTGCAATGATTCATTTACACATCTTTCTCCCTCAAAAGACTTTGAGTCTCAGAAAGATCTGTGTCTTGTTCATGTTTTTACCCCCATGACTTAGTCCATGTTGGGCACTCAGTAAATGTTGAATTAATGAATGAACAAATGAACTCCCTTGCTGGCTTGTGTTACCTACTGTTGTTGGGCCCTATGGTCAAGAGCAGAGTTCCTGAATCAGATGAGTCCAGATCCAGGTTCTGCCCCCTTACTAGCTGTGAGGCCACTAACTGGAGGCTAACCTTATTAACCCTTTTTATGGCTGAGTCTCCTCATCTGTAAAATGGGGATATTGATAGTACGGACCTCATAGAATGGTTATGAGGATTAGATGAGATTAGTCCATGTTGAGGGACCAGCGTGGTGCCTGGCACATAGCAAGCCCTCAGTAACTCACAATTATTATCATTAGCTTAGAAAATAGCCTCCCAGTATATGGTTACCACTTACGGAAAATTTCATCTCTGTGTGTGTGTGTGTGTGTGTGTGTGTGTGTGTGTGTGTGTGTGTGTACGGAGAGAGAGATACACGGGAGAATGTTCACTAAGGTGATATTGAGTGGTTTTTTATTTATATTTTTCTTTATTGTTAGACTGTTTTACAATAACTATTGATTTTTACATACACTTAGCACCTCAACTCCCAAAATACACACACCCATACATACACACAAATACTCCAGTCCATTATATACATATACAAACCCCACAAATACACACATAAAACACACAAACACACAGACTCCCTCGGGAGGCAGAAACGCTGAGTCCTGACGCACCCCAGCTGCAGGGATGCTGAGAATGTGGCTGCAGAGAGAACGTGCAGACCTAAGGCCATTTCTGGCTTTTAGCCAGTAGGAGGGGCAGGCAGTCTGCCAGCTCTGGAACAAGGAAGTGGCATTCCTATTCATCCCAGCCTTCCAGTAAACAGCCAACCTGCGTGTCTGGAGACCCTTATGAAGTGCAGGTCCTGGAGGGGAGGCCCAGCTGCACTAGTCTGTTTCTCGGGTGGAGGAGTGAGAGGCAGAGGGCTGCAGTGCACAGCACAGCACACAAAGGACTGCTGGGACATAACTACCTTCCTGACCGGGCTTCCCAGAGCAGAAGGGAACTAACTGCTGTCAGAAATGATTTATTTTTATTCCAGAAGGTTTAGGAAATACAGGAGGAGCTGGATGGAGGGAGATAAATTCTACACTTTAATTGGAATTTCTGTTCTCTTCCACTGAGAGGGAAAATTTGACGGAGAGGGAGGTTGGGGTTAGCAGATGTAAGCTTTTCTTTTTTTTTTTTTAGGACTTATTTAGTACTTATTTGTAAGTTAAAAAATTAAGTTATCATACATTCAGTGAAGTGCACGATCTCAGGAATCCTGATAAATTTTTGCATAGCGAGCATACTCTGACCGAGATAGAGAACAGTGCCCGCACTCCTAAGGCCGCAGCACTTGTAAGCTTTTATATATAGAATAGATAAACAAAAGGGTCCTACTGTATAGCACAGGGAACTATATTCACTATCCTATGATAAACCATAATGGAAAAGAATATTAAAAAAGAATTATATGTATAACTGAGTCACTTTGCTGTACAGCAGAAATGAACACTTTTTTTTTTTCTTTTTTTTGGCGGTACGCGGGCCTCTCACTGCTGCGGCCTCTCCCGTTGCGGAGCACAGGCTCCGGACGCGCAGGCTCAGCGGCCATAGCCCACAGGCCCAGCCGCTCCGCGGCGTGCGGGATCTTCCCGGACCGGGGCACAAACCCGTGTCCCCCGCAACGGCAGGCGGACTCCCAACCACTGCACCACCAGGGAAGCCCGGAAATGAACACATTTTAAATCAACTATACTTCAATAAAAAATACTGATAATTTAAAAAAAAAGAAAGAAAACTTGTAGTGACTTTTGTACTGGCTTCGTTGCTTAGGCCTCAATTTTGCTAGAGTTTAATATCAAATATCATAATCTGCCTACTCCACATTGGCATGTATTGTGACCCAAGAAGCAGGTGACATATGACCCCTAGAGATCAATCCTGCTTTCCCGTTGATGGGAACAAATGATGCCAAGTACCAGGATAGAAATCAGGAAAATCTCTGGACCCATGAACCATCCACACCTTTGGAGAAGAATCTGGAGATTAGCAGCAAATAGAATAGAGCCCTGTCCAGAGTCAAAGAGTCACACAGGGTGGGCCGTGATGCCAGGCCTCAGGTCTATATCCAGTTTAGAGTCAGCATGAGAAGGTCACTGGGTCAAGGACCACGTATGGGTGCTCAGCTTAGGGCAGGAAGAGAAAAGGGGATCCCTAATTCCCTAAAAAGACACACTCTCTACCCTCAAAAACTTTACATTGCAGTTAGGGAAATGAAATGGACACTCAGGAAACAATTAGAAAAATGTCTCCCACCTTCTATATTGGGCAGTAGAGACCCTAAGCATTAAAGAAGTTCACAGAGCTATGGAACTGAGCAGAGCCACTACGTAATAGACAGAGGAGACATCCTGTACAGTCTGCAAGACCAGACCTCCTTCAATGCTTATGTAACGCCAGTGGTCCCAGTCATCGGCAGCCCAATGACGAACAATTCGGGTAACAGATGAAGGCGCATGAATGTAAGTAACCAAAATGTTTTTAGCTTGTAGCTCTGGTGGATTAGGACCTCGGGCCATCCTTCTATCATCCCAAAGTTTCCTAATTCTTTCCTTTCTTTTTAAAACATTGAGATACAATTTACATACCACAAAATTTACCATTTTAGTGGTAAAAACCATTTCAGCGGTTTTTAGTAGATTCACAAGGTTTTGCAACCATCACCACTACCTAACTCCGGAACACTGTCACTGCTGAAAAAGAAACCCTGTACCCAGTAAGTAGTCACTTTTCATTCCCTTCTCCCACCACCCGCCCCCCCCGCCCCGCCCCGGCCCCTGTCAATTACTAATCTACTCTTTGTCTCTATGGATTTGCCTGTTCTGTGTCTGGTTTCTTTTTTTTTTTTTTTTTTTTTTTTTTTTTTGCGGTACGTGGCCCCCCCCACCGCTGCGGCCCCTCCCGCCGCGGAGCACAGGCCCCGGACGCGCAGGCCCAGCCATTCCGCAGCACGCCGGATCCTCCCGGACCGGGGCACGAACCCGCGCCCCCCGCATTGGCAGGTGGACCCCCAACCACCGCGCCACCAGGGAAGCCCTGTGTCTGGTTTCTTTTACGTAGCCTGCTGTCAAGGTCCATCCATGTTGTCATATGTATCAGTACTTTGTTCCTTTTCTCAGTTTTTTCTGGGCATCCCAGATGGTGGTTCCCGTGTGCTCAGGCACAAGTGTGCTCACAGACGCCTGCTCTCTAGAAGCCACTTGGGAGAAATGCCTCACAGCTGCTACCTCTGTCCCCTGTGAGAACGCTGTTCCCCTGCCTCAGTTCTGTCTTCTGGGTCTTCGAATTGGAAACCCCTAACTCTAACCTTAAGGTATCAAATGACATTCAGTTCCCGTCAGTCCTCCTCTTTCAGAACTGGAGCCACCTCCTATGCAGACATGAGGACATGGTCTCCCTTCCTGCCTGAGAGCTGCCCTTGTCCCCTGGGTCTTTAGGAAGGCCCCACTCACCTTCAGCTTGTAATGATGTCTCTCTCTGGCACTTGAAGGAGGGCCTGGTCTTCTTCCCTCACATGTCTCTCATTTACTCTGACCCTAAAGCCCAGGGTGGGAAGACGCCCAAGACAAAACAAGCACATCCTAAGGTAAGAATTGGTGTGAAAGTCATTTTTTAGGATGTGCCCCGGAAAAACCAGTAGCAGTGTGGGAAAGTAGCACTTGGGAAATGTGGAAGCCATGAGTGAGGGCCCACAGAGGGGAACTTGAGCTCTGTCCCATAGGGGAGTGATGGTGCATGTCACTCCTCAGAGTGGGGTGTGTGTTCCCTGCCCCTGTCAGTCATCGGTTGAGGGCTGCTCCCCTGGTATGTACAGTCCAGACCCCTCAGCTTGCAGAGATCCCAGGCAAAGGCCATCCTGCAGTCTGAGAGCAGCCCTTTGACATAGAGACGCAGATGCTGACTGTTAGAAGTGAAAGCACACAGGTTCTGCTACTCTCTCTTTCAGGAGGTTTCCTTTCCCCACAAACATATCAGAACCTAGTATCTATTATCACGTAGCGTGGTGCTGAGATTCAGTATTTGTTGATAGAGAGATCCAGATTGATTGATTGATTAATTGATCGATAGACTTCATTGGAGGCCATAAAACACTTGAAAAAATAGAGCACATTGTATACGTTTCTGGCTCTTTCCCACTTACTGTATGTACTTTGGCGTGTGCAAAAGAAAATGAAGGTGGTACTTTCTGGATTGTTGATGTGAAGGAAGCAACTTAGATACTCAGGGAAATCGATTTCATGAAATTCCGGGTGACAAATTCAATGGTCAACCAAGTGTTCAAGTCTGATAAGCCAGGGATTCAGGCCAATGTTGTACTTCTCACCCTGGATTCTGGAAGGGCCCCTCTCTGGCATCTGCAGTGGGTCTCAGTTTGTCTTTTTTGAAGCATAGAAGGCCAAGGAGCAGGGAACAGAGTTCTCTGACTGACTGGGGCATGTTACCAAACAGCTTTATTTTTCTGTTCCGTCAACTGCTTTGCCCACATCCCAAGGTATAAAGATTAAATCAATGGATCTAAAAGGCTTTGAGAAAACATACTCACAAATATAAAGAATTTTTTAAAACATAGCTTTTGGCGTTTTAAAAAAGGAATCTTGGGCAACTAAGAGGAAAAGTTTCGAAGAATGAGGCTGAGAAGGTCCCCTTGAGTCCTCAGTAGGGTCTGAGTCTCACCATGATCCCAGACCTGGCCTGTGACCGCACATTCATTAACCACCACCGGAAGCCTGTTTAGACTTTCTGGGCCACAGCAGGGCTAATCAATAAAGGTCCACGAGGGGCCCCAGCAGAATTAAGAGGTAGGGAGAGAAGGCAAAAGAGGAATAGAAGAAAGAGTGAGGGGAAAATGGAGGAAAGTGGATGAGACAGGGAAGGTAGGTAGGTAACAGATAAAGAAGTAGGGGGTAAAGGAGAGGGAGGAAACAGAGTTGACCATGAGGGAGGGTGATGGGCGCCACCGGCAGCTGCCCCTCTGATGGCCACATCCTGGGCTTCCCGGGCACTGGTTCTGTGGTAGAGGCCACATCTGCCACATCCAAACCTGTTCTCAACTCTCTGGCTACCTTTTCAAATTCTCTGAAGGGAAAATAAGTCCAGGAGGGTCTCCAAGGCAATCTGACCTTGACCCCTACAGATCTCCCGCAGGTCTTGGGCAGAAGGTGGCTGGGAGAGTCAGGAAGCAGAGGCCCTGATCCAGCCACCACACAGAGGGCCCTCAGTGAGCGTGCCAGCCTGTAAACTGTCCTTTTGTTTTGCAGGCTTTACCGAGCACGGTTTTATTTCATGTGACTGTGCTATTTCAGGAGTAAATACTGCCGGCGGTCTGTTTAAAAAGGCCAGTGACCTGAAATGGTGGCTTTTTTTCTTTCTTTTCTTTTCCATTTGAATTATCTCCAAGAGACAGGCCTGCCCAAGCATCGTGCAGTTTTAATTCATTGACTTTTAGTTCTAACTTTCCCTTTTCTGCTTGTGATTTGCTGGAGTGGCAAACAAAAGGGAGAAAAGAGATGAGATAAAGACTTGAAGAGCTGACCTAGGCCCAAGGAAAGAGGGGGGAGATGTCCAGGGTGCAACCCGGAAGACGGCAGGGAGCCACAGGCTCTCTGTTGCCTTCGTTGCTTCCGGAGCTGGTGCTTGACCTATAATTATAGCCTCTTTCCTCTGATTTCCTCTGTGAAAATAGCAACATTCAGACTAAGCGCAGAGTAGAGACAAGCGCTACGTAAAGGATCAGGGATTTATAAATACAGTTAAAATTACAGGATTTTTACCCCTGTAGTTTAGTTCTCTGAAGAGCGGGTTGGGAAGAGGCGGGGTGCACAGGTCTTGAAACTTGTCTCAAGTCCTGAAATACCCAGGTGTGTCTCTGTGGGAACCTAGTCCAGGAGGATTCACTACAGTTTTTTTTCCACTGGATGTGGATCATTGTAAAAAAGGATGTCCCTGGTCAGGTACATCCTACTCCCCAGAATTTTATTTTGACATCTTAAGGATTCTCACTCACCATCTAGTTTTTCAGTCTCTTCTCCTCAAACTCATTATCTCTAAGGAGAGGATGAAGGATATTTTTGTCTCATAAAATACCTCCCAGTCTTCTGGGACCTTTTAGACAAACAATGTATTCCCATTGGAATTGTCATGTTCTTATATGACCCAGAACCCTGGTTGTAGCTCACCCACACTGGCCCTCCCATGGGATTTCTCAACTTGGGACAAGGAGAGATCATCAAGAAAGTTCATCCCTGGCAAAGGAGACTGTCAGATGGAAATATGGCCATGGAAAGTGGAGTCAGCCTGTGCCATGAAAGAGAATGAAGCAACCATGAGAGAGAACCAGAGACAAGAGGCAGAGACAAAGGCCTGGCCCTGAGGTCTTTGGTTCTAGTGGTTCCTGTGCCTGGCTCCATGCTTGCCTGAGCTTTGCTTAGTTAGAATACTCAACTTTCCTTGAATTCCATGAACGAATGTATTCCTTCTTTTGCCTAAACTAGTTCAACCGGGGCTTCTGGTGTGTGCAACCAAAAGCCTTGACTAATATGATTGCGCTAATGCCAAGAATTCCCTAGGGAAGTTGACAAAGTAATGTTATCAGTGCAGCCTCTCAAAGTTAGTTTCACAGGTTAAGAGCAATATTTATAGTATGCTGACTGAATTGCTATCACTCCTCTACTTCCCAGAAAGATAAATGGTGGGAAGAAGAGTGAAAATATCCCAAGCAGCATTTATGACCCAACTACTGAAGAAGAGGAAGGAATATGTGGAGGAGACTTGTGGGCTGGCCTCTGCCTTCATGTGGGATCACATATAAGCTTTCCGGATAGGAGATTTCCAGAAAAGAGTGTAAGATGTCAACTCTCACTATCACACTTCCAGTAAGTTAAACCCAAATTTCCATATTTGCTTCTCAGTAGAGATGGAAAATAGTGACTGACCATCATTAGCATAAAAGCCTGTCCTATGCTTAGAGTTGTCACCTCCACACCAAGTGACTCCAATCCTCTTTATGTGTCAATGGGCAAATTGAAAGGTCTGGCATGATGGTGTAGAAAATGCCCTGAACTGGGAGTCCAAGGACCTGGATTCCAGCCAAAGTTTTGCTACCAAGCACTTAGAAAACCTGCTAAGCCTCTGGGTCCAGTCTCCTCATCTGCTGAACAAGGAATTGGGCTAGACAATCTCTAAAATCCCTTCTAGCTCTTATACGCCATGACTCAAAGGTAAGCTACTGGCCTAGAATCATTCTCCACAATGAATACTATTTGCTTTCCACCAAAAGCAGGAGGGACAAAGAGGAGAGAGAAGAAGAAATTCAGACATTTTGTTTTCTCATATTTAAGGTGAGATGATTCTTTTTACAAAATTAAGGTTATTTCTAACATACCATTAGATTTTGAAAATAAGTTTATTGCATAAAAATAAATGTCACTATCAGCTCTGAAAAGAGTAATATAAATACATATAAGAACCTATTATACTATAAAAGTGACACTTCAAATCAGTGGTATGGATTAGTCAATAAATTGTGATACATACATGTTGGGGTATAAATATTTCTCTGGAAGGATCCACAGCATAGCAAAAGCAGATGTCTCGGAGGAGGGAAATATGTGGCTGGGGAACTTGGGGAAAAGGGTGAATTTCCATTGAATACACTTGTGTACTTTTCCTAATGTTCTGTCATGTGAATCTATCACCTCTGAAGTTTGTCTGAGTTCAAACCCCAGCTCCTCCAATTGCTAGCTCTTAATCTTGGGCAAATTCTTCACACTCTCCAAGACTATTCCTGTATCTGTGAAATAGTGTCAATAACTTAGCCTGGTGCTTCCTGGCACAGAATAAACTCTAAATAAATGGAAATTATTAGTGAAAAAAAAATGTCTACTATAGAAAATGTAAATACAAATAAGCAAAAAGGAAAGAAATTAAACAATCTGTAATCTTTCCTATCAAAGATAGCATCTATTGATATTTTGTGTATATAAATGAGATTTTTTTTCTATACACACATGTACTTTTTTTTTCTTATGAAAACAGGATCAGAATATCTGTTTTGTTTTTTCAAGTTGATCTTCACATTTAGCAACACGCTGAAAACATCTTTCTATGTTAATAAATATGCTTGTATAGCAATGATTTTAATAGTTATATATTAATCTGTTGTTTGGATGCACTTTAATTTATTTAATCAATCTCCTATGGCTGGATAGCTGGATAGTATTATTTTGCATTACTATAAACAATCTTATAAGTATACTTTGTGCATATATATGTGTGTGTGTGTGTGTGTGTGTATATATATATTTATTTATTTATTTATTTATTTATTTATTTTTTTAAGACTTGTAAGTGAGCAGCCAGTAGTCAGTGTGGTTAGGGAAGCAGAGCATCCACACACTTCCTTGTGGTTCATGTGTTAGTCAAGCTCTCTCAGGCTGCAGGGAACCATTTGATTCCTCAGCACCACATGACCTCCCACCATCCTGGTCACAACTGATTGGACTGGTATCCCCTCCCCAGCAAAGGCAGCCATCTGGAGGCCGGCCAAATGGGACCTGGCAGGAGACCTCTGCCCTGGGGTGGTGACTGAATTAGTTGAGCAGGTAGATCCTCCCTCAGGGTGTTGAATGCACTACACCTGAGTGGCCTCTTTGTGAGGGGCAGGCCGGGTGATAGCTCCATGGGTTAAACCCCATTCACTGTGACCAGTGGGTTCCCTACAATCCGAGAGAGAAAACAATCCCTTCCTGCGTGAGACCATGGGTTCACCCTCCCTGGCTCCAGGTATTTTAATCAGAAGGGTAAAGGAGTGGTCTCTGGAGCCAGAGGGCCTGGGTTTGGATCCTGGGTTGCTTCTTACCTGTGTGATCTTAGGCTAATCTCTTAGCCTCCCTGTTCCCGAGTTTCCCCATCTGAAAATAAGGACGACAAGGCCAACTACAAAAGGCTACTGTGAAAACTAAATGACATAATATATAAAAGCCTTTAGAAGTGTGCCCAGTATCCAGCAGATATTATTATTATGCCTCTGCTAGTAGGGTTTGCTCTATCTAGAATCTCAGGAATTTATAGAGTCTTACAGGTCACTGATATCTGCAAGGACAAGCTCATGACTTCAGATATTCTGCTATTATTCAGTTACTTTTTAAGTACTTCTGTTTCTTCCACCAGAGTCGTGACCTCCTTGAAGGCACGGGCTAGGCCTCAGGTTCCATTGTGCCCTCCAGGGTGCCACCTGCTTGGTAAGTGCCTGATCCATGATTGCTTCTGCTGATTGGTGAGAGAGCATTTTCTTTTGTTTTTAAGTAAATTTATTTATTTATTTATTTAAGGCTGCGTTGGGTCTTCGTTGCTGTGTGCGGGCTTTCACTAGTTGCAGAGTGGGGGCTACTCTTTGTTGCAGTGCAAGGGCTTCTCATTGCAGTGGCTTCTCTTGTTGCGGAGCACGGGCTCTAGGCGTGCGGGCTTCAGTAGTTGTGGCACGCAGGCTCAGTAGTTGTGGCACACGGGCTTCAGTAGTTGTGGTGCACGGGCTTCAGTAGTTGTGGCACGCAGGCTCAGTAGTTGTGGTGCACGGGCTTCAGTAATTGTGGCATGCGGGCTCAGTACTTGTGGCACACGGGCTTCAGTAGTTGCGGCACGCGGGCTCAGTAGTTGCAACGCATGGGCTTCAGTAGTTGTGGCACACAGGCTTCAGTAGTTGTGGTGCACGGGCTTCAGTAGTTGTGGCACACGGGCTCAGTAGTTGTGGCTCACAGGCTTAGCTGCTTCGCAGCACGTGGGATCTTCCTGGACCAGGGCTTGAACCCGTATCCCCCGCATTGGCAGGCGGATTCTTAACCACTGTGCCACCGGGGAAGTCCCGAGAGAGCATTTTCTGTGCAGCCCCAGCACAGCCAGTTTGGACGAGTGTAGTGGTCAGTGGGCTAGCAGCCCAGCTCCCCCTCCCCCACCACAGCCTTCCCGAAGCGGTTCTCCCTGGATGGCCCAGCGCCAGCAGCCCTTGCCTCCAAGTGGAAGCCTAGTGCTGTGTGCAGAGAGCCAGATTCTTGGGGCTAGAATCTCGTATCCTAGTCCCTTGAATTCTTGTATTCAGTTTGCAGGCTTAGCAAAACATCCCCACCAAAGCTCACCCAGAGCCTCCTTTGGCTTGTGCCAAGAGCCGACAAAATGCATGGGTACAATCTGTTTTGGGGACTCCTCCCTCCAGGAAAGCAGCACATCTGCCTGCTTCCTGAGAGGTAGTCTAAGTCACACACTCTGGTTTCCCTTTCTGGAGTGTCCCTGAGGCTAGAGGCCTGGACAAATAATGGAACAAAGGCAGTGAAATGTGCTGGTCCTTCTCACCCCTTTGGTGTCCTCTGGACACACCTGTTGACTTACCTGGGCCACCAAACATGGTTCTCAAATGCCTGATTGCTGAGCAGCTCCTGAAGCCCCAGCTTCCTATTAGGTGGAGAGAAGCTCAGCTAAGCAGGACAACTAGAGAGGAAGGAGTTCCAGAAGACCGGCAGCAAGTTTAGTAATAAAGGTGTCAGGGAACAGGGATTTAGTACTTTTTTAGCATTACTGTGTGCCAGATATTATGCGTGTGTGTTGCATAATAATAACAATGATATTAACAGTTAGCACATGCCACCTGCCAATTGCTGTTCCAAGCATTTTACACATATCAACTCATTTAATCATTACCTCAAATCAATGGAGTAGGTAGTGTTATTACCTCCATCTTATAGATGAGGAAACTGAGGCACAGAGATGTTAAGTAACTTGCTTAAGGTCCCACAGCTACTATATGGCGCACTTGGACATGCACCTAATTCCTACTCAAAAGCTTTTCAATTAACGTTTAAGTGTGATCATGTATGTTTGTCCACATTTGATTCTCACAGTAACTCTGTAATAGCTTATAGGTTAAGGTGGTCCCATCTTATGGGTAAGAAAACTGAAGCTCAATTCAAGTGACATAACTATCTGTGGAATTCAGGCCAGGCCTATCTGACTCCATGACACTATGATATAGAGAGAAGACCGTGGAAAAGGACAGGGAGTTGTTCAGTGGGCTTTGGAAAGGAGGCCACTGCAGGATCACAAAGATTAGGGATGTGCAGATTGGGTCTGCTGGAGGTTGTATCAGGCACAGCAAAGGAGCCAGACCTCGGATTACCTGCTCTTTTGCCACTTTCCAGCCACAACAATTAGCCAGATGGGTGAGCTTATTTAAATCTCAGAGTGGCATGCCTTTTAGAAAGGTGAACCCAGCAGAGCTGAAAAAATGACTCTAAATGCACCAGATCTCCAAATGGAAAAATCTTAAAGCTTTTCTCACTCTCCCTCCTCACTTTCTAAGTCATCTAATATTTTTTCTTTTCTCCTCTCTCTACTGGGATTTTTCAAACCCACTTCAAACTCTCTTCAGCTTAAGATTGTTCAGATTCCAGAATCGCAGAACTGGAAGGAATCTTAGAGATGATCTAATGTCCCTTGTCAAGGCTAATTAAAGCAACTCTTACCTCTCATTGTATGTTTAAACCTTTTTTCCTTGACCGAGGAAGAAGACTTGCCCCTTATTAATGGGGCTCAGTGGCTAGCTAGTGGTAGAGTTATTTCAGGGACTTGCCTGGAATCATACAATGGAAGCTGACGCTGAAGCTGCCTTCTCAAAACGGCTTTGCCTGCCAACCTCCTCCTCATACCTCCAGCAGCTAGGTCCTCACTGGGGAAGGCAAGGGGTCCACTCTGCCTTTTTCTAACTAGAAGGAGTCCTTGGAAGGATCACCAGGAATATAGAAAGAAATAGGATCTATTGAAAAACTCACATGCACATAATGATAATACCATGAGATTGTGTTAACAGATGCCTGTAAGAAGTTTCACACCCCAGCCAGAAACTATCAGTGCCTGCAGGGGTCCAGAAACATCACCAAGGAGGACACCCAGGGAAGAAACTGAGGCCTAGAGAAACTGCAGGCCTGGAAGGCAGCAGGGTTTATCAGCTGAAAGCAGGCAACACTGGTTTAACAATCTGACTTTCCCCTTTCCAGCATGGGACTATGACCTGTGACACACCTTGACATTCTCAGACTTTATTTCATTGTGTCTGATTGGGTGGCTCCCCATACGAAAGAGGAAATGAATGATGACTATAAAGTCGAGTTCATAAGATGAATGACTATACATTTGAGTTATACTTTATACAGATTCTTTATCATCAGCATTATTATCATGACCATCAAGCCCTAACTGATTACCCAGCTCCTTTTAGATCAAGTGAGTCAGGGTGAGGTTTGTCCAGTGGAGTGGAGGCTTATGCCGAACTCGGCATTTGTGGTCCCATCCCCGCTGGAGCTAAGTTTCTGGCTGTGGCACTGCTGAGGCGCTAAGCTCCCGGGAGGGAAGATTTGACTACGGCACCAACAGGCATATCAGCACACTGGTAATCTGAGTCCCACACCAGTTGTTTCTTAGCAGGAGCTAACAGCTAACATTAGTTAAATGCCTGCTAAGTGTTAGGCACTCTGATGAGTGCTGTATATACCTTACCCAGTGAATCCAATGAGTCAGGTACATTATTATCCCCATTTTACAGATGAGGGAACGGTAAGACTTTAAATCACTTGCCCAAGGGTCCCCCACTGAATTGTGAACTCCACACGAGGAAGGACTGCCTCATTATTGCTGCCTCCCTCAGGTCTAGAACAGTGCTGGGCACAGGGAAGATGTTCAGCAAAAAAAATTCTTGAAGGGATGAATGAAGAGGTAATAAATGGTAAAACAAAGAGGACTATATTCTCCCGAAAGATTTTCCAGGTTAACCAAAAGAGCTATAATAATCTACAGCTCTTTTAACCTTCCATTTCTCCATGTATTTACCCATTGGGTGAGTGTTTTCCATGGGAAGTGTCTTACTATATGGGTGTACAAGGCTAATTGCTACTTTTGCAACACTTGTGAATCCTGGGCCCAGAGTCATGACCAAGGCTGGTGAGTCATATTCCCCACACCGGGCACCCTACACACTGGCTGTCAGAATAAACCAGAAGTCTCCATCTCTTCCCCTCCTCTGGCTGTCTCATTTTACCTCCTTGAAATGACAAAGGATGTTCTGCAGAGGGTGGCGTCAGGTTAATATTACACTTCTGGGGACTCCTGTGCTTTGGAAACCTGCAAATTGCACAGGCTCTCCTGGAAGCCTCACTTTCTACTGGAAGAGTCCATCCCTCCCCGTGGATATCACTGTGAACCTGTAAGGGGCATGGCTTCTTTATCACAGCCAATGTCTGAGCAGCCCCATTCCAGGTGGGTACATAACACAACCTGTCACCAGGAGACCATTAGCCTCTTTCACAAAGGACACATCTTCTCATTCCTTGCTCACAGAAAAAGGTTTAAAAAGACAAGTGCCCATAAGAGAGGAAACACATTGATTTAAAGGCACACAAAAGTACAAAAAGTTGATGGCAGACCTTTCTGGGGCAGAAGGAAAACAGAGTTCGGAGGGATTTATAACAGAGGTGGCAGTGGCTTGGCTCCATTCACAGATTATTGGGTACTTAAAATACAATCTACTGACTCTCATTCACATTGTGGGTAATTCACACTCCTCTGGTTGGTCCTGGTAGATGGCTGAATCCTTGCTTCCTTCCAGGTCTCTCAATTGGGGGGAAAATATAAAGTCAGGGAGAAAAGAGAAAACCCAGACTAGGTCCTTGTTACCTGTGATCAACACTATGATCAGGTTCTGATAAGTGTAGTACCCAGGTGTAGCACACAGGAGTACCCAGGAGTACACAGGAGTACACAGGAGTACCCAGGAGTACACAGGAGTACCCAGGTTCAATGGAGATTTTTATTCTCCTTTCAGGCTTTGACTTTCATAACACCTGCTATCCCCTTTATTAAAGAAAACTGGGAGTGGATAGTGTTCAGGTGTGTGAGGATGTTCTAGCTGGATGGGCAGCTACATGAATTTTCCAAACGCCAATTCCACCACAAAAAATGCCCCGATAATTTCATTCCTAAGAACAGAGAGAGGAGCAGTGCTTTTAAAAATAGGCCTGACTTAGTAGCCTTTAAATAACCAAGAATTATGATACAAGAGAGGGCTACTTTGGAGCTCCATCTCCACCGAGAGCAGAACTTGGCAAAAGGGCCTCAAAGGACTTGCCTAAAGGGATTTGGCCTTGCTAAGTAAGAACTTCCACAAGGTAAGAAAGCTGCTGAACAAGAGAATTTCCTTCTTTGCAGCAGGATAGATTCTTGTTAGACTGAGATGGTCCCTGAAATTCAGCCTACCTTGACACAGAGGAAAAGAGTGAATCCTTGCTATTCCAAGGGTGGTCCCCAGACGTGCAGCATCAGCCTCACCTGGGAGCTTGTTAAAGATGCAGGCTCTGAGGTCCCACCCTCCACCTACTGAGTAAGCATGTCTCCTTTGACAAAATTCCCAGATGAAACACTTGTACCTAACAGACTGAGAAGCGCTGGACTGAATGACCTTTGCAGGTTCCTCCTACTTGGGGATTTGATGGGCCACCCCAGTTGAGAAGCAGTGTGGTCCCTCTGCGAGGGGGGACCAGGCTGCTAAGGAAGTCTGAGGCGTGCTGTTGTTCCCCTCCCAAGCCACGGCTCTCCACTCATCTGTTTTAACGGGACACGTTTCTCCACCACCTCAAGGGGACCGCAGCTGCAGTCCTTGTGAACACACACCAGACTCCCTGTAGCAAACTCCCGGGAGACCACACAGCTTGGGAGTCCGGTGTGTGTTCAGAGGGACTGCAGCTGCAATACACTTGAGGTGTGCCTCCCTCAGGCCCATCAAAGACACCCAGAGCAAGGAGCCAGGCAGCCAGCCTGGTGGTTTGTGCCCATCTCCCCTCCGTGGTGAGAACCACCTGCATATCTCCCCGTTCATTCTTCGGGGGCTACAGATGGCAGGCATCTCATCTGCTGAAGAATCATAAGGCAACTCACATACTTTCCTTAGAAGGTTTTGAAAAGTCATTTTTGCATAAATTATTCATAAATACCAATGGGAAAAAGAACAGCCAAATGTCATGTGGAGAGTGAGGGGTCTCAAGATACAGCCAACAACCCTCTAAGAGGATCTAGTTCATGGACACACACACAGGGAGCGTGTCCACCCAACTGCTGATATCAACCTCTGATTTGGTCCGTTTGGGCTGCTATAGCAAAATACTATAGACTGGGTCACTTAACAGATGTTTATTTTCTCAAACTTCTGGGGGCTGGGAAGTCCAAGATCAAGGTGTGGTGAGTCTGTCTTCCCAGCTTATAGATGGCCACCTTCTCACTGTGTCCTTACACAGTGTGCGGGGGTGTGGGAGAGGAAAGGGAGAAAGGAGAGAGAACGCTCTGGTGTCTCTTTCCTCTTCTTATAAGAGTGATAATCCCATCAAGGGAGCCGCACCCTCGTGACCTTCTCTAAATCTAGTTACCCCCCCAAAGGGCCCACCTTCAAATACTATCACATTGGGGATTAGGACTTCACCAGATGAATCTTGTGGGGACACAATCTATAACTATGAAGGTAATAGACTTCAGAGAGCCCATTTTCTAATCCATATTTTCCCCCCTAAATCATATATTTTTGGCTAATACTAATTTTTTTAATGTACTAAGACTATTTTATTTAAAGAAATGGAAATTTAAAAATTATGCATCTTCATAACAACCAGTAGTGCTGTAGAAATGCAGGTCACCAGTCTCTAGGGTCTCTCTACCCCACCATTTCTGATGGGCTGTGGTCCAGTGGTCAGATCAAGGATGGGCTGCACGGAATATTTATTCACAGTAAGGAGAGCAGTTGAGATCAGGGCTCGAGAATTAGAATGATCTGGGTTCGAATGTGATTCTATGATGCCCTGCCTATGACCTCTCCAAACTTGGGTTTCCCCATCTATGAAATGAGTGAATTATAATACCTTCTATCATTATATATCATTCAATAATCGTGTGAAGGTTAAATTAAATATACATGAAACACTCTGCCACAGAGGAAACACTGACTACAACAGTGGTATTAATAGCACTGCAGTTGATATTATTGGACATGATACTTCTAGCTCTCTGGCTCATATGCGCTCTTTCTACTCTTAGGCTGAGACCTCCAAGAAGCAGGAATTCAGTTTCCTGTAACTGACTGCCTCTCACGTTTCTGAGATTATAAAAGCTCTCTTGCTTCCTGTATCTTGTGGAGCAGCCAACATAGGGCTCTGCCCTTGGAGAGCAGAAGAACTGTGGTGGCCACTTGCCTGACTACTGGCCAGAAGAACTCCTCCTACGCCCTGAGCTCCCAGTAAAACTCGCAGCACAAGTTAGGCCTTGTTTGTTAGGAGGCCAGGAGTGCGCTTCCACCTCTCCAACCCTCATTGTCCTGCCCTGGTGAGCACTGATCTTCATCCATACCTCTTTACCCTGCCCACTTACCCTTACACAACTCTTCACTCCTGAGCATTGGCCTTCAACGGTGATCTTTCCTTCACTTTAGCTCTCATGTCTGCCAGGATTCCGTGGGGTCAGCTATCTGAGCAGGCACCTTGGATCATATCCAGTACTTCATGAGTGGGTCACCTGTACTTTCCCACAGTAGAAGGAGGCATCATTTCTACCCTGCCCATGTGGTCCTAACCATACCCAGTGACATCAAAATCTGTTGTCATCCATCCAGCCCCAAAGTCCTTCATCCCAATTCTTCTGTCCAGTGCTCCTAAACAACATGAATGGCTTGGCCTGCCAGGTAAAGGCCCTGGGCCCTGCTTCTCCCCCATCCCCACTCCTAATCAATCATCCAGTTTTCTCTTCTAGGAAGCTTTCTGCCGTCTCTCCCAAGTCAAGCTGGATTTAGGGCCTTTCCACTGAGCTTACCCCTATCCTGTCCTATTGTATTGAAATGATCTGTGTCTCTGCCTCCCCACTAAACCAAGTTCCAGGAGGGCTGGGCCATGTGTTATTCATCTCTGTATCCCCAGCACTTAGCACTGTGTCTAATACATACTAAGCATGCAATAAATGTTGAAGGAAGAAAGAAAGATGGAGGGAGGGAAGGAAGGAAGGAAGGAAGGGAAGGAAGAAAAAGAAAGAATAACAGTCATAGGAAGAAGGAAATAATGAGAATAGGCTGGATCTAATTCTGTAAAAGACTTCCCAGTGGCCCTGAGCAGTGAAGCTAAAACCCATTCTCCTCTATATTTAATCTTCCAACTTCTCCATCCCTGTTATTAATATAAAAATAAAGTGAGTTATATAGATTCATTAACATTGTTGGCTAAATAATCATGATAGTTCTTGGAGCCCTGGGCCATCAGCAAGCCCCATAAAGTACTCTCTACTGACAGCAGGGCATAAAACCATCATCAAACACAAACACTGAACTTTTTCCTGGTCACAGATACACAGTCCGATCAAAGGTTAAGGTCAGTCACTTCTTGTGTCCATGAGCCCTCTACAGCTGACAAACATTTCCACATACATCCAAGGAGTGGGGGACCAAAAACCCCTTCAGAATTCACTGTTGGTCATAGTCACCTTATAGGTATCTCCACAAATGGAGAGGAACAGGGGCCCAGAAAGGTAAACAGCAAAACAAAACAGCCAGATGGTCCAGAAAGTATCCACATGTGTACACATAGACACACACTCAACAGTTTAACTTTCCTAATACTGTTTTGCTCAGATTAATAATTAAATGGCCTTGTGTACTTTGACTAGAAGCCAGCTGCTCAACAAGGAGAGGTGACGGAGAAGCATATCCAAGAGGTCAGCCTGGAATGGAAATTAACCAGCCCACCATGCAGATTATCTAGAGTTTCTTACATTCATTCCCTATATCTTCTCTGCCATTGTTCAACTCAGAACTTTAGGGGTGGATTTAGAGAGGGAATAGGTATGAGGTATGAGGAAGCTCACTCTACAAACTTTGGTCTGTTGCAGCCAATTCAGTCATGAGTCTCTCTACACCAAATGGAAGTAATAGTCTGACCCTGAAGCCTGAGCCCAGCTGTCTTGGTTGTGTTTGGAGGACAGCTCCTCTTGGCCTTGGGTGCTAATCAACCCACGCAACCTCTCCCTTCAGCAGATCATGCCCCCTTGTAGGTACCATGACATCTTTCCTGACAAAGAGTGCATATTCCCCAGGATTCACTTTGTGCCAGGATTTTGTTCCTGAAGGTAGAAATCATGGGGCAGTTACCTTCCAGGGTGTTGGAAAAATGAATGTGGTTGTAGGAAAAGATAATCTACTATAGATTACTTTTTAAAAATACTGTCAAGTATTCATGTCACTGGAGAGGAAGAGCTTAAAGTTAACAAAGGGTCTGAGGGGAGCCCAGCTAGTGCTCAGGCAAGGGAAGCAGAAGTGGGGAAAAGGAGTGAGAGGGAAGAAGGCACAGGCCACAGCAGGCAGTCGTCCTCCCCAAGTCCAAGGACGGCCGGTGCCTCCAGGAGAGCAGAATATCCCCCCGCCCCTCCCCCCTAGGCGCCTACCAGACACGGAAGCTGGTGCCCGCCAGGGCCTGCTTCTTTCCCACTCCCCTCCTCTTTTTCCTCCTTCCCTCCCTGCCTCCTTTCCTTCCATCCACTTTTATCGACCATCTGTGTGTCAGGTACTGTGTAGGTGGTGGGAATATGAAGATGATAAAAGAGTTCCTAACCTCAAGTTATCAAGTAGTAAAACTAGTAATCAACAAGTTCAACAAAGCAAACAACGCAATTACAACTCAGGGCTCATGTTAGTAAATGTGCCAGACCCAGGGGCCCTCCGTGGAAGCTGTGGCCATTTCCACCTGGCAGCCTTTCAGTAACAAGGTGGATCTCAAAATTTCTCTACTGCTCTAGATTTAAAAGAACAAATAAGAATCTGCTATATAGCACAGGGAACTCTACTCAATACTCTGGCCTATACGGGAAAATAATCTTAAAAAAAAAAAGAGTGGATATATGTAGATGTATAACCGATTCATTTTTTGGTACACCTGAAACTAACACAACATTGTAAATCAACTATATTCCAATAAAAATTAAAAAAGAAAAGAACAAAGAGACATGACAACTAAATTCAATGTCAGAATTTTGACTGGATCTTGTTTGAAAAAAATCTATTAGAAGACTTATTGGGGGACATTTTGAAAATTTCTGTATGGATTAGGAATTAGTTAATTCAGGTAATTATTATTCATTTTCTTGAGTATAATAAAGATTATTGTGAATATGTAGGAAAATAACCTTATTTTTCAAGAGAGGTATGTTTGAGTATTTAGGGGTCACATCTATATCTTACTTTGAAAGGTTCAGAAAAAAATACATACACACACACACACACACACACACACACACACACACACACACATATATATATATATATAGCAAAATGTAAGCAACTGTAGAATCAAGGAGAGGGATTCGAGGGTCAATTGTACTATCCTTTCAGCTTTTCCATACATTTGAAACTTTTGCTAATACAATCAACTGAAAAAATTCTCTCCACTTGCTAGCTGTTACACTAAGGACTTAGAATAAAGCAGTTTGTGTGTCAGTTCGCCAACCAGTAATCACAACTAACATTTACCAGGTGCCAGGAAATTCTGAGAGCTAGCATGCGTCCTCACAGCAACACTGCATTATGGGTTTTCCTTCACAGAGAGGGGAAACTGAGGTTTGGCGAGGGAAAGCACTTAACCCACATCACAGAGCTCGTAACTGTCGGCCAGATCCCAACCTGGCTTTGACCTGCTTCTAGGCCACTGGCTCTTAACCACTATCCTCCCAGGAAACACGCTGAAATGCCATGTTCAGTTGAAGAGATGGTGACATCTCTTGAACCGTTTCCAAGAAGACCAATCTGTCAACCTATGAGTACAAACAAGAGTCACAATTGTGCCAGCTGATCGCAGTACATATGTCTGGAAAATTCACACCACTGTGACAGCTACAGACCCTCCCTTGGCCAGAGACCAGGGGCAACACACTCTGAAGCAGCCCTCAGGAGACAAAAAGTTGAAGTCAACTCTGAGCGTTCCTGCTTTGATAGGGAGAAGAAAGGCCCCAGGGGCTGCCAGGGGAGGCGAGGCCACCGCTGTGGGAGAAAGGGCTGAGAAGGAGGAAGTGGGGAGGAAGCACGGCCTTACCTTGTATTCCTACAACACTGGGGGCAAACTGAAGCTGTAAGGCAGGTATTTCTGTCCAGAGCAGCAAAGTATTTTCTGTTTAGTAGACAAGTTGCTCCAATCAACACTGCTCCATGTCACTAATGAAGTCTGCGGGGGAAATAAATCACAGCTGAAACATATAATGGTGTTTTCTTCCCACAGGGTTTCTTAATCAAGGTCTCATTATGTCTGAAGTTCCTATTAAGGAACCCACCATTCAGGACACTCAATGAGGGTTAAGAAAGTGGGGCTGGGCTGCCATTCCTACCCTCTTTCCCCCTTATGACCTGGGCCAGAGAGAGTGAAGGGCGGGGTGTGCCCAGCCAATGGCCTCTATAGGAATTTCAACCATGACCTCAACCTTACTTGCCCTCTGCTCCCATCTCCTGACTAACCAGCCCATGCACATGGCAAAGCCACAGTTCCAGAGCCAGCCTGGCAGACCCACCGTGTAATAAACCAGGGTCAAGTTCTATTTTGCTCTTGGTGTATGAAATTTAAGAGTTGGAGAAATCATGTAAAAAGTCAGGAGGATGTAAACATTCCAAACACCAGTCTCCCAGGGGTTTGGCATTAGAACAAAAGTCACTTCCTTCAGTGCCCTTTTCTTACAGTCCAGCTTTTCCTGTGAGGGTAGAGTTACCTCATAAAATCTCCATCTAGTAGGGTGTGCTGAGTAACTCAGGATTAACCATTTATGCCGTGAGGCAAAGGGTTCCCTTGTGCAGAATTTGGGGACTGCCCTGGGAAGGTTTTTGTTTTGTTTCGTTTTTTTAAATCAGCACAATTGTGCCAGCTGATCTCAGTACATATTTCTAGAAAATTCACACCATTGTGACAGTTACAGACCCTCCCTCTGCCAAAGACCAGGGGCAACACACCCTGAAGCAGCCCTCAGGAGACAAAAAGTTGAAGTCAACTCTGATGATTCCTGAGAAGCAGAATCCATTTCAACTGAGAGAAAAGGGAAATCATCACCCAAACTTCAGAAGGCTACAGAAATGACAGCTATTTTAACAATCCCCAAATGAAAGGTGCTCCTGGGGGGAGACATGGAGCAATGGGAAAGTATTTGTTAACAGCTTTCACAGGGCATTTCCCCCTAATGGTTTCCCTAGACCCGAAGAATGCTCCTGCCTCGAATCCATCCTGCACACCGCACAGCTCTGAGCATCCTATGAGCTGCTGCTAATTCCTCATTTAAAAGCCTCACCCACCACCCCCCAAACTGGTCCCCTTCCTCTGGCTTCTCTGAGCCCCGGGACTCCCTTTTCCCAGTGATTTTTTTTTTTTTTTTTGCAGTACACGGGCCTCTCACTGTTGTGGCCTCTCCCATCGCGGAGCACAGGCTCTGGACGCGCAGGCTCAGCGGCCATGGCTCACGGGCCCAGCCGCTCCGCGGCATGTGGGATCCTCCCGGACCGGGGCACGAACCCATGTCCGCTGCATTGGCAGGCGGACTCTCAAACACTGCGCCACCAGGGAAGCCCCTCACCCTGTCTTTAATTTGTGCCTCCTGACAATACCTTCTCACTAGCTGTTCCCCCACCTAGGATGCTATTCCTCCTTCCTCTGAGTCCACAGACTAAACCGAGGCTTCAAGACTCAGCTCAAATGTCACATCGTCAATGGAGCCCATCCAGAACACTCTCTCTCCCTCTACATACCAGAAACCACATGCACACTCACACACATTCACACACACAACACACTCACACTCTCTCACACACACACTCACACATACACACACTCACAAGCACTCAAACTCACGCAGACGCACTCACACACACACACTCGCACGCACATATTCACACACACACTCCCTAATAAGCTTTCGGGAAGTCACATCTTTTACTCCCTCCCTCCCCACACCAGCCTTTGGTTTTGTTTAGGAGATATTGTTGACCAATTTGTTTACTGGTCCTCTAAGACATCAACATCAATTGTTTTAACATCTTTTAGATTATAGAAAAAATTTAGCCTAAAGACTGGCTCCATTTGTTCTCCATTCAGAAGCCCAGGGTTTCTGGAGGATGAATGCTGAACGTTTGGAAGTTGCAGGAAAGCAAAGGGCTAATAGGAGAAAAGGTCCTGGCTCTGCGCCCTGGCACCCGCCCCATTGTCTGTCCTCCTGCCTGGCCTCCCCCAAGGCTGGGCTCTTTTCTCTCTTCCCAGGGCCACAGGATTCCGAGGCAACCCTAGATTTACACACTGAAGTCCCTCTCCGACTTTCTTAGGGTAACCCTTGTGGGGTCTGGTTCTCTGCTGTCCTGATAATACTTCACAGACAGGACGTGCAGCTTTCTAACTTATCTTGGCTCTGTGGCCCTAGGGAGGAAGCTCATTTACATTGCTTCTTTCAAAGTGACTTTAGAGAATTTTTTTTCAGTCTCACCATTTCAGATATTCTAAAATGCAGATCTAGGGAAGGAGAAGGATATGCAGAAAAACTCTCCCTTGTCTCCCACCTGCCACTTTTTACCACCAGCTATGGAAGAGTCCGATTGCCTGGAGGGCTTTAGACAGGATGGTGGTAAACTAGACAGTGTCGCTGAGCTGCCATAGAATAGCATCAAAACGGCCTCAGGACTGTAGGGCCAATGGGAAAGTAGCTGGCGTCTCTACCCACCACCCTGCCTCCACCCGTATGACCCGGCCATGTCACCCTGCCACAAACTACCCCTCAAAGGCAGGGGGCCAAGACTTTGTTAGTTGATGGGAAGAAGTCTTCCCTTCAGTGGGCTCCCACAGCCTCCCCTGCCTGTATCCTTCAGATGCTGGGCTTGAGTCTTGGTGAGATGAAGATGCAAATCCACATAGCTGCTCCGAATCGAGGGATGGCCAGGAGTTAAGGGCAGGGCAAGGTTGCGGACTAATTACTGGAGAGATAGACACACATGCGTTCAGGCCAGCCTGGAAAGGACAGTGTGACATAATCATTGTTAACCAAGTGTGGGCTTAACCAAGTCCACGATCGTAGGAGCCTCTCCGAGGGGGTCAGCCAGACAGCTGACAGCATCTTGGGGTTTCAACAGCAGGTATTGGAACTCTAGCTGGAGGTGTCTAGGTTCCAGGGCAGGAAATAACATGTTGGATCTTAGAGGGGGAATGGTGAATTATAAGGCAGGGGCTTGGTCGAAATAGAATATTATAAGGCAGATAGATAACAGGGAAACAGGATACTGAAGTCAAACCAAGATACTAGCTCCAGAACTGCCTCGTTAGCGGGAAACAGGCTGAGGGCATCTCCTCTTCCTCCTACCAGGAGACAGGCCTGGTCTCAGACCTGGGCAGGGCTGACTTTGCAGTGGAGCCCTCCCTGTGCTAGACAATTGGCTCTATAAAGACAAGGACCATGCCTGGTCCACTCTCCAGTCAGTAAGTGCCTGGCATAGAGTAAGGGCTGAATAAATACTTATTGAGTGAATGACTACTGTGTAAGTTGCTGGGAAGCATGATAAAGATGCCAGGCATAGCCTCCTTCCACTAGAAGAGCAGAGTCGGTCTTCGTCCTGTTAACCACCACTACCAGAGATCTGTGTGGGCCCTTCCAGCTCTAGCCTCTGGATTAGTTTTGTCTCACACATGTAGTGCTTGGCATGTGCCAGAAAATACTAATTTAACCTTCAAACAACCCTATGAGGAAGGTGCTTTATTTTAAAAATTTATTTGACTGCACCGGCCTTAGTTGCAGCACGGGGGATCTTTGTTGTCGTGTGTGTGATGTGGGGTCTTTTAGTTGCCGCATGTGGGCTCTAGTTCCCCGACCAGGGATCGAACCCGGGTCCCCTGCATTGGGAGCGTGGAGTCTTAACCACTGGAACACCAGGGAAGTCCCAGGAAGGTACTTTCATTAGCCCCATTTTATAGGTGAGGAAACTGAAGCACAGACAGGTCAAGTAACTTGACCAAGGTTACACAGTAACCAGTAAGTGATAGAGCCTGCATGAGATGCCAGGCATTCTGGCTGTAGAGCCCATGCTCACGTAGACTATCGTAAAGGCTAGGGGATCCAGACCCATCACTATCCGTGATTATCCACGTAGTGCTCATCTCTGTGACTCTCCCGAAGCCATTCACCACCCCTAAGCGTCCTGAAGAGTCTGATATACTGGTAGTGGCCACCTGACATGGAAACGACTCCCACTGTCTTGGCATGTCTCTGAAATGCAAGTGAGACACAGACTGGTTAAAAAGCTTGCCTGGTAGAACAACTCCCTGGGGCCTTCTAACTCTGCCACCTATGCAAGGACCAGCTTCATGGGTGGGCATGCAGCTGTGCTGTCACACAGGGCCCTGTGCTCAGAAGGGCTCCACATTTGGTTTTAATGCTCTCCTGATGCCATCTTGAAATTCCTGATAATTTTTGAACCAGGGCTCTGGAATTTTTATTCTGCATTGGGTCCTGCAAATTATGTAGCTGGTCCTGCCTGAGCTTGTATATTATCTATCAGTTCATCCAGATTTCCTTTCTCTCATCCTCCCTCTCTTGTTCACAGGAATCAGACTCTTACAATCTCAGTAAATTCTTGTCATTCTTAGGTGTTAGGAGTGTGCAGGTCAACTCTAGTTGTTAAGAGTCTCTTATATTAATGTTTGCCCTGAAGCCCATTAGGAATTTTTTTCCGTAAGATCTGAGAATTCTGATACTCACTCCATCCCATCCACCCTCTCCCCATATTGAAATCTTCTAATCCCTCAGCTCCCTGCCCATCCAGGGGTGAGATAAAGGTTGTGAGCCTGAGGTGGTTGGCAGCAAAGAGCAGTCCCAACTAAAAGAGAACGTTCATAGTGTTAAAAGAAACTGAGATGCAGTAAACATTGTAAAAATTTATTTGAGCAAAAATCAATTCCAGTTGGGCGGTGCCCAACTGTAAGCGGTTAGGAGTGATCTGTTGTCAGGAATCAGGGGAAGGACTTATGTAGAGAAAGTGAGGAAGAAAAGAAAGGAAATTATTTGATTGGCTATGACTTAAAGCCTAGCCATAAGCTGTTTGTGATTGGCTGTCTTCAGCATTTTGATTTCATAACCTTGAGGCATTTACAGGCTTAGATTTTGGTTTGCTTTTGTAGTCTGTCATGGAGTTAGAGCCACCTCTGTCTGACGACCTCCTTGTTTAATTAACAGTTGTCTAGATTAAAAGAGATTCAAGAAATGTGTCAACTCATATAATGTGTGGACCTTGTTTAGATCCTGATTCAAATAAACCAGCTGCAAAAAAATATGTTTTAGATGTTCAGGAAACATTGAATATGGATTGGGTATTAAGTGATATTGAGGAATTATGTTTTATTTTGTTGGGTGTGAAAAAGGTGTTGTGGTTGTGTAAGAAAATGCTCTTACTTCCTTTAGAGATGCATACTGATGTGGTTCAGAATGTTATGACATGGTATCCAGGATTAGCTTTAAAATGCTTTGAGGGAAAATAAAGTTGGAGAGGGAGAGAGATGAAATAAATATGGCAAAGTATTGATGCTCATTGAACTTGATCATGGGGTTTCTGGTACTCTTTTCTTTGTGTATGTTTGGAAGTTTTCATAATACATAGTTAAACACAAAAGAGAGGACAAGCGAGAGAGAGAGAGAGAGAGAGAGAGAGATCATTCAGACTACAAGGTTTCCAGAAGAGTAGAAGAAGATGTTTACCGTTGTTCTCTTTTAATGATTCAGAGGAGTCTGGTCTCTAAATGACCTGTTTTTTATTTATGTGGACAACACTGGACTTTGCAGTCTCCTCTGAAACAATCTTCTTGAGCTGTTTCAGTGATAGTGGGAATGACTCCACTTACTCCCCTGCCTGGTCCCTCTTGTAATCAGTAGCCTATGAGGATACCAATATAATAAGAGCTACAGAGGCTCAAACTCATAATCTTGACTTATTAGCCTCCTTCCCTAATTTCATCCCATCAAAATCCTATTTCTTCTCTGGACCTAGTTCAAGTGCTACCTCCTATGCGAAGCCTTCAGTAACCACTGGCATATCCTGAGCCCTTCTTCCTGATCTCCCACAGCAATTACAGTCCAGCATCTGGTGTTTAGCTTTCTATTTGTTCCTGAGCTGTTCTCGAATAATTTTGTACAACCCATTCTTATCTCCCCTACAGATTGCAGTTTTCCATGGCCTTCTAGTCTGACAGAGTCAGAGTACTCTGAACAGTCCTGTTCTATTGGGAGCACACTGTCAGCCATTCATTCATGTGTTTGTTCATTTATTCCTCCAATACCGAGCACCTACTATACACTGAGAATGATGCTAGATGCTGAGGATTCAGCACCACACAAGATAGACTCAGTCTCTGGCCTGGAGCTCTTTCTGTTGAGAGGGAGAGATGACATTAAACAAAAAAATACACAGCAAAGAAATTCATAACAATGGTTTTGAGGTCCTATAAAAGCAGCACCCCTGGTGCTCTGAGCACGCAGAACAGGAGACTTGATGCGGTCTGAAGAGTCAGGAAAGGCTCCCCTCATGAAGTCACTTCAGAAAGGGACTTGAAGGAAATGTAATAATTAGCCTGGCAAGGAGGTGGGGAGGAACATTCCAGGCAGAGCAAACAGCATGGGAAAGGCCCTTGGGGAAAGGCATTTCACATATCAAAAGAAGTCCAGTTTTACTGATACGTGGAGACCAAGCTTGAAAATATCCTTTTTTGGGGGGGTGCGGATTTACACATATGGTTGTATTTAAAATCCTGGAAAACCTGCACATAAACTATTAGAATCAATAGGAGTTTAACATTTGTATTGATATAGGATAACCATAAAACACAGCAGAAATCAATTAGAAGATATGACTTATAAAAGATCCCAGTCACAATAGCAAAAAAACCCATACAATACCTGGAAGTAAGCTCAATGGAAATGTGCAATTCTTTTATTTAAAAAATTATAAAATATGATTAAAGGACATAAAAATGAATAAATCGATAGTTAAACTATCCCCATTAATTGACCCAATATCATGATGGTGCTAATACTCCTCAAATTACTGTATATGTTCCATTAAATATGTTCATGTCCTGTGACCCAGTAATACTTCTAGGAACATAACCTATAAAAACTTCCTCAGAGCCATGTGCAAGGAAATTTTTTGCAGCACTGTTTGTAATTGGGAAAAAAAATAGAAGGAATCCAAATGTCCACCAGTTGGCAAATGCATATTCATATGAAGAAGTGGTATATCTCAGTTAAAAAGAATGAAACAGATAAGTATACACTCTGCTCTGCAAAAACTACAAGTGTCTGGCTGCAAATTAGGCCATATTTGATTGGTAACTGAAAGAACAGTGTCAGAATAATATAGAAGTTATATCCATTCGTATGCCATCATCTTCCTTGACAGGTTAATGTAGTGAAGCAATAAAGACCACACTTTCTCACAATTAAAGAAAATACTTAGTAAGATATGGAGATCTTAATGAAAAGGCTGAAAGTTCTTTCTAAGTGCCATTAGTGCACGCAGTAGATGGTTTAGTGGCTTCAAAAATCGCTGTGCATTTCACAGCATTAAACTATATTGTGGTGCTGCTTGTGATGATGAAAAAGCTGTCAAGATATTTCTCTTCTTTCCTTTAAAAAAAACACATGTTTTTGATGATTAAAACTACACTAAGGATCAGATTTTAAATTTTGATGAAGCCAACCTCTATTGGAGGTGATTGCCCTCAAAAACATACATCTAAAAGGAGGTCGTGTGAGT
The DNA here is from genome assembly GCF_003676395.1 of Aethalodelphis obliquidens. Classification (NCBI taxonomy): domain Eukaryota; kingdom Metazoa; phylum Chordata; class Mammalia; order Artiodactyla; family Delphinidae; genus Aethalodelphis; species Aethalodelphis obliquidens. Next base: position 8,524,568 of record NW_020837992.1, on the reverse strand, counting down.
CCTGGGCTGAAGGCTGCCAAAGCGTGACTGATTGTGAGGCTAGTGAAAGTGTCTGAAAAGCCTTCACCATGCTAATAATTTGACTGGGATTGTTACTGTTCATGTTAGTATAAGCATACTTCTTTAACCGAGATGAATTTCTAAGCACATTGGAAGCTGGGTTCTTGTCATCATCTGAGGTAGACTGTTGCGCTAAGAGCCTCTAAGTTGTTCTCGTCTTGCGATTTGATGAATCTGGGCTTCGCCGGACGACCTTTGGCGAATGGGACAAGAGTAAATTTGACACAGTGGAGGCTCTCCCTGGTGGGAACCCTTTGCCACCACGTGAACAAGCTTGGCCCCGCCCCCTTGAGGATGCTAGGCACCACACAGAAAGAGGCTCCGGCCATACCCTTTGCTCCCGCATGCCACTTGAGGCCCCAGATCTACAGGTGAGGCTATCCCAGGCCATCTAGCCACAACCAAACCAGCTGAGACCAGGAGAACCACTCAACCAACCCACAGAATCATGAGCTGTAATAAATATATGCTAAGTCATTACGTTTTGGGATAGTTTGTTATGAAAAGCTATCTGATACATCATCCTTACATCTTACACTTATGCACTCATATCAACTCCCTCCTATGTGCAAAGCATTTGTTAGGCACTAGAGGTATAATAATAAATAAAAACTCAAAGACTATAATCTAGTTGGGGAAATGTTTCATATGCAAAAAGATAAGTATCACTGAAGTTCAAAATGATGAATTCTAAGTGAGTTCTACCAATCATGCTATGGGAATTGGAAGGAAGATGTGATCCCCAAGGCAGAGAAAATTTCTGCAGGGGCGGAACTTCAACTTGGTCTTGAAGGGCATTGATTTAATCTTAAGTGACCATAGAGGAACAGAGGTAGGATCTCCAAGACAGGAGAAGAATGAAAATAACATGTTCAGGAAACTGGTGAGCAGTCTGGTTTAGCCAGAAGATAGAGCCTGTAAAGGAGATCAGTGGGAGACAGTTGGAATAAAGAGGCCAGGCTGTTGAGAGCTGGGGACCTGGAGCTAGAGTTGACAGATTTAGCAAATAAAAATCCAGGATGTTCAGCATTATTTGGGACATATACTAAAAAATTATTTGTTGATTATCTGAAGTTCAAATTTAACTAAAGTTCTGTTTTTTAATCTGGCAACTCTAGCTGGGATGGCAAATTCAAATGCCTACAGAAGGCTAGGAGATAAAATGAATGAGTAATATGGGCCAGGTGTAAGGCAATAGAACAAGGTGGGGACCATGGCAAAACAAGAGAACACTTGTTCCACTTAGGCGACAGCCCAACTTTGCTCCTGCCAATTATTGTCAAGTGAAAATGTAGGTCCACTGTTTCCAGATCTTCCAGTATTTCAAGAGAAGTTGGAACTTCGGATTTTTATGTGAAATCTCCTATTTAATATAAATGAATATTTCAATTTTTTAAAAATTGAAGTATAGTTGATTTATAATGTGTTAATTTCTGGTATACAGCAAAGTGATATACATATATATATATTCATATTCTTTTCCAGTATGGTTTATTGCAAGATATTAAATATAGTTCCCTGTGCTATACAGTAAGACCTTGTTGTTTATCTATTTTATACACAGTAGCTTACATCTGCCAATCCCAAACTCCTAATTTATCCCTCCCCCACCCCCTTTCCCATTTGGCAACCATAAATGTGTTTTCTATGTCTGTGAGTCTGTTTCTGTTTTGTAAGTAAGTTCATTTGTATCATATTTTAGGTTCCACATAAAAATTCCATGTTTATAACCTAAACACTTGAATAATGTTTTTTTTAACCGCAGTAATATATACCTGTAAAACAATACAAACGTCAAAGAATTAAGGTAAATAAGAATGTTTTCTTCTCCATCCTTCCCCCAAAATCCTATTCCCTTCCCCAGAGGTAGCCCCTATCAGAGTCTGGGCACATATGCTAAGTATAATCTGGAGGCTGGGGGAAATCTATAATCTGAAAATTCTAGATATATATTCTAGTAGACCTTCATATATGTGTACAAGGAGAGATGTGTGTGAGGAAATATGAGCAAGGATGTTTATTGCTGTGAAAAATTTTAAACATCCTAATACCCATTTGAGAGAACTACATAAATAAACTATGATATATTCATATGACAAAATGCTATATAGCAGTTAAACTGGATGAACTAGATACTCATGTATCAAATGGATAGATTCTCAAAAACATGAAGTGAGTATAGAAAATACATAAAACAAAATTATTTTCTCTATTTCTTTCTATCTCTCTATCTCTCATCTATCTATCTATCTATCTATCTATCTATCTATCTATCTATCTATCTACCTACCTACATACCTATCCATCTAGTTCAAGTATAAAAACATGGACCAGATGGAAACTTGCTTAACCCATTGTATTAGTTTCCTGTTGCTGCTATAACAAATTAGCACAAACTCAGTAACTTTCAAGAATACAACTTTGTTATCTTACAGTTTTCAAGGTAGACGTCTACAGTGGGTCAGCAGGGCTGTGTTCCTTCTGGAGGTTCTAGGGGAGAATTCTTGCCTTTTCCAGCTCCTAGAGGCTGCCCATGTTCCTTGGCTCTTGGTCACACCACACCAACAACTTCTTCTATCACTACATGTCCTTCTTTGACTCTGACCCTCCCTCTAGTAAAGATACTTGTGATTACATTGGGCCTAGCAGAATAATCCAGAATAATCCCCCAATCTCAAAATCTTTAATTTAGTTACATCTGCAAGTTCCCCTTTGCCATGTAAGGCAGTGTATCCACAGCTTCTAGGGAACTAGGACCTGAACATATTTAGGGGGTCAGTATTCAGGCATGATTGTGTTTATATGAGGAGAGAAGGAAGAAAATATGATGGGGGAGATGCACTAAGAGAATTTACCTTTATCTACCAGGTTTTATTTCTTTGCTTTAAAAAAGTTATCTGAGACAAATACGTTAAATTGTAATTTTCTGATAGTGGATGGTAGGTGTTATTATATTATATTATATATTATAATATATTATACCCTGTATATATATTATTCCCTCTATTAGAATTTTTTTTTCAAAATTACAGAAAGAAAAAGAGAGAAATGGTATTAGGAAGGGAACGCTATATTTTCTCCTAATTAATATCTACGGAAGTTGTGTTGTGCTACCGTGTGAATCTAGAAGGGAAGAATCAGACTTTCTTTTGGGAAAGAAAGAGCAGAACCTTAGCATTTTAGACAAGAAGGGACCATAGAGAACAGCTAGGCCAGTGGTTGTCGAATGGCCCTGGGAAGACCCAGCTTGGGGCAGTACTTCAAGGGGCTGCTGGGGCCAAGAATGGGGCCTTTAAAGACACTCCTCCTTCACTTACTTCACTTACCCTCACCACTCCCACCCTCCTTTCAACAAAAGCACATCTGCTTTTACCTGGTTTTTTATGTTGGGGTTCCACATAAAATAGCATAATTCTAAAAGATGTTCTGTTGTTTAAATCCACACGCATATACACATGCGCGCGCGCACACACACACACACACACACAGACACACACACACACACAGATACAGTTTGAAAACCACTAATCCATTCCAACCTTCATCATTGTGTGACTGCGGAGTCTGAACTTGGGGAAGAAAAAGTGACTAGTAATTACATAAAAGGTGTTACTATCTCTTAGTAAATCTATTTTATTTGTAAGTCACAGGCCAGGCCATTGCAAACCCACAGAGGAAAGCCTTAAGATTTTCCAGGAACTGGAATTGTTTTATCTGAAAACGTTTCCTGGAGTCATGGATTCCTAGGACAGGGGTGTGGAGACAAGGAAGGAGGGGGTGTTTCTTGAAGAGGGAAGATCCTTTGTTCATCCTTCCGCCTCCAGATGAATAAAGGAACTGCTGAAAAGATGGCTATTAGGAAGGGGGGGATAAGAAATAAATCTTTAAATCTAAAAAGTCGTTTTTTAAAAAAAACAAAACTCCAGATTCCCCAGAGCTCCAGGGGACCCAGAGATGGTTCCTTTGCCTCCTTTTATTCTCTCTTGCTTTTGTGAAAATGTGTGTGTTTTCCTTATTCTGTCTTTCTAAGTCTGCTTTTTGTCTGTCTGGGGTTTTCTATTTTCATATTTATTGTATTTTATTTGAAGTGAAAGGACAGGGCTGGGTATCATCCCTCTCAGGCCTGGTGTGTGTGTGCGGCGGGGGACAGGGGGCTCTATCCAGACAAGACTTTCTTTGCCAGTTATGGAACGAAGGCTGTATGGAGGCTCAGGGACCCACCAACACAGAGGAGAGCAGAAGGGGGACCTGATCAACCCAAGAACACTGGCTTGGCCATGTGCTGTGCTGTGCTCTGTGGCAGGCAGCAAGGTATGTAGAGCTGGCATCCCCTTCTGGAGACTGTCTAATCTCAAGCTTTTGAAAATTTTTCATTGGCCCCTCTCAGATGACTTGCTTTCTAAGTGGAGAATTGCATTAAGATGTTGCCCTCAAACCAGCTTGTATAGATTTGGTTTGGGGGTACTTGAGAGAACTGGTAACTAACCTTTCTTGGACATGCACCTGCCAGGTGGCCATCATTGTCCTGGGCATTTGCAGGCTGCCGTGGAAACTGTTGGTGGCCTACTCAACTTGCATTTCTCTCTTTCTTCCTTGTTGACAGAACTCCAGTTTTGTCCATCTATTCTTTCTTTCTGAGGCTCAGAGAAAGGTGACCCTATTCCCCATTTCCAAAGGCAAGTGTTAATCAGTCTAAACCAATCATGATATTTCCATTTCCCTTGACATTGACTGGCTTAGGAGAGGTCATGTGATATAATTCTAGCCAATAAAGCATGAAGGGAAGTCTTTCTGGGGGGAGAGGAGGAAGGTTCTGGGAAAGAGACACGGAAAGAGATGGCTTTTCTCTCTGGGTATTGTGTGGGGATGAGATTCCTGAAATTGCTTGCATTCGTCTTGTTATCAGCATCAGGATGAATGGCAGCACATAGAGGAGGGCAGAGCCAAGAGTCCTAATATTCTCTCCTGGAGCCTGGGATAACTCTGGACTTCCTAGTAAGTGATATGATAATTTTCTTATTGCTTAAATCATATTAAATTGGAGGTTCTGCTGCTTGCATCAGAAATCGTTCTGACTGATATCCATAGGTTAGTCTATCTGGTCTTCACCATTGTCCATAAGGAATATATCTCCTTTTTATAGGTTAATAAATGTATTTAAGTTAATACACCTAGTAAGTAGCTTAGCCCCAATTCAGTCCACTTCTGACTTCATGAAGGAGATGAGACCAGGCATCTACCTGAGGGCAAGGGCAGAATTTTGTCCACAATGTCTAGTACAGTGCCTGGCAAATAGCAGCCATTTTGGATGAACTAGTCCAAATCCCAGGTTTATATTATTACCATATGCTACTACTTTAGGAATAACAGATAACTTCTATTTCCCACAGCATGGTGGACTAGACATTCTTAAAAATTCTGTCATTACCAAATACGCAAAATATCTAAAAATACTCAAAAATGTTTTTATTTTAATTTTTAAAAATTATATTTATTTCTTATTTTTGGCTGTGTTGGGTCTTCATTGCTGCACGCAGGCTCTCTCTATTTGCGGCAAGGGGGGCCACTCTTCGTTGCGGTGCGCGGGCTTCTCTTGTTGCGGAGCACAGGCTCTCGAGCGCGCGGGCTCAGTAGTTGTGGCTCGTGGGCTCTAGAGCACAGACTCAGTAGTTGTGGTGCACGGGCTTAGTTGCTCCGTGGCATGTGCGATCCTCCCAGACCAGGGCTCGAACCCGTGTCCCCTGCGTTGGCAGGCAGATTCTTAACCACTGTGCCACCAGGGAAGCCCTCAAAAATGTTTTTAAATTTTAAAAATGTATTGCTGAGCTGGTGTGCCTGTATCCCCGCCCCCCCTACCTCCCGCCAACACACACGGAGAGAAAAGGAAAAACTAAGAGGCAAAAAAATCAAAGCAATAGCAAATCTAGAGAGGTAAGTGAGCACTAAAGCCAGAGGCACCCTGATGCGAAATCTGTCAATTTCTAGCAACCAGAGGGCCACAGACGCTTAAGGATCAGATCACATACCCCAGCACAAAGCTGGACTCCTGCAGAGCTGAATTGCTGTGGGAAAGCCTGCGCACAGCAACGAAGACCCAACACAGCCAAAAATAAATAAATAAATTTATTTAAAAAAAAAAAAAAAGATGATAAAACATACAAGGAAATAAAATGCCACGAGTGAGAGTCAAAAGAAACAACCAACAGAAGAATCATATTACAGAGACTTCAGATATGGGAATTATCAAACCAGAATATAAATTAAATACGTTTAGTATCAGAGGGATGAGGAAAAGAAAGACGTCTTGGGGGTAGAAAAAAGGTGAGAGAATGAAGAGGGTGTTGGGCTTGGATTCTTTTTTAAAAAAATACAGTTAACATATATTAATTACTCAAATAATACATCAATATATACATGCTGTAAAGATTCTAGCAAAGCAGAATATAAGGAAATTTGGAATAGCAAAAACCCCCAAAACCAAAAAACTGTGTCTCCAATCGAAAACTATGCATTGTTTAAAGCATATCGTTTAGGATTATTTGATTCCAGCCTTTCATTGCCTTTGATCTATTGTATAATCCTGCAGATAGTAGAGAACTGATAGCAGTACAAAATAATAATTCTCACCTATGGACATTCAAATGAATTCTGTCCAGTGGAGGGACAACATTCCCTGCTCCCACCCATTTGCAAATTCTTTGCAATATTCCTGATCGATAAATGTGTTGTCCTTTGGCTTCCTTTGAGTCAATTGTAACATCTGCCTAGTCCTCTCATTAATAATGTGTTTAAATGATCTTTAACATGTGTTCATTTTATATCTGTAGGAGAGTCATGATTTTTACCTTTTTAAAAAAAGGTGTCCTTGGGAATCCCCTGGTGGTCCTGTGGTTAGGACTCCAAGCTCTCATTGCTGAGGGCCCAGGTTCAATCCCTAGTCGGGATTGAAATAAGATCCCACAAGCTACATGGTGTGGCAAAAAAAAAAAAAAAGTTGTCTTTAACCCTCCTACACTGTTGGTGGGAATGTAAATTGGTGAAGCCACTATGGAGAACAGTCTGGAATTTCCTTAAAAAACTAAAAAATAGAGTTAGCATATGATCCAGCAATCCCACTCCTGGGCATATATCCAGAAAAGACAAAAACTCTAATTTGAAAAGATACATGCACCTCAATGTTCATAGCAGCATTATTTACAATAGCCGAGACATGGAAGCAACCCAGGTGCCCATCAATAGACAACTGGTTTAAGAAGTTGTGGTACATATATACAATGGAATATTGCTCAGCCATAAAAATGAATGAAATAATGCCGTTTGCAGCACCATGGATGGACCTAGAGATTATCATGATAAGCTAAGTAAGTCAGACAAATGCCATATGATATCATTTATATGTGGAGTCTAAAATATGATACAAATGAACTTATTTACAAAACATAAACAGACTCACAGACATAGAAAACAAATTTATGGTTACCAAAGAGAAAAGTGGAAGAGGGATAAATTAGGGATTTGGGATTAACAGATACACACTACTATACATAAAATAGATAAACAACAAGGACCTACTATATAGCACAGGGAACTATATTCAATATCTTGTAATAACCTGTAATGGAAAAGAATCTAAAAAAGAATATACATATATAAATATATATAGAACTGAATAACTTTGCTGTGCACCTGAAACATTGTAAATCAACTATACTTACTAATATACATATATATTTATATAAATAAATAAATTATATATATATATATATATATATATATATATATATAAATTGTCCTTATAACAAGAAGTATAACAAAATAGAATAAAAAGTGGAAAGTCCCCTACCAGGAATGCAGGGGGGAGGGATACATTGGAAAATTGGGACTGACATAAACACACTACTGTATATAAAATAGATAACTAATAATAACCTGTTGTATAGCACAGGGAAATCTACTCAATACTCTGTAATGGCCTACATGGGAAAAGAATCTAAAAAAAAAAAGGGCTTCCCTGGTGGCGCAGTGGTTGAGAGTCCACCTGCCCATGCAGAGGACACGGTTTCGTGCCCCGGTCTGGGAAGATCCCACATGCCGCGGAGCGGCTGGGCCCGTGAGCCATGGACGCTGAGCCTGCACATCCGGAGCCTGTGCTCCGCAACGGGAGAGGCCACAACAGTGAGAGGCCCGCGTACCGCAAAAAAAAAAAAAAAAAAAAAAGTGGATGTATATATATATCTATAACTGATTCACTTTGCTGTACACCTGAAACTAACACAACACTGTAAATCAACTATACTCCAATAAAAATTAAAAACATAAATAAAAGTGGAAAGTCCCCTTCTTCCTCATCCCTTGGAAAACCACTAATGACCTGGTAATCCTGGAGAGCAAATTGGAGAAGAGGTGGTGATCAATGAGAGGTCATTCAGAGCGTGCTGCCCCTCCTCCTGGGCAGAGTCCACTGCTATCCTAGAGGCTGCTCCCAAACTAGCTGCTTGCCCTGTTTTCTTTGGTGCAAGAATGCCAGGGTTCAAATCATGGATGGCCCCAACACGCAAATCTGAGAGACTTGGGCCAAGTTACTCAAACCTTCCATGCCTCAGTGTCCTCATGTGGAAAATGAGAATAGTAATACAACCTACCTGGTGGGCTTCTTGTAAAGATTAAATGAATTATATTTGTAAATTACTTGAAATAGTGCCTGGCCCATTGGTAAAAGCAAGTCTTAGCTAATACTATTTATTATTGTCAACATGACTCAGTGGTCTAAATTTCAATCTAAAACAGTATCACTGCTTCCCAATACAGTAGTAGTTTCTTAATCTTTCTCTTTGCTATTCCTTTTCTCCCACTCACTGTTTCTGGTGGACTCCTGGAAGCAAACCGTATGGGTGGATGGATTGGGGGGACACAGAGAGCAAAGAAGTAGGAGGTAAATGCCAGGAATCAGCAGAGCTAGCTATCAGCAGAAAAGCTGGCATATCTGTGGCATCTGATTTGAGGTGGGAGAGGAGGGAAATGTTGAAAATTTTGTTTGTCTCAAAATAACCTATCAACCTCAGCCCTGCGGTTAGAGAAGTATTCCTACTAGTCAATTCATTTCACCGGAGGGAAGATACTTTCTCCAGGAGACCCTGTTAAGATGTGGCAGAACAAGTGGGGAGGCCACATGGAGTAGTGGCTAATCCTGCAGCCTCTGGTGCTAGATTGCCCCTGTTTGGTTCCCTGGTCTGCCATTTTCCAGCTGTGGTACCTTGCACGATTTACTGAAATTTCTTTACCTGACAGCGTTTTCAGGAGGATTACATGAGATGAGGAACATAAAGTGTCTGGACAGTTTGCACTCAGTAATCCACGGGTGCATGCACTATGGGCTTAGAGAATGCCTAGTTCAGTGGTCCACGATTTCCCACGGGAACCACCAAGAGTTTATTAAAATACCAGGGCCCAGGCCTCACACTGAATGGGAAACCCTGGGGCTGAGCAGACTCATTTTCCCAAGATAGGGAGGGGCTACAAACAAGCCACAGCTGTCCCCTGCCTACGCTGGCATTGCTGCACCAGAACGTTAAGTTGTTGCCCTTGTGGTGCCAAAACTACCAAAAGGCCAAGCGATGTGGTGGGTGAGGCATGGGCTTTGGCATCACACAGGTCTGTGATGAAACTCAGGACTAGTCATTTGTTGGCTGTGTGACTATGGCGATGGCATTTCATCTCTCTGAGGCTCAGTGTCCCCATCTGTGTCATAGAGGTCATTATAGTTTTCTTTAAGCTTGCGGTGAGGATTAATTTAGGCCCAACAGTGCCTGGTGGTCAGCCAATGTCAGCATCACTTGTCTTTTCAGGATGGAGTCCTCACATCATTCAATACCAAGCCCCTCTGAGAAGATGGGAAATAGAGCTTCTGGGAGCATCCTTGGCAGTAACTGAGCTGTTCAGGTAGGCAGCTGGCCTTTAGGCATTGAATGGAACTGAATTTTCTGCAAGAGGAACATCTGCCAGGTCACTACTGGTCAGTGTTCCTAGTGGGTGGGTCACTGAGGTTGGGTACCAGCTCAGAGGTGTCAGTAGTAGGGAAGCTGGGCAGGGCAGACACAGGCAGTGGGGAGTGGTCCATTGGCTTCTTCCTTACTGAAAAATAAACTCCTGTCCATTTCTGGAAGATAGGGGCCTTCAAGTTAGCCTATGGGGTATTCCCTCCCTGCCAGTGGAACAAAAATATCTCACCTGGGCTGCACTCTATTGAAGAGGGAGGCAAGCTCTGTGGTTGTTTTTGTTGGTGGGGTTCCCCTTCATCCAGCCACCCAACCAGGGGCAGCGTCTCTTTGATGTCTCCCTACATTTGCTCCCTGAGTTACAGTCTTGTGATGGAATGATCTAATTCTCAGGATTAAATTCACAAACGGATTCACACACACTGTGACACAAAACCAATAACACACAGCCAAACCAGAACCAGAAGAGGTTCTGAGGCTTAGTCAATAGACATGACAGACACTGCATCCCCTTTTCATCTCGCACCCCAGCACGCCAGCAGTAGTTCCCCATCTGTCCAGGTGAGGAGGAAGCCCTCAAAGGGGATATGTCCCCCTCTGCTCTTGGGGTCAACTTGCTCAAGATATGGCCTATATTTACCAAGACCTTTCTAACCACAAGACATTCTTAGGGGATGTTGGGAATGGCGTGGGGTGGGGAGCTTGGAACTCAATTTCAGCTTTCTTTGCAGTTGCCTCTTCGTTGTTCACATTATGCTTTTTTCTCAGCTTGGGCTCTTGTTGACATTTTGCCTTTATTCTGACCATTGCTGCCTCCTGCCCTGTTTCCAAGAGCACATGCACCCCATTTCTCTTCCAGGTGTGCAGCAGAAACATCCAGGAACCCCTAGTGGAATGGGAGTTCCTCACCTGTCTTATTCCTCTTTACAGCCCTGGCACTTAGCCTAGTACCTGGCACCAAGATGGTCCTCAGTCATGGATGCTGAGCCAGAGGAGAATCCCTTAAGAGAAGGGTGGCTCTGTCCATCTCTGGCTTGACTGAGCAGAGGGCAAAGGAGGGGTGGTGGGACGAGGAACCAGCAGCTTTCCAACTCCTCCCCCAGGCCAAGGGAAACACTTGGGATTTGGAATCAGAAACCCGAATTCAAGAGACAGATCTTCTACTTAATAACTGCATGAACCTTGGGCCATTTACTTAAGCCCTCTGAACCTCAGTTTGTTTACTTATTTCCAAGAAAATATAAGATTTTCCTTTCCCGCCCCACAATCAAAGAAGTTGTGACAATTAAAAAAATTAGCTTTACAAAAATGCTCTATAAAGAAGCATATGAATGACAGCTTTTATTCTTTGTAAAGTGGTTTCACCAGTGGGTTCCAAGTGTTGTGGTTCAAAGGTACGAGGCACCTATCATGTGCTAGGCACTGGGCTAGGGGTTTCAGTAAGTACACAGTCGAGAGGTGAGGAGAGCGCTGTGAAGGCAGCCCAAAGAAGGGAGCCATTCACAGACCACAGTCAGGCCGGGGGTGTCCTGGAGGTTTCTGTTGCTAAAGCGGCCTGGAGCCTTTCATGCTCTGGAGTCTGAAGCTGTAAATAACACCCGAGTTATTCTCATTCGACTTCAGGACACCCCCAGGCTGAGGCTGTGAATGGCTCCCTTCTTTAGGCTGCCCCCATTTGCACCAGTGCTGGCCACCATCTCCAAGAATATTGGGAAGTAACCAAATATAATCTTTGCAGAAGCCACATTTGGATCATGGACATTGTGTGATTTCAAGTAACAGCATCCCTTCTAATAGTAGATATTGTAGGAGGAAAAATTAATAGACAAACAAAATTTTTGATATTTCCCTCCTCTCCCACCTCAAATCAGATGTTATAGATATTCCCACTCCTCTGCTGATAGCCAGCCCCCCTGACTCCTGGAATCTACCTCCTACGTCTTTGCTCTCTGTGTCTCCCCCTTATACAGTTTTGCTTCCAAGAGTCCACCAGAAACAGTAGGTGGGTGACAAGGAATAGCAAAGAGAAAGACTAAGATCACTTTAAGGGAAAGGGGGAGGGGCAATACAGGGGTAGATGGGTAAGAGGTACAAACTATTAGGTATAAAATAAGTTACAAGGATATATTGTACAACATGGGGAATATAGCCAATATTTTATAACTATAAATGGAGTATAAACTTTAAAAATTGTGAATCACTATATTGTACACCTGAAACTTATATAATATTGTACAGCAACTATACTTTGATTAAAAAAAACCAAGAAACTACCACTTTATTGCGAAGCAGTGATACTATTTTAGATTAAAATTTGCCTGAAAATAGGCCATTCAGTCATATAGACACTAACAAATTATATGTAAACACTAAACACTTATGCACACTTTTATGCAAATATCCATGTGGTACTCCTGGGTATTTGGAGATGGTGTGAACACCCCAAGTATAGGCTAGTGGTTAAGAACTAGTTGTTGAAGTCCATCAGATCTAGGTGTTGAGCACAAGCTCTGCTGATTACTAGCTACAAGACCTCAGGCAAGCTCCATGATGTCTTTGTGCCTCAGTTTCCTCCTCCATACAATGGGAACAATGTAGTACCCACCTCTGGACAGGTTGTGAGGACAAAGTGAGTAAAGCACTGTAGACTCTCCTTTATAGTGGCCTGGAGGGAAACAGTGACCCTAATGGGACCCATTTCTCTTATCTGCTTTCCTCAATTGGTGTCAATGACTTGTCTTCTCCCCTCCCACACAAGGGCACCTGATTCAATGCAGACTCTTCCTCCTTTAAGGAGGGGAGCTATGTTCTTGGCTTTAAGACGGATTTCTTAAACTGTCTTCCGCAGTTACAATGACTCAGCCGTTGCTTAGGGACTTAATTAACTAGCAATAGGAGGCTTAAAAGAGACAAACCTCTGGGGACTTTTTGCTATGGCTGGCTTTCCGCCGGGTGAGATTGGAACATAAAGAAGCTTCTAGAACTCCACTGTCCAATATGGTAGCCACAGTGGCTACCGAGCACTTGAAATGTGACTGGCCAAATTAAGATATGCTGTAAACGTAAAATACACATCAGATTTTAAAGATTTGTATTAAAAAAGGAATATAAATGCCTCATTAATAATCCTTATATTTACTACATGTTGAAACGATAATATTTTTGACACATATGTTGACTTCGGTTAAATGTGGCTACTAGAAAACTTTCAGTTACCTATGTGGCTGTTGGATGGGGCTGTTCCAGAGTATTCATGATTCAATAATGACTTGATAATGTGTCAACACTTTTTAAAAGTAACTTTAGCGGAGATCTCCTTTTACTTTTTTTTTTTTTTTTTTTTGCGGTACGCGGGCCTCTCACTGTTGTGGCCTTTCCCGTTGCGGGCCACAGGATCCGGACGCGCAGGCTCAGCGGCCATGGCTCACGGGCCCAGCCGCTCCGCGGCATGTGGGATCCTCCCGGACTGGGGCTCGAACCCGTGTCCCCTGCATCGGCAGGCGGACTCTCAACCACTGTGCCACCTGGGAAGCCCTCCTTTTACTTTTAAGAGTAGGTATTGTTATAACCAATTTTCAGATAAGACCAAAACCCATTCTGTGTTGACAATCAGTAGATTTGAACAGATCTAAGTTGGGGGATAATCAGATGGAAGAACACTGACTTGGGAATCAAGAAACCTGGCTTCTCGATCTTGTTACACCACTAAATAGTTGTATGACTTCAGGCAAATTACTGCCCCTCTCTGGACCTCAGATATTTATTTGAAAAATAAAGAGGTTGGCTGGATTTGAATTTAAGAGTGGGAAGCTAGTAGCCTGTGGACCAAATATAGCCACAGATTTGTTTGTGTATTTTGGGCAACCCAGTGCTTCATAGTTTTTAATTTACATAGTTTTAGGTAGGGGTCAGGAGCTCTCCTATTGACTATGGCTCCTACCACTCCCCTTGGGCTCTCACTCCACCACTTCACACACTTTTGTTACTTGCCTCAAAACCCTTGGCTGCAGTGACCCTGTGGGAGGACTGCTGACTTCTGTTCACAATAATGCTGACCATTTTCAGAACCGGGGGTCTTAAGGTCTTAAGTGGTGATCCCCAATCTACTTCAGGCCAAATTTTTGTCTCTCCCTCTATTCCTTTTTTATTCTTTTTTTTAAAGTGATATTACCACCTTGAATTTCCAACAGAAACAGCACCATATCTTCCTGTAAACCATAAATATTAAACTAGAAGGAAACTTTTAAAATCTCTTTTAATCTATTCAGGGTAAACTTTCATTTTACAGATAAGGAAACCAAAAGAAATTTAGGGCATATAATGCTTTTATACTGGTCTGTGTCAGTGATTTTATCACGTGTCTTGGAAAGTAAGGTAAAAAATAAGAAAAAAAAAGATAAAAAATAGTTATTTTTTAAATTCAAAACTTATACTTATTTTCAATTCCTTTACACAAAATCCAGGTAGAATTTTCTTCTTCTTTTCTTTTTTTTTTAACAAAAATGCAATGGGATGACTAACTAGAAAAAAAAAATAGTGGTATAGAACTGCTTCCCTTTCCTTGTGATTACGCTATATAAAACTAGTAACAAAAAATAGGTAAATGTAACCCACGCAATGAAAGTAAATAGCTAAAGGATTTTAAAGCACTGAAAGAAGTCTTTTTGTTAGGATAATAGCAATTGAGATGCGAGCTACAGCTTTTACATATTAAATGCAAGTCTTTGTCTCTTTCACCTAAGTAGTGTGAGAAAGCAAAATCTGATTTGATGGGGGAAAAGGAAAAGACCATAAATAAAAGGGTGTGTTGTTTCCTGAGGGACAATCTTCCTAATGGCATTCTGCCCAGAAGCCCTTTCTTCTTAGCTAAACTACTGTGATCAGGATAAGCTGAGTAACCAGATGGAGACCCCAGAGGGTCAGGAGTGACTACAAAGTTGATCAATGCCTTCAGGGTCCAGGTGTCAGCCAGTGCCAACCCTGAGGCTGGTCAGTGTTGCTGTTGGATAAACATAGAAACTCCACATGGGATCTCTGTCAGGAGAAGCTCACGGCCAGTGATGGGGAGATCCTTCCCAAAGTTCCGTAGTCACAGGCACCCCAGAAGTGTCTGAAGATATGATCACCCCCGCTCCCCAACACCACTCTCAGGCATCTCTTACTGGGAGAGAAGTCTAACCTTGGGTACATGCCAGATTCAGGCAAGGAACAGCTCCTTGTATTTTTCCCAGAAACACTGTCGCCCATCACGGCCATGACCTCTACCCTCAGGAAGACAGTGTCCAAAAAAGGAAAAAGACAGATCTATTTTTCATCCACAGAAATATAAAAAGGTAAATGCTAGAAGCTGTGTTAAGGATTCGAGAAGAGGTGAAAGCAAAAAAACAGACTTTGCAACTGGTGAAAGCCCATGCAATCAACTCAAGGTCAAGACAAGGTGAAAATTCATAGTAAAATGGTTTGGGGAGATACAAGTTTTCTCAACATGCCCTGCTCATTTCCTTCTCTGCTTTTAGACTTCCTGAGCAGCAGGCCCTTAATTCTCCCTCTGTTTCTCCAATAATCTGTCTATTCTTTCAAGGTGCCTCAAGAATCCCACTTCTCCCATGAAGCTTTTTCTAACCCTCCAACCACAGAGTTTCTTACTTTACTATCTGTATTGTTCATTTGCCACTTAACTATGGCCTTGAACTGCTTTTAATATATATGTGCACCTCACTTTCCTGATCCGGCTGCTGTGTAGACCCTTCACAGGCAGAGCTGTGTGAGTGACAGTGTCTAGCTGAGCACAGAGCTATAGAGAGGAGTCCAGGGAAGCAGCTATCAGCCATGGCCCAGGGCCTCCCTGATTCCCCTTCCCAGCATGCCCTGGGACACTGTGCATTTTGCTGACTCCCTGCCTGGTTCACTTCTGGACCAAACAGGAACCAGTTCTTTCCTCACCAGAAGGCCGAGAGAACCAAAGAGATGTTTATCTTTTTGTTCAAAAGCTAAAGTATCAGGGTAACAGAAAGTATTATTACCTGATCAGGTAGGTTTAAAAGAACAATTATCATTATCCAGATTATCAAGATTTTCTTAGAAAACCAAGCCTTTTCCTGTGGAACAGACCTAGGCCATTAAAAGAAAAAAAGGAAGCAAAGAAAATCTCTGCACAGATTCCTTCTGGATGCTGTTACCAGGCATCTGAGGACTTTTTTTTTCTTTTCAACAGATATGTATACATTGGGCTTACACAGTCCACAAGTTAAAAAGCAGGCAGGTCCATAAAACAAGCATTAACAATAAAAATACAGTCCATACTGAACTGTACACTTAAAACGGTTAAGATGATAAATTTGATGTTATATGTATTTTACCACAATTAAAAACTGAAAGAAAAAAAAATACAGTCTGTGTATAGTACCAAGCACTGAAATAAGAGTAGCAAGTTGGGCTTCTCTGGTGGCGCAGTGGTTGAGAGTCCGCCTGCCGATGCAGGGGACACGGGTTCGTGCCCCAGTCCGCAAAGATCCCACATGCCGCGGAGCGGCTGGGCCCGTGAGCCATGGCCGTCAGCGGAGCGTCCGGAGCCTGTGCTCCGCAACGGGAGAGGCCACAACAGTGAGAGGCCCGCGTACCGCAAAAAAAAAAAAAAAAAAGAGTAGCAAATTGAAAACATATGAGCGTTCCTCATATGAAAACATATGAGGAACATATGAGGGTACAAGTTAAGGTGGGTGATGGGCTAAACTATTTTAGCTTAATTGGAGGGCAAATGCAGTCAATAACTGTGATATACCACAAGTTAGGAAGAAAATGACCATTAAAAATATAACCATGGAATAGAGGTAGGCATTTGTTAAGAAATTAAAATTTTACTTGAAATGCAAATGCAATTGAATGCATAAGTAAGTGCCATATTCATTAGATGTCTGTTTTTACTTATATAATTCTCTGCCTTTGAAAAAGACGATGAGGTGGAGTCGAGATCTACAATATTATATGGTTGAATGTGTAACTTCACCCTTTTCCCCCTAAAAGTCAGAACGTGCTAAAAACATAAAATTCCAGCCGGACAAATGAGGTAAGGAACAAAGGAAGGAAATGGCCACTTTGGCCAGCACATCTGCAGAGAAAGTACAACACTAGAGGCGGACTCTCCCTGCTCAAAACCCTTTCAAAAAAGCTTCCCCATTGTTTGTTGATTTCTCAGACACATCTGACTTCAGGACACTTTTTATATATGATATATTGGGAAAAACACCGGGAGGAGCTTATGAACTATATCGTCATAATGATGATAACAGATAGCATTAGCTGATACTTACATGCCAACACTGTTCTAAGCACTTTATACCCATTGACTCACTTAATCCTCAGAGAAACCTGCAAGGTAAGTATTGTTAATACAGTCAGCCTTCTGTTTCTTCAAGTTCCATATCCAAAGATTCAACCAAACTTGGATAGAAAATACTCGAGAAAAAAAATTCCAGAAATTTCCAAAAAACAAAACTTGAATTTGCTGCATGTCAGCAAATATTTCCATAGCATTTACACTGTATTTACAACTATTTCTATAGCATTTACATTGCATTAGTTATTATAAGTCATCTAGAGATGATTTAAAGTATATGGGAGATTGAGAGATATACCATGTTCTTGGATTGGAAGAATCAACATTGTTAAAATGACTATACTACCCAAAGCAATCTACAGATTCAGTGCAATCCCTATCAAACTACCAATGGCATTTTTCACGGAATTAGAACAAAATATTTCCAATTTGCATGGAAACACAAAAGACCCTGAATAGCCAAAGCAATCTTGAGAAAGAAAAACGGAGCTGGAGGAATCAGGCTGCTGACTTCAGACTATACTACAAAGCTACAGTAATCAAGTGGCACAAAAATAGAAATATAGATCAGTGGAACAGGATAGAAAGCCCAGAGATAAACCCACACACATATGGTCACCTTATCTTTGATAAAGGAGGCAAGAATATACAATGGAGAAAAGACAGCCTCTTCAATAAATGGTGCTGGGAAAACTGGACAGCTACATGTAAAAGAATGAAATTAGAACATTCCCTAACACCATACACAAAAATAAACTCAAAATGGAATAAAGACCTAAATGTAAGGCCAGACACCATCCAACTCTTAGAGGAAAACATAGGCAGAACACTCTATGACATAAATCACAGCAAGATCCTTTTTGACCCACCTCCTAGAGAAATGGAAATAAAAATAAAAATAAACAAATGGAACCTAATGAAACTTAAAAGCTTTTGCACAGCAAAGGAAACCATAAACAAGACAAAAAGACAATGCTCAGAATGGGAGAAAATATTTGCAAATGAAGGAACTGACAAAGGATTAATCTCCAAAATTTACAAGCAGCTCATGCAGCTCAATATCAAAAAAACAAACAATCCAACCCAAAAACGGGCAGAAGACCAAAACAGATATTTCTCCAAAGAAGATATACAGATTGCCAACAAACACATGAAAGAATGCTCAACATCACTAATCATTAGAGAAATGCAAATCAAAACTACCATGAGGTATCACCTCACACCAGTCAGAATGGCCATCATCAAAAAATCTACAAACAGGGCTTCTCTGGTGGCACAGTGGTTGAGAGTCCGCCTGCCGATTTAGGGGACACGGGTTCATGCCCCGATCCGGGAAGATCCCACATGCCGTGGAGCGGCTGGGCCCGTGAGCCATGGCCACTGAGCCTGCGCATCCGGAGCCTGTGCTCTGCAACAGGAGAGGCCACAAAAGTGAGAGGCCCGCATATCACACACACACACACAAAAAGAAACAGTAAATGCTGGAGAGGGTGTGGAGAAAAAGGAACCCTCTTGCACTGTTGGTGGGAATGTAAATTGATACAGCCACTATGGAGAACAGTATCGAGGTTCCTTAAAAAACTAAAAATAGAGCTACCATACAACCCACCAATCCCACTACTGGGCATGTACCCTGAGAAAACCGTAACTCAAAAAGAGTCATGTACCACAATGTTCATTGCAGCACCATTTACAATAGCCAGGCCATGGAAGCAACCTAAGTGTCCATTGACAGATGAATGGATAAAGAAGATGTGGCACATATACACAATGGAATATTACTCAGCCATAAAAAGAAATGAAACTGAGTTTTTTGTAGTGAGGTGGATGGACCTAGTGTCTGTCATACAGAGTGAAGTAAGTCAGAAAGAGAAAAACAAATACTGTATGCTAACACATATATATGGAATCTAAAAAAGAAAGAAAAAAAATGGTTCTGAAGAACCTAGGGTCAGGACTGGAATAAAGATGCAGATGTAGAGAATGGACTTGAGGACACGGGGAGGGAGAAGAGTAAGCTGGGATGAAGTGACAGAGTGGCATGGACATATATACACTACTAAACGTAAAATAGATGGCTAGTGGGAAGCAGCCGCATAGCACAGGAAGATCAGCTCTGTGCTTTGTGACCACCTAGAGGGGTGGGATAGGGAGGGTGGGAGGGAGATGCAAGAGGGAGGAAATATGGGGATATATGTATATATATAGCTGATTCACTTTGTTATAAAGCAGAAACTAACACACAATTGTAAAGCAATTATACTCCAATAAAGATGTTAAAAAAAAGGATATGGGAGGATGTGTGTATTATGTGCAAATACTACACCATTTTATATACGGGAGTTGAGCAATCTTGGATTTTGGTATCTGTGGGGGACCCTGGAAACATTTCCCCTCAGATACTGGATACTGAGGGCCAACTATATCTCCCATTTTACAGATGAAGAAACAGGGGCAGAGACAGTCATAGAGCAAATTGTTCAAGGTCACAGAGATAGTAAGGGGTAAGGTCAGTGTGCAAACCAAGGTAGTTTGACTCCAGAGCCTGGAGACCTTAACTGCTGTTGTGTACTGAATGGCAGTGTATGTTGAAAATGTGTTATTGAAGTTCTAACCTCAACGTGATGGTATTTGGAGATGGGGCCTTTGGGAGGTAACTAGGTTTAGAGGAGGTCATGAGGGTGGGGCCCTCATGATTGGATTAGTGCCCTTATAAGAAGAGACACAAGATAACCTTCTCTCTCTCTCTCTCTCGCTTTCCAAAAAGATGTCATGTGAGCACACAACAAGATGGAGGTTGCCTACAACAAGAAAAGAAACCTCAGAATGAAATTTACCCTTGCTGACACCTTGATCTTGGACTGCCAACCTCCAGAACTTTGAAAAATAAATTTCTGTTGTTGAAGCCACTCAGTCTATATGGTATTTTGTTATGGCAGCCTGAGCAGACTAAGACAATCACTATACTACAACCTCCTCCTGCCCAGCACAGAATTTTAAAGAATGGTGTGTAAATGTTTAGGCCACAATAAACATGGAATAGCATAACAATGAATGCTGAAATCACAGGGGGCCTAATGAGAGATGATTGTTTATTGGTAAGTGTTGCCGCCTCCCTTAAGCTCCCAAAGGAGCTTTGCACACCATGCTTGTGTAGACACACCATTTCTAAAGGGAAGTGGACACCATAGGGGAAAAAACCATATAAGTGTTTTTAGTATCTTTTTTAAAAATAAGTTTTAATTTTTAGAACACTTTTAGGTTTACAGAAACATTGCAGAGATAGTATGATACATTTGTTACAATTAATGAAGCACAATTGATACATTGTTAACTGAAGTACATACTTGATTCAGATTTCTTTAGTTTTTAACTAATGTCCTTTTTGTGATCCAGGAACTCATCTAGGATGCCACATTACATTTAGTTGTCATGTCTCCTCAGGCTTCTCTTGACTATGACAGTTTCTCAGACTTTTTTTTTTTTTTTTTTTTTTTTTGCGGTACGCAGGCCTCTCACTGTTGTGGCCTCTCCCGTTGCAGAGCACAGGCTCCAGACGCGCAGGCTCAGCGGCCATGGGTCACGGGCCCAGCCGCTCCGCGGCATGTGGGATCTTCCCGGACCGGGGCACGAACCCGCGTCCCCTACATCGGCAGGCGGACTCTGAACCACCGCGCCACCAGGGAAGCCCAGACTTTCTTATTTTTGATGACCCTGATAATTTTGACACATGCTAGTCAGGTATTTTGTAGACTGTTTCTCCGTTGGGATTTGTCTGATGTTTTTCTCAGGATTAGACTGGGATTATGGGTTTTTACGAGGAAGATCACAGACATAGAGTGCCATTTTCATCCCATGATATCAAGGGTACATACTATGAATGTGACTTATCACTGTTGATGTTGACCTTGATCACCTGGCTGAGATCATGTTTGTCAAGTTTCTCTACTGCAAATTTACTCCTTATCCCCCTTCCCATAATGTTCTCTTTGGAAGGAAATCACTACATCTAAGGGTGGGGAGTTATGCTCTCCCTCCTTTAGGGTGGAGTATCAACATAAATTATTTGGAATTCTTTTGCAAGGGAGACTTGTCTCTTCTCCATTTATGCATTTCTTCACAATTTGTTTCCTCCTCCTTCTCCTCCTTCCTCTTATTCTTCCCCTTCGAACTTTATTTTTAGAGCACTCTAAAGTTCACAGCAAAAATGAGCAGGAAGTACAAGTATTTTCCATATACTCCCCTCCCTCCCACAGGCTCCCCAACTATCAACATCCCCCACCAGAGTAGTACATTCATTATGAATGATTAACCTACATTGACACATCATAATTGCCTAAAGTCCATGGTTTATATTAGGACTCGCTCTTGGTGTACATTCTGTGGGTTTTGACAAGTATACAATGACATGTATCCACCACTGCAGTACCATGCAGAATATTTTCACTACCCTAACAATCCTCTGTGTCCTGCCTAGTCATCTGTCCCCCATTACACCCCTTGGAGCCACTGATCTTTTTACTGTCTTCATAGTTTTGCTGTTTCCAGAATGACATTTGGTTGGAATCATACAGTGTGTAGCCTTTGCAGACTGGGTTCTTTCACTTAGTAATATGCATTTAAGATTCCTCCATGTCTTGTCATGGCTTGATAACTCATTTCTTTTTAGCATAGTAATATTCCATTGTTTGGATGTACCACACTTTATCCATCTACCTAATGAAAACATCTTGGTTGTTTTGAGTTTTGGTAATTATGAATAAAGCTGCTATAAATATCCATGTACAGTTTTTTTTGTGTGGGCATAAGTTTTTCAGTTCATTTGGGTGAATAGCAAAGAGCAAAATGGCTGAATCATATGGTAAGAGTACATTTAGTTTTATAAGAAACCGTCAAACTGTCTTGCAAAGTGGCTGTACCGTTTTGCATTCCCACCAGCAATGAATGAGAGTTCCTATTGCTCCATATCCTGGCCAACATTTGGCCATTCTAATAGGTGTGTAGTGGTATCTCATTGTTGTTTTAATTTTCAATTTTGTAATGACATATGACATTGAACATCTTTTCATATGCTTACTTACCATCTGTATATCTTCTTTGGTGAGGTGTCTGTTCAGGTTTTTTGCCCATTTTTAATCAGGCTGTTTGTTTTCTTATTGTTGGCTTTTAAGAGTTCTTTGCATATTTTGGATAAAGTCCTTTGTCAGGTGTGTCTTTTGCAAATATTTTCTCCCAGTCCGTGGCTTGCCTTTTCTCTTGACATTGTTTTCACAGAAGAGAAGTTTCTAATTTTGATGAAGTCCAGCTCATCAGTTATTTCTTTCATAAATCATGCCTTTGGTGTTGTATCTAAAAAGTCATTGCCATACCTAAGGTCATCTAGGTTTTCTCCTATGTTATCTTCTAGGAGTTTGATGGTTTTGTGTTTTGCTTTTAGGTCTATGATGTTTTGAGTTTTGCGTTTTGCTTGTAGGTCTAAGATATTTTTGTGGAGGGTATAAGTTCTGTGTCTAAATTCATTTTTTCACATGTAGGTTCATAGTTGTTCCACATAATATCATATATATATATATATATATGTATTTAAATACACATTCAAAGTATGGTATATATATGTATGTATTTAAATAAATTTTGGAAGAAAAATGTTGATAACATCCTAGAAACCTCTATGGCACAAAGATGGCTGCAGAGCAGTTTGGGAAATGTTGATCTTTTAAATGAAGACCCTCCATAGTCTTGTCCCTCTCACCTCTGCAGACTTTGCCCCTGGAACTTTCTCTACACATTCAGTCTTCCAGCGAGACTGGCTACAGGCTGCCCTTTTCCACCAAAATGGCTACGTCTCAAAACCCCTTCATTCCGGAAGTTACAGCTTTCACACTGAAACTTTCCTGGCTGAAGTAATGTCTGTCTCTTCTGGGCTAACAGGATATTCTACCTATAACTCTGTTAATAGCACTTTTCAAGTTCTATAATGATAGGTTCTTGCCCTGTTTTTGCTCTACCTTCTAGAATCTGATTTTTTCCTTTATAACCCCCCTTTTCAAGTTCTGAGGGATATTTCCTCCTTTTTATCACCAGCTGGATAGGTGGGCCATAGAGAGGTTTTACTCGGGTACAGCCCTGCCTGGGAACGAGTCGATGTGAGCATGGTCACTTGGCTCTCTCCAGATCTGTGTATTTTGGGTACAACAAAAACATTTGTGGGACACAAGCAAAAGCCCACACGGAGTCCCCTGTACCTATGTCTAAATATTTAAAAGTTATGAATCGAGAATAAGCTGTTAAATAAAATGTTTTATTCTCCTACTTTGGCAAGTGTACCTTCATAATGATCTGGAAGGGCAATGTCAAATGCAGAATTCTTGAACTCCTTGGAGTTCTGTGCTGGAATGGGGTGGCTCAGGAAATGACTCCCGTTCCCCTCTGATCTGTCCCCACTTCCCTTACTGCCCTTGACTCTCTCTGAGGGGCCTCATGAGCGAGGCCATGGGTACTTCAGCCTGTGGTCCAACCTCTGTCCACACCCCCCTGCAAACAGCTGCCCCGAGGCCACCTTTCAGGGCCGCAGATCTCATACCAGAAGTGAGGTTGGCTCCGGAAGCGTGGTCTGGGAAGAGTGCACACAGGCCCTGGAGGCAGGAGCAGGAAAGGCCAGCTTTGCAGAGGATTCAGGCATCCCTGCTCCCTGGAGCATGGTCTAGAAGAGAAGGTGGGCTCAGGTGGCCACATCTCCTTGGCCCCGAGGACCCCTCCTCCAGTGAGCAGAGACACAGCTGAAGGAAGCACATTTCTCAGACTGCAATGTGCATGTGAATCCCCTGGGATCTTATTTAGCAGGTCTGTGGTAGGGGCTGAGATTCTGCAGTCCTAACAAGCTCCCAGATGATGCCAGTGCTGTGGTATAAGGACCATACTTTGAATAGTAAAGCTCTAAAGCATAGGCCCAAGGCAGAGGTCCCTCTTACCTGGGCAGACCAATACCTTAGACAAAAAAGGATATATTTGATATTAATTTAATCAGTTCCATGGGTAAATTACCAGTAGAACTTAGTACACATTTATTACGCAAAAATAATGTAGGTGTAATACAAATTTGAATGTAGCATTAATGCCCACTCGGGGAGTTCTTAGTCTAGCAGGACCAAGTAAGTGTCCCAGTTTTTGGCCCTAACAGTTGTCGTTTTCTTCCCCTTCTTGCACACTTGACCCCTTCCTGCGTGTAGCCAGCCCCGTGTCCCTCACTGACCAGTTACTAGCATTTCTATTAGAGCTTTGCTGTCCCTTCTGCAGGCTCTTACAAACATACTTCTTGTCCTTCCTCATCATTTAGTCCACTCTTTTCTTTCATGTGCTTGCCTACACTTTCAGCACATTTCTTCTGGCAATTTCTCCAGCAGACCTGTTACTTTTCTAAGTCCTTTTGCCCTTTGCCCTCGGCCCCCAAGCCCACTCTTCTCAGTCATGCTGCTTGTCCTGCAGCTGCTGCCTCCTGTCCCTAAGCTCCCTGAGGGGCTCACTTTCCTGATACTGGAAAGCACCATCCTGAGGCCTGTCTTCTGGAGTGGGGAGGCATCTTCAGCCAATTCTGTGTGGCAAGAGAAGCTATTTCTGCCTTTTGGAACCTCATCACTGGGGCAGGAAGTGACCAACTTCCTGGCAAAGAGTTCCCAAGAACATCTTCCCAAAGGGAAAAAAGAGAAAACATCTCTGACATACGTGGATGGTTTCCTCACTTTTAACTGGTCCTGCCCCAGCTGAGTCATATGGCTCAAGGCTGATAAACGTCTGCTGGTGACAGAAGCCCACCCTGTGTGACCCACTCAGACTCAGGGTATTGGATGTGGCAGGTGTCGTTAGCCTTGACTGAGTCAAGTTCAGCTTCCTGGGGCTGAAATCCTATTTCCTATTTACTCTCTGTTGCTGTCGCTCCTTTCATGGGCACTGCCAAATATTGGTTAATGCATAAAGTTAATTTTTTGCTAAAACTGAGGCTTCAGGTAGGTCAGAATGCTGAGTCAAGCAGATTATACCACGGGGTATTGAGAGGGATGCAAACTTTCTTCTAGAAAGAGGAATGGTATAACGAGGAGCCAGAATATGTAACGTCCCCACTTCAGCCATCCCCCAATCCCCCAGAAAACAAAAAACAAAGCAAAAAAAAGTTCTGTGTTGACTGGAACACATGAGAACATTGTCTTAGGATTATGTAAGAGATGGCTTTAGGGGGCAATAAACAAGCTCTTTCCAAACAGTGACATGTTGATATAAATGGACGCAAAACCAGTACTCTCTCTTCGATTGTAAATACTGTGAGGCCTTGTTAGATTCTAGCAATGACTGCAGGTGAAATCACTGCTGAATTTGGTGTCATTTTTGAATTATTCTAATAATAATAATTTTTTTCAAATATTCCATCCCAAATTCTAGTAGTCAAAGACGCGCCTCCATATTAAGAACCACCATCCTACTACCATCTAAGACCCAACAGGACTAGGCCCAAGGGCAACTTGAAACAGGAGGGTTGGTCTTTAGGGTGTTATTCCCTCTTACTGATGCAAGCTTCTTGCCCACCATGGCTGGTTTTATCTTAATGCAGAAAACTTAACTGCTCTATAGTTCTTTCTCCCAGGGTTAGTAGTTCCAAGGTATAGTTTAGCTAATCTATTTAACCGGTTCATGCTAACATGCAAATGGAAGTGGTCCCTCCCCTCCAGTCAATGTACGTTTTCATGGTGGTCTCAGAAGACCTCACCTCTCTAGTGCCTGAGGGGACAGAAGACAGACACATGAAGAAACCTTGGTGGGGGAGAGACTTACACACAGGTGTGGTCTTGGGACCATCTTGTTCTACCCTGTCACATTGGTCTTCCCCTACACAAGTGGTGCTCATTGCTACGATGTGCCTCATGGGTTGGCTGATTGACAGACTTTCCTAGATGACAGCGAGGGTCCAAGGTTTTTTCCTTAGCGGTGTCCTTTAGGATAGTGTTCAGGAAGGTTGTCCTGGGAAAGTGCCTGGTGTAGTCATGATTCACACCATAACTCCCTTTCCACAAGAGAGCCAGAAGCTGAACCAGGTGGCTTTCCTCCCCCGAAATCAGGAGGTTGGGAAATGTATCATATCCCTGTGTTGGCTGGAAAGTTTAAGCTGTATGTTTTCTATGTATCTCATTTGTTCTTCATTTCTTTTCTCCTCTGTCTTCTTTTGGATTTATTGAGCATTTTTTATGCTTCCATTTTATTTCCGCTATCAGCTGTATGTATCTCTTTTTTTAAGGGGAACTTCATTTTTATTTATTTATTTTTGGCTGCATTGGGTCTTTCTTGCTGCACCGGCTTTCTTTAGCTGCGGTGAGCGGGGGCTACTCTTTGTAGTGGTGCACAGGCTTCTCATTGCAGTGGCTTCTCTTGTTGTGGAGCGCGGGCTCTAGGCACACGGGCTTCAGTAGTTGTGGCTCACGGGCTCGAGAGCGTGGGCTCAGTAGTTGTGGCACATGGGCTTAGCTGCTCTGCGGCATGTGGGATCTTCCTGGACCAGGGCTCGAACCCGTGTCCCCTGCATTGGCAGGTGGATTCTTAACCACTGTGCCATCAGGGAAGCCCTGTATGTATCTCTTAAACAATTCGTTTTGGTGGTTGCTCTCTATGGTTTACAATGTACATCTTCAACCTTATCACAGTCTACCTTCAAATAATTTTATAGTTTTATGTCACTTCACATATAGTGAAAGAAACTTACAGAAGTGCCTTACATTCCCTCCCTCCTGGGCTATTGTCAAACATTTTACTCTGACATATGCTATAAACTGAAGATACATTGCAAGTATTTTTGCATTAATCAATGATCTTTTAAAGAGATTTAAAAGCAAGAATATCTTCTTTTCTATTTAGCCTACTATTTAGCATTTCTGGTGCTTTTTATTCCTTTGTGTAGATCCAGATTTCCATCACCTTCTGCCTTTAACATTTCTTCTAGCGCAGGTCTCCTGGCAACAAATTCTTTTGGCTTTTCTTTGTCTGAAAAAGCATTTATTTTGCTTTTGTTTCTGAAAGATATTTTCATAGGGTATAGAAATCAGGTTTTATTTTCAGTAAAGATGTGGCTCCACTCTCTCTAAATTGCAGAGTTTCTGACAGGAAGAATGCTGTCATTTGTATCTTTGCTCCTCTGAATATTATGACTTTTCCTCTGACCACTTTTAAGATTTTAATTTTTACCACTAGTTTTCAGCAGTTTGATTATGATGTGCCCTGATGTGGTTTTCCTTAGGTTTATTCTGCTTGGAGTTTATTGAGCTTCTTATATCTGTGAGTTGATAGCTTTCATCAATTTGGGGAATATTTCAGCCATTAGTTTTTCAAAAATTTTTTCTACCTCCCCTCCTCTCCTGGGACTCAGATTTACTAGATATTGTCTCACAGGTAACTGAAGCTTTTTTTTGTTTCCCTAATCTTTTTTTTTTTTGACAGTTTCTATTGTCACGTTTTAAATTCCTCGATCTTTTCATCCGCGTTATCTGATTTGCTCTTAATCCCATGCGGTATATTTTTCATTTCAAATATTATATTTTTCACCTCTAGGAGTTTCAGTTGGACCTTTTTGGTATCTCCCATTTCTCCCTTCATTGTCTTTACGTTTTCTTCTACCTTCCTCAGCATGTGGAGTATGTTTTCATTTTCTTGTCTGCTAAATTCCGTCGCCTCTGGCATTTCTAGGGCAGTTTCTACAGATTGATTTTTCTCCAGGTTACGGGTAATATTTTCTTATTTTGATGCATATTTGTCAAGCTTTGCTTGGTTGCAGGATATTGTGAATTTTACGTTTTGGGGCACTGGGTCTTATTGTAATCCTTTAAATGGTGCTCTAGGTGGTTCTGACATACAGCTTGCTTAGTTACAGTCAGTTTGATTCCTGCACAGTGTACTATAGTTCTGTTAGGTGGGTGCTATGCAACAGTGAGTCTAGGGCTGATCAGGTCCCACTACTCTGACAATGTCCTTCTGAGGACCCTACTTGATGCCCTGTGTATTATGAGGTCTTTCCACTCTGGTTAGTGGGAACAGAATTCCATGAGCTCCAGGAATTTGGGGGGCTCTTGATGCCCATTGCTGTGTGTTCCCCTCACATCCCTCCTCTCCCAGCTTTGGGTCATTTTCTTTCACATGTGTTTTCTCTCAGCCAAGGAGTTGATCTGCAGATCTTCAGAGCTCTCTCTCTGGGCAGGTCCCTCCTCTCTGATGCTGCCTCTTAAACTCTAGCTATCTTAGCTTCCCTGAACTCCAACCTCTCAATTCAGTGCGACCACCAGGCTCTGTTTGGGTTCCCGTCCTCAAACTGCAGCCTAGAAACTGCCTCCAGCTAGTAAGGTGAAGCAATCATAGGACTGGCCTTGTTTTTCTCCCCCTTCTCTCAGGGGAAACAGTCCTGTGCTGACTATTGTCCAAAGTCTGAAAACCACTGTGTCATAGTTTGTCCAGATTTTTAGTTGTTTAAGGTAAGAGAGTAAACCTCTGGAGCCGCTATTACTCCATCATGGCCAGAAGCAGAACTTCTCTCAATGAATATTTAATTATATAACATATGACATTTTACATCATGGTGTTTTTGCTTAACAGTAGATATTGGTCATTTAAAACTTTTTGTTGCATAATTGTGGTAAACATTTTTTTTAATTTATTTATTTTTGGCTGCGTTGGGTCTTCGTTGCTGTGTGTGGGCTTTCTCTAGTTGCGGCAAGTGGAGGCTACCCTTCGTTGCTGTGCGCGGGCTTCTCTTGTTGTGGAGCACAGGTTCTAGGCCCACAGCCTTCAGTAGTTGCAGCACGTGGGATCAGTAGCTGTGGCGCACAGACTTAGTTGCTCTGCGGCACGTGGGATCTTCCCGGACCAGGGCTTGAACCCGTGTCCCCTGAATTGGCAGGCGGATTCTTAACCACTGCGCCACCAGGGAAGCCCTGGTAAACATCATTTTAAACTGTGTATACATTCATTCACTTACCAAACAGCCACTGATTGAGTGACTCCTACACTCCAGCTCTGGATAAAGCAGATAAGATCGCCACTCTTCCAAAGCTTTTACGCTAGAGGAGGGAAGACAGGTAAAAGATAATAAACCATAGCGTGATAAGAGCTAGAAAACAGGGTGATATGTTAGAGTGACAAGGGAAGCTCCTGAAGCTGGGTGTTTAGGGAAGTCCTCTTGGGAGGTATGATGCGGGATCCAAGTCCTGAGTGATTTTAGGGGCAGCCGTGTGCAGTGTTACAGACAGGGAAGGGAAGTGCACGAGCCCCAGGAAAGTGGCAAGCCTGTTGCATTGGAGGAACAGAGAGGAGACCAGTTTGATTAGAGCATAGTGAGCAAGGGTGGGGAGAGTGGTACCAGATGAACTCAGGGAGGTAGATGGAGGAGGGCAGACTTTATGGGGCAAAGAATGCCGTGCAAATGCATAATTTATTTACCTAATTATATCATTACATGCTTATTGACTTCCTTGTTCCTGTCCTGCGAAACTTCAGATTTTTGCATTTTACAGCATTTTATCATAAATCACACTGCAGTTAAAACCTTTTTCTTTTTTTTTCTGTACTTAGAATTATTTCAATATGGCAGAATTTCAAGACGAATTAAAGAGTCAGGGGGTAGGTAGCAGAGGCGGATGGTGCGCTTGGGGTCCCTTTAACAGTCAGGGATCTCTGTTCTCAGCTGTTGCAGGCGCTGCTGACACCTCACACCTTGGACAACAGGACCCACCTCCGCATGTGCCTGGGAATGACACCCCTCCAAGCCTGCAGCCAGTGGCTGACTGGTGTGTGGATACAAAAGCACCCACCTCCTTGCCTCAACGCAGGACAACTCTGTGGTGCCATTCATACCCCAGAGCTCCTGGAAGGACCAGGTGGAGGCCATGATCCTCCTGAAGTCACACTCCTGCTTAGCTTTCCCCTTCCTTGCTCTGCTCCCCTCCTTCCCTCAGATTTCTTCTGAAGCACTCCCCCGAAGAGTCACCTGTACAGGAATCCCCACATCAGGCTCTCGCTCTAGGAAACCCAACCTAAGACAGGATATAAGCCTTTTGAAGATTCCTGATTTAGTAACTCCTTGGTAAGAATCCATTTTTAGAAACACTATGTCCGCTGAAGACAATTTGAAATGTACCCCATTCCCACGAAGGGTAGGAAGCACTAGAAGGTAGCAGATAGGTAGTTGAAGGATAACTAAAAGTCCTGAGGTGAAGAACTAATGGTACTGACAGCTCCATGTGGAATGAGGATTAAGATTCCACTGGATTTGGATGAGTTAGGAACACAAGTCTGGGAAGACTTAGGAATAGCTAGACTCAACCTTCAACACCAGTAGGCCATTTGAGAACATCAGGTGAACTTGTTCCTTCTCTCAGAGACACTGAGAGCCTGCAGGTTACCTCACTGGTCCCAAAGCACATCTCCTATTTTCCTCCAAGAGTCTGTCATTTGATCCCGGAGGCCCTGTGGCTTTAAGATAAGAGGACAAGAGAACAGAAACACTACAGCCAGGAGTGGAAGCAGTGGTCAAAAGAAAGAAGGGGACAAACTGAGAGATGAGAAAGAGGGTTCAAAACAGAAGAGGAAAACTTAGGGTATCCTGACACTTTAATCATGATTCTTTTTTTCCTCTCTTCTACAGGAGAAGAAGGTAGTCACATGGGAAAGCTGAAGATCAGCAGTGACTATCACACACACACACACACACACACATACACACTCACCCTGTTACTCTTCCCCAGGTCCCTATCTCCCCATCCTTTGAAGAGAGGATCTTAGATAAGGGAGCCCTGGCACAGGGTTTGGAAGTACCCTCTTTTTTTTTTTTAACATCTTTATTGGGGTATAATTACTTTACAATGGTGTGTTAGTTTCTGCTTTATAACAAAGTGAATCAGTTATACATATACATATGTTCCCATATCTCTTCCCTCTTGCATCTCCCTCCCTCCCACCCTCCCTATCCCGCCCCTCTAGGTGGTCACAAAGCACTGAGCTGATCTCCCTGTGCTACACGGCTGCTTCCCACTAGCTATCTACCTTACGTTTGGTAGTGTACGTATGTCCATGCCTCTCTCTCGCTTTGTCACAGCTCACCCTTCCCCGTCCCCACATCCTCAAGTCCATTCTCTAGTAGGTCTGTATCTGGAAGTACCCTCTTACTGAGAGTCTGGGCAGATTCCAACCTGGCTTCCAAAGGAGATGGTAATTCTACTGCCAATCGTTTCTGAAGAGGCTGATATCTGAAGAGTCTGAGATCTAGAATCATTAACAAATCTGACCAAATGTCAGGAAAATGAGAAAAGTCTACGTGCCGGAAGGCGGTTGGTCTTACTCTGGATTCTTGTCCTATCTCTACCCACATCAGAATGAGAATAGCAATGACTAAGTACACATCTGAATATACCCCTTACATGCTGAACACACAGAGTCCTTCAGACTCTAAGGTGGCATGTCCCTGGGGCTGCAGTTCCAAGACTGTGGACGGTCGAGCCAGTCAGGATGATGGTAAAAACTAAGACTTGCACAGGAATTTACAGCTTCCAAAATACTTTCATAAATATTATATTTAGCTGCCACTCATCTGTAAGATAGCTACTCTTATTAGTGTTGTTGTTTTAACTTTTTCATGATGAGTACCTTGAGATGAGTACATTGAGAGTCAGAGCAATTAAATAACTTGCCCATGATCCCATAGCCAACAAGAAGCAATTCTTTTCTATAATACTGGGACTAAATCCTGTACAGTTCTTACTCTATTTGCCTGCCTTGTCCCCTTCTCTGCTCCCTGGAGTCTTCTTACATCTTGCTGTTCAGGGCTAAGAGTTCTAAGATCCTAGAAAGGGCAATAAGGAGTTGGCTATCCACGGGATCCTGAAAGCCTACTCCCTCTCTCAAGAGGACCTTCCCACGCTTGCTGGAAGAAGGGCATGATAGCTCATTCTTTTTTATTTTAAGGTACAGCTCCCAACTTCCTAAACTTAAGAAGAACTTCTTTTTCTGCCTGATTTGCACCTCTTTGGTTCCCAAGATGGCAGGCCTCTTCACATCAATGGGAAGATGGCAAGATGTATGAACCTATCCCTGCAAGTGTAATCACTGCCTCCCCTGGGCATGCAGGAAGTGAGTATGGGTATCTCCGGCCACTGTAAATGTTGAGCATGTTGTTTTGTAACCTGCGCCACTGGCTCCCCTTTACTCCCCCACCTGCAGAGCTGCCTATCTAATCTGGGCTGATGGAATGCCATTTCTTTCTCTCCTTACCCTAAATGAAGTATCATTAGGGAGGTAAAGGCTCTGCCTAAAACAAATCACCTAACGTATCCCAGAGACAAATTAAAATTATTTAAATTATTTTTTTAGATAACGTGTCCCGTCATATTATCCAAACCATTGCTGCTTTCCCTAGCAAGAATAATTGAGAATTGACACAAAAAGAAACTCACCTGAAGCCAGGACTTCAGCTGACTTGCAGAACAGGTGTAAAGCCTGCCATGGAAGGAAGTCTACAGTGATAGCATTTGGGAGAATTTATCATCCCGAGGCATGTGGTGGTAGTAATTTCAGCATTTGCAAGCTGTGACTCACAGCAGAGCCTGCGACGTGGTGGGGATAGACCTAGCTCTGGATTGGATGACTTTCCCAGGTGAACTCACCCAGCAGGCCTGGGAAGCTCCATAGACTCATCAGGGCGTGATTACCATTGCCAGTGAGCAAAAACGCCCTGCTGAGATTCGCAGGCTGGGACTTGCGGGCACAAGACTCCTCGAGAAAAGGATATAGAAGAGCCTCTAGACCAGAGGCCCCTCCCCCAGCTCACAGGAACTGAGGTGGCTTAGTCAGGGAGGGAGGGGCAGGGATGGAGAAGGACTGCTGGTGGGCCCACCCCTTAGAGCAGTGTGCCTGCCATTCCTTGGCACCGGAAGCGGGCTAAACAGCCATGCCCGTGCCTGCAGGTGTGTTGGCTAACCTAAGAGGTCCCTTGAGGGTGATTAGAGCTAGAAGATTCTGCTTCTCTGTCAGCAACACTGAGCACAGATTCTGGAGGCAACCAGCCAGAGATACAAGGAAAAGAAGTGGTGGTTCCTCTAGGAACTGCTGTGGTAATGTGGGGAGAGTTCTGGGTCAAAGACCAGGAGATTTAGGAACAGGTTGTGGAGGTGATCAGTGAACTAGAGTTCCTCCCATTCCTAACATTCTGTGATTCCAGTTTATGGGAGGAGACTGGATAAACATACCTCAAAAATATACAAATGCTAAGCTCCAGGAAGTGTAGCGGTGGAGTCAAGACTTTCTGTCTTGAGCATGATCTTTATAGACCAGTGACAGCGGGGCTGAAGTCTGGACACCGCGGACAGACGGTGTGAGAAAAGATAGGTGATTCTAGCTGAAATATCAGAGAGAGTTGGTGATAGAACAGATTGGAAGGGGAAAACTCTATAAAAAGAACTCTTTTTTTTTTTTTAACTCGAGGCTGAAAATCTCTTTCCTCCTGGGGAGAGAGATTCTGCTATTGCTTCAGCCAAGATGTGAATTTCCTGAAGGAGGAGATGACTCAGGTGTTCCTCATGGAAAGGTGGCTGCTGGTGAGAGAGGGGTGGGTGCAGGGGATTCAGGGCTGATTTAGGCCTTGCCCTCAGTGATTCAGGCAGCCCAGGACCCTGCCTTCTGTGGGTGAAAATCCTGAGATAGGTCCTCCCATGCAGACACGCAGGCGGTTGCCACGTGGATGGTCTGAGATACTTCTGCGACTGCTTAGTAAATGTCCCAAGGGAAAATCATTTGGAGGTTAACCTAGGGAAGGGGACAGGTATGATGTTCTAAAGCTAAGCAGATTCATGCAGGGCCAGGAGGGTGTTCTAGAAAAGGGAATTTCTAATCGGCTTCACCGAGGAAGGGGAGCTGTCTTCCGTCTCATGCATGATCTGCAAATGTATCTCTGTGTATACTCACCTCACCTGCAGCGGTGGTACTGTTACCAGCTCCAGTCCTTGGACTCTTTAATCAGTGTTAACTGATAAGAGGCCAGATGAGAAATTCAGGCAAGGCTTTACTGGGACTCATGCTGCAGCAGGAGGGAGAGAAAACAGATAACAGGTTCCCTTACTCGCTCCCTGAGGAGGGGCCAGCTGGTCCCTTAAATGGGGTAAGAGTGGGGGCAGATTGGTGGGTTGGGCCGGAGGGACGGCTTTTGTGGTCTGCCACCCGCTTGGTGGTGCTGTGCGCACGGATCGTGCGCAGTACCCTGCTTTTGCTCCTGGCACCTCAGAAGTGGCAGTTGGTTTGTGGCCTTTTTGTATCTTGTTCATAATTGCCTGGAATGCTCGTGCACGCAGTTGTTTTTAGTCTCTTATCGTTTCTTTGTATTCTGTTGCTTGAGGAGACTTTTGTCCAGGTGCAAGCACTGCAGCAAAGGGTCCCAGGTCACAGCCTGTCTCAGTACAGCTTTTAAGCATTCAGGTTGATTGAATCTCCTTTGACGGGTCAGAGTGAGCTGAGGGGGTTTACTGAGCTCCTACTGCCCAAGGAGGCTGGGTAGTATGTAGGAAAGCCCCCGGGGTTGCCAGAAAGATCTGGGTTCATGTCCTGCCTGGGCCACTTATTAGTCGTGTCTTCTTGAATATGTTGCTTGACCTTTCTGATTCCACAGAGTCCTTAATTATAAAACGGGGACAATCATTCCACAGAGCTGGACTGAGAATTAAATGTGATAATATCCAGCACTGGGACAAGAGTAGCTCCAGTTATTTCACTTCTGTGAGTGTCAGAAACACAGTGGGAGGGCAGGACCCGAGATGAAGGTAGATTAAGGGGATGGATGAACAGGTGTGCCCAACTTGGGGCCGTAACTGTGCTTTCCTCTAAGGCAGTGCCATGTGGAGGGGAACCAAACCAACCTGAACCCAGGGTGCCTTACCAAGATGGCGGGCCCTCACTCCAGAGACTTCTCCACGTAGAACCTGTGACAGGCCCAGGACACATGAGCCATGCAGCCTATGCCTCAGCGCTGCCTTTGGCAAACAGGATCACCCTGGGAACTCCCACTAAGCTCAGGCTCTCTGGCTCTGCCTCGACAACACAACATAAACACAGCATTAAGGTCCAGAGGCAGTGCCTTGGCCCTGTCTGTGGTATGTCTCCTTGGCTTTAACGATATGGGCTGTGAAATGAAAAATAATTTCAAAAGGGAAAATATTAGTTAAGATCATGTGAACAAACTTCCAGTAGACAGACTTTCATTTTTCTTCTTCTTACTTTTCAGTCCTATTTGTGTGTTCTTGTATGAGACTATGTCTGCCAGGGCTTAAATATGTCAAGCAAGAAAGAGGAATAATCAGTTCTGGGTTCCAGCTCCAGCTCTTATTAACTGACAGGGAGAGACCTTGGGCTAATCCTTTAATCTTTTTGAGCCTCAATGATCTCATCTGTAAAACGGGGAGACTAGTGCCTCTCTTAAACTGTTGTGGTTAGGATCAAATAAAACAATGAGTGTAAAAGCCCTTAATGAACTGAGGGCAAAAGTGATACAAATGGAAGCTCGTTTTTGCATGTCGAATGTTCATTGATCGTCTGCTTGAAGCGTCTGTAATTACTGGGTTGACTTCCTAGGCTATCTAATGATATTTTGGCAGACATCTGAGCCTGCCCTTTCGCCTCTGCTCGTTCAATCCCTACCTCAGTCTCACCCCTCCATCAGGTCAAAAGAACTGAGACACTGTTGACCCATCGTGCCTGGGGCAGGTTGGATGTTCCTGACTCTTAGGGACAGAGGTGATGTGACAACTTGCTGGTGTGAGTGTGGGGAGCCTTTCTGTGTTTGCCTTGCAAACCCTCTCAAGGCTCATGTTGCCCCAGCCTTTCTCTCAACAAGGGCAACAAAAGAAAAGAGGAAAGGTTCACGGGACACAGAGAATGGGATGCTGACTGCCATGGCCTCCAAGTTTCCCCACCCACAAACTCTCCATCAAATACTTGAATACGCAAGAAAGGAATGATAGCCTCTCAGGTTCTCTCTCTTTACTTTTCTCCTCATGCACTCCCCTCTCAAACACTGCAAAGATTATAGAGAACAGGGCTATAGCTACACAGTCTGAAAGCCAAAGAGAGGGTGCAACTCCCAACCATTCTGCGTGAATGGGAGTTTACTCTCTCTTGTTCATCTTGTTTTGAACATAAACTATCTTTTCCTGTCGATTTTTTCATTAAAAAATTAAAACCATTTTTGAACTATAAAACAATACATACTTGTTGTAGAAAATGTAGAAAATAAAGGAAGCGATAAAGAAGAAAAAAGAATTACCCATAATTCCACCATTACTAACACCTTGAGTGTCTTTCCC
Source organism: Aethalodelphis obliquidens (assembly GCF_003676395.1). NCBI lineage: Eukaryota > Metazoa > Chordata > Mammalia > Artiodactyla > Delphinidae > Aethalodelphis > Aethalodelphis obliquidens. Next base: position 8,487,810 of record NW_020837992.1, on the reverse strand, counting down.
TTCAGTGTTTTCTCAGCCACAGAATGTGGGTGGTGTGTGTACAGTTTTGTGTACTCTTTCACTTAATGTTATGACATGAAAAATTTCCCATGATGCTAAAATTCTCAGAAAACAGGATTTCAATGGCTGAGTAAGGTCTATCATACGGATGAATCACAAATTATTTAGCCATTTCCCTATTGTTCAACACCGAGGCTGTTTTAATTTTTTCCATTAAAAATAACACTGCTATTAATATCCCTGTACATGTGTCCATGTCTCTGATTATTTCCTTAATATAAATTGCTAGAAATAGAACCACTGTGTCAAAAGAGTAGGAATGTTTCTGAAAGTTTTGATCTATGCTGCCAAACTGCCCTCAAGAAAATACGTACCGATTTACCCTACCAGTAAGAGTGCATAATAGCACGCATTTCCCCACGCCCCCAACAAAGCTGCATGTTATCTCCATTTTAATCCTTGCTGTTTTAATAAGTGAACACTGATTTGCTTTATTTATTTTTATGTAGCGATCCTACCTTATCATTCCAGCCATGACACTCATTTGTATGTTTGCTACCTGTTTATTTTGTATGCCCTGCCTACCTCCAAACAGAATCTGAAGTCGTGCCAACTAGGTAATAAGCCCTTAAAATTTTCCCAGTAATTTTCCCTCTTTGTAGCTTCTATGACTGGCACAGTGGTCTTCACATATTCAATAGTTGATACGTGTTTACAGGTGAACCATATAGAGATGTTCACTAACAGAATCTTCTCTCTTTTTGCTATGTGTATGGCCCCATTATGGCCTTTTCTCTCAATTTTCATTGCTCTTACATTTAATCATTTTTTTTACACAATCTTAAATGCATATAATTATTTAGTGGCTTTTAGGAGAAAAAAACAAAATATAAATAAACAAAAAAACCCCTCTGTCTCCTCAACTGGATTGTCAGTCACTTGAGGGCAGGGGATACATGCCTTTTATTTATCTTAGAAGAAATGAGTATAGCATCAAGCACACAGGGACATTTAATTTTTCATACATTAATTCACTTATTTAACAAGCATTATTGAGCATCTGTTAATACATCAGGCACTGCATTCAGTGTTGAAGAAACTAGCTCCCAGTCTGATAGAAGGAGTGGGGTATGGTGGCATGCAGGATGTTATGAGAGCATTAAGGAGGGACCTCAAACCCAGATTGGAGGAATCAAGGAGGGCTTCCTGAAGGAGATGGTGGCTGACAGGAGCTAGCCGATAAACAATATGGCTGAGAGGATGGGTGTTTCGGGAAGAGAAAGCAGCACATGTGAAGTTATAGTCTACAAAGAAAGTATGATGCTTCGAGGAATTTACTACTGACTTAACATATCCAGAACTTAGAGAGGGACAGAGAAAATGCAGGAAATGAAGCTGGAGAGTTGGGCAAATGTACAATGAGGATGAAACTGACCAGTTTGCGGCTTCACCAGTCGATGTATATAGTGGCAATCCCACTGGCATCAATACCCAGTTTCACATCCTCTGTATCCCGCCAGCTTGACTTAAAGGAAGCCAAGATCCTTGGAAGAAATCAAAGTTATTTTCAACATCTTTCCCATCAAGTATTAAGGGGACTCTTTTGGGAGTACTTCCACGTTTCAGTGAAACAATCTAGGTTATCATTTACTATGAAGTCTAGCCAGGCTGGAATTCTGCAGTCCCAAGCCTTAGTGCTTCAACAAGGATGCCAACGTCAGGCTGGAACAAATACCTAGCAGTTTATGGAGCTCCATGATGTGGAAATCAGAGCATCACTGCTGCATCTGAAGGCCGGAGATTACTGCCACTCGTCTAGCAAAGTGTGAAGGAAAATGCTCTTACCAGTACAGTTCAAATAAGGGTTCTGTGAAGGCTGCTCAACTTCACAGAAATAGCTCTTTAAATGTCCACACAAGGCCCTTCCTTCCAGGAGCCACACGTGCTGCCAAAGCAGCTAGGGGAAGCAAGTTCCAGTGTTAGCCTCCACAGTGAACCCAGAACGCCGTTCCCCTTGGGCACTCTGGCCCAAATGTTAGATTGATTCAAGAGGCCAGATGCCTTTTTCTCTATGATGACTGAGTTCTCAGGGCCCCCACGACCTATAATCATGCCTCCCTCAGGGCCATCCCAGTCCATCAGGTGCCTGAATCCAACCAGGAATAAGATTCAGGCTCTCTCTCATAGGTTGTACTGTTCAACTTCTGTGTAAATCAGTGGGTGTAAATGGATACACGGAGGGAAGGCAGTTGCCCAGCCGTTCTTATCAAAGGCATCTGAACACCATCTCCTGCCCAGACAACACACCTGGCTTTGTTAAAGCACATAGACTTTATTCTGCAGGCAAAGAGGATCCAATAAAGTTATCATACGGTGTATTAGTACACCAACTGCACTATACTAATTAAAGATTAATATCCACAGTATGCACAGAGCTCTCAGAAACTGGTTAGGAAAGACAAACCTGGTAGAAATGGGTAAATGATATGAATATGCGATTCATAGACGAGAAAATCTAAATGTCCAGTAATGTACTTAAAATATACTAATGAAAATTAAAGCAATAATGTGATTTTACTTTATACCCTTCAGATTGGTAAACATTAAGAATGATAACACCTACTGCTGGTGAAAATGAAGAAGAAATACTTGACATTGCTCGATGAAATGTGAATTGCTACAAACTTTTTGGCTATCAGGCAAAGACTATAAAATTTAACGCATATGCCCTTCATCCCAGCAATGCCATTGCTGGTCATCTACTCTATAGAAGCACAGTTAACCCTTGAACAATATGGGTTTGAAGTTTGTGGACCCACTTATATGTGGGGTTTTTTTTCCACAGTAAATACTGTAGTAGTAAACGATCTGCGGTTGGTTGAATCCGCGGATACAGAAGAACTGGGTATATAGAGGAACTATGTATATATGGAAAAAAAACCCATAAGTTATATGCAGATTTTGGACTGTATGGAGAACTGCTGTCCCTAATCCCCGTGTTGTTCAAGGGTCAGCTGTAAAAGCAGGGCACAAAGGATACATATACAAAGGTGTTTATTGCTGCATTGTTTGTCGCTGGCAAAACACTGAAAACAAAGTGAATGCCCACCATTAGGGCATTGAATCCCACCATTAGGCGACTGAATAAATTATGATGTACACATGCCATGGGGAATTGCTTAGCCATTTAAAAATATAAGTTAGATCTATACTGACTTGGAGGGATTTCCATGAAGTGTGATTAAGTGGGAAAAGCTATATGCAAAGGTGTATATGTACTCAGATCCAGTTTTTTAGAAAACGAAGACATCTACTGCTAGCAAAACAACAACGCTAAAATCTTGTGGGCGGGTGTGTATTTCTCCTGTCCTCTCTTGCAGATAGGAGTGACCAATGAGATATAAGTGGAAGTTTTGGATGGAGGGTTTGCTGAAGTTCTTTTTTACTCCTGGTCTTCCCCTTTTCTTATCTGAAATAAGGATATGTGATAGCTGGCACTTTTACAGTCATTTTATGGCTTTGAAGATATGACAGTGTGAAAGATTACAAGGCAGACAGTTGGAAGGAACGGCTCCCTGATCACTTTGTGTAGCCCTGGACTTCGTACATACGAGAATAAAACCTCAAGTGATTAAATATCTGTACTTTGGTCACTATAATGAGGATCCCAACACCATTATGATTATATGAGCATGAAGAAAAGGTATGAAAGTATACATACCAAGTTCTTAGCATTGATTACTTGGGGTGTGGGTGCAGAGAGTACAGAAAGAGAGAGGAAGGTACAAAGAAATTATTTAAATAAAAGGTGCCCTTTATTCAAAGCAAAACAGCATTATGATATAATTCCATTTGTTTCCAATCATATATTCACTCTTTCCAGGCCCTCTTTGTTCCTACTTAAAATTATTCCTCTCTCAGGGCCATCCTGTAATATCTGAATCCCAATGAGGGGCAAGGTTTACACCCTTTTATCATATGATTGACCAACATAAAAAGGTGCCTGAAAGGATGATCATCAAAACATTAATGGAGGAATGGGGATAATCTCAGGGTAGCATGATTTCAGGTGATCGTTTCTTTCTTCCTTATATTTGTATGATTGTTTCAATTTTTATATTGATCTTGTATTATTTATATAATCAGGAAAAAACCCAACAATGCTATGTTCACTGTGGGACAACAAAAATAAAGCAAAGGTTGAAGTGAGGCAAGATCAACTATGAGGGCATTTTAATAATCCAGTTAAGAAATGATGATGGGTTGAAGACAATTGGAGATGGAGAGATATAGAAAGATTTAAAAAATAGTAAGGAGGTAGAATCAATAGGATATAGTGATTGATTGGAAGAAGAGGAGAAGGCAAGATTTCTAGGTTAAATGAGTGGATGGAGAGGTGTGCCATTCCCTGAAATGAGGAACAAAGGAGGAGAAGCGACTGAGTGGAGGACATGTAATATCTTCAAAATACTGATGCCGAAACTCATTATCTGAATCACAATCTCTAGGCACGTATTGCCGGGTGATTCCAAGGCACAGCCAGGGCTGAGAAACACTGGTAAAGACCCCAACACAGGGCTGAGGACCAGAGGACCAGGAAGTTTGAGACTAAGAAAACATGGTCAGAGAAGGAGGAAAGCAAAGGAGAATATGTCCTGGAAATCAACTAGAGGAGGACGTTTGTGATACTTAGCACTGTGCTCGTTGCATCACTGGTGCTTAATAAATATTACTGACTAAATGACAGAAGGAAGGGACAATGGTGTCAAATATTGCTAAGGACTCCAGAAAGAGAAGAGTTGTAAAGTTTCTGTTGGAGTTAGCATCAAAGAGGTTACCTTTCACTCTTGTGGGGTTGGTTTGTGTTGTTGAGGAGTGAGGAGTGAGAGCAAAAGGGCCATGGGTTGACAACTGAATGGATGGTGACACACCATTATATCAAAAATCTTGATTATGCCTGAGAAATCACATTTCTAAAACATATTTTGTGATATTGAAAAATGCTCAGTCTATCTATAATGTATGATTTTGATTAGAAGCATGAAGAGCTGATTTAAGAGCTTATGTTCTGGAGCTAGACTTCCTGGGACTGAATGTAGTCTAAGCCAGTGATTCGATTGATGTGCAACTGTGGGTAAGTCCTTCACTGGATCATGGTAAGCCTTGGGCACAGCAAACACCCAGGAAAATGTCAGCTATTAAATGTTAGACATAGATATATACACATGGAAATCTGAAGATGAGTGGTAAGATTATAATTCTTTCCTATATAGTTTTGTACAAATATTCTGTAATAAACATGTACTAGTTTTATAATTAGAGAAACATGTAAAATAATATTTAAAAACAACAAAAAAACTTTGCTGTTAAAGGAAAGATAAAGAAAAGGCAATAACTAAAGGATGTAGGATTGACATTTCACGTGCTCATGACATTTGCCTGTTCATGGCTTTTGGGAAAGAGCCTGAAAGGGGTTGAGAGTGGTATCTGCGGCAACAATGTTTCTGAGAGGGAGAAGGAAGTGAGTATGAGAGCAGTTGGAGGACTTAGCCTTAGATAGGACATGTCCTTCTGTGACTGAGGAGGAAAGAAGTGGTGAGTAGGTATAAATGCAATAATTTGTAGGTGCAGAGAGACACAGGAGGTGGAAGAAGTTCTTGACTGATAGTCTTCGTGTCTGTTACTGAAGCCAGCAAGGCTGTCTTCCGAGAGGGGAGATTTTTTTGTGTGTGTGGTACGCGGGCCTCTCACTGTTGTGGCCTCTCCCGTTGCGGAGCACAGGCTCTGGACGTGCAGGCTTAGTGGCCATGGCTCACGGGCCCAGCCGCTCCACAGCATGTGGGATCTTCCCGGACCGGGGCACGAACCCGTATCCCCTGCATCGGCAGGCGGACTCTCAACCACTGCGCCACCAGGGAAGCCCCCGAGAGGGTAGATTTTGAATAGCCACCATAGGGAATGAAGGAGGAAACTGACACACGGAGACATCCAAGCGCCTGGCTTTGGATGGAGATGTAACCCTGCCATGGCCCTGACCTGTGTCACCTCCAGTGTAGCAGATGTACCCACTGTTCTGTCACACAGTTTTGGCGTACTTACGGCTTGCTCTGGATTTGTCTCTCAGAACCCCATGGCTTCTAGGTTCAGGAACTTGCAAAAGCTCCATCTGTGCCTTTTCTCTTTGATACCTGTGCTATCTGATCATGAAAGAGTCATTTTAGGACAGGGGTTTGCCTTGGAATCTGACTTCCTGATGATTTTTGATTGGAGGCCAGTATTATATTCAGTCTGTGTATGAGCATGCATGTGCTTCCTTCCCTTCTACTATTAAGGATTTAATTTACTGGAGGGGAAGCACCTGTAATCGCTGTTTGGAAGAATGTCTGCGGAATGGCAATCCTCCCAGATGGGACCCACTTGATAATAAAAGTTCTAATGGAATCAGGTCTCACTGTAGCCCAGTTTACGTATAGATATAATTAGACATTTGGCTAACTAGCCGCAAATGGCTGGGTCTGCCAGAATGCTTAATCCCCCCCATACATATTCTCTAATTTTATCAGAATCTCCGATGTTTCCACCCCTCCATTTTCTACCAATTCAGCATACCTCCTGGCATATTTTCCTTCTACATCCTGCCTGAAATTCATGGCATATCCTCTGCCATTCTTAGCATCCAAGCTCCCTGATTTTCCTGTCACATCTTTTTTATAGTTCATCACCTTTGGATTAATCTAGCCATTTCCTCTTCTTCTATGTCAGGCCTACTGAGCCCTTCATCAGGGCCTAGGTTTTTGCTCCAGTATGATGAGCAGGGATTAGAGGGGAAGGATTCACCCTTGATGTCACTGGTGGGAATCAGTGACTGCAGAACCGAACACTGGCCCCAGAGTAGCCAGGGCATTGGTTACATGCAAGGGAATTGAGCAAATATGTTATATATTAAGGATAATGAAAGCCACTCATTGTTAATGAAAAGAGTTACAAATATGAAAAGGGGAAGGCTAAGATACACCCTGTGATATTGAATTGGGACTGGAGAACTCATGGTTTTTAGTAGATAGACAAACATGGAAATAGATACAGATGAGCATGGGTGTTTTATATATATGTGTGTGTGTGTGTATGTATACATTTCCTAGCTCTGTCCACTGAGAGGATAGGGGCCTAGAAGTAATAAATGACACTCTAGGAGCAATGAGCACACTGAATACCCAGATCCTGGTTTATGAATATCACCTTCCACTAAAAGGAATCAAGCCTCCTTGGAGAAATGGCTAATCTGGGGGCCAGGGCAGGGAAGTATGAGTCTAGAGCCTGTTACCAAAAGTAACAAAGTGCTCAGAGAATGATGGGGACATACCAAGAGGACATAGGAGATAACTTGAAGAGATAACTTCTACTGGTCATATGTGTGGACAATTTGAAGATCAAAAAAAAAAATAGTAGTAATAGATTATAAGTCATTGAATAAAATAGGAATCCATGAGTCTACACAACTGACTTTAACCAAAAATTAACAATTTGTGGGGCTTATAAAGTATGTAGAAATAATTAAGTGTATTACAATAGCACAAGAGCCAGAAAGGGGTAAGTATATTATTGTATGTTTCTTACCTTATACATGAAGTGATATAGTATTATAATATTATTTCAAGATATACCTGTGATAAGTTAAAATGCATATTATAATTTGTAGAACAGCCACTAAAATGAACAAAAGTCTCATGAGAAATGCTAAAATGTCAATAGAGAAGACAAAATAGAACACTAAAAACTTTTTTCTGCTTTACACAAAAGGAAGCAGGAAGGGAGTTTAAAGAAAAAGGAACAGAAAACAGATGGGGTAAATTGAAAATCATAGCAAGAGGGTTGACTTAGAGGCCAGCTCTGTCAATAATTACACTAAATGTAAATAGTGTAAACACTACAATTAAAAGGCAGGCTGGATAAATAGAATGGTCTAGGAAGGCTTCACTACGAAGGTGACAACTAAGCAAATACTTGAAGGAGAGGAGGGAACAAGACATGCAGATGGATCAGAGTGTTCCAGACAGAAAGAAGAGCATGTGCAAGACTGATCTGGTCTATTTTAAAAACAGAGAGCTGATTACCAGACACTGCTCAGAGATGAAGCTGTCTGGATTCTCAATGACTGAAACATCTAGGAATATTCTTAGGATTATATATTAGTAAATTATTATGGCCTCAGAGCTTTGCAGGAATATCGCTTAGAACATGACTAGTTCTGATTCTCAATTATGCCTTTTCTGAACTCATATGTTCTCTACGCTCTAGCTCAAGCCCCGATACTCTACCACAAAGGTTATAGTGATAACGATCACAGAGTCATGGAATTAGGGATTGGAAGGTATCTCAAAGGTCATCTTGCTCCAACCTCACATCTGTGGTATGGCTGACAGATGAGTCAGTCACATCCAATGGAAATGATTTCACACCTCCCAGTGCCAGCTCCTCATCTCATGGAAGCCTCTACTAGAAAGTTCTTTCTTCTGTGGGGCACAAACCTGCCTCACTGCAGTTGAATTTTTTCTGCATCTAAGCAACTGTGATGAATGTCTTACCACATGTAGTGAATGAGACAAAGTGCAAGAGTTTCAAACTGACCATAAGTTTCTTGGCTTTTATCACCTTCCCAGAGCCTGTCAAATGGTTTAGGTTTCAAAACTTAAATCCTTGGCCTTCACTAAACCTTCCCAATATCTTCTGTCAAGAGGCTTCCTGGACTTTTGAAGGGAAAGTAAACCAAATGGGCGTTTGTTTCCCATCATCGAAATCTAAGTGCTTGCAGAGGCCAGCTGGGCTATTTTTGTCTGTGGGTGGTGGATGGTTGCCAAGATTGAGCAGAGGTGTTTGTCTGTGGTAAAGACAGAGACAGGGATTGATGGAGATGAGTATTGATGCAGGAGAAGGAAGGTTCATGAATAGGATTCAGAACCTGAGAACCTTGTTGAGATGATCCTAGCTTGACCTTCAAACTCAGACCTCTCATTCTCCTCCTCACTGGCACCTTCTCATCTGTGGGCTCGGGACTGCTATGAGATTCATTCCTCTTCTGACAGGAAGTAGATATCAAGCCTTTGGTTGGGCCAGGTCATGCAGTACCCTCATCTTACTGCATGATGCTCTGATTGCTGGTACCCCGAGTCCAATGTATCCTCTCCCTCATCCTCTCTAATGAGGCTCAGCACTGCTTTGGCTGGATGCAGAAGGCTGGGGTGGGAGGATAGAACCACCTGAGGTAGCACAAAATCTCAAAGGAGTCAGGTTAATCCGAGGGATCTGGGGACAGACTCAGATTCAAAGACTGAGTGTCGTCCAGAGAAACACCACCTCCACTGGCCCCAAAATGCTAGGATTTCAGAGCCATGAATTTGGAACCAGTTATATCCGGGATTAAACGGAAGCAGTTTGGGAACAAGCCCATGCAGCGTCCTGGGTTATTTTAGCATTTGCACTTTCTTTAAGGGCCCATGTGTGTTGAATACTTACACATGAATGAGTGTGAATTCAGGGTGACTTTTTTTTTTTGCAGTACGCGGGCCTCTCACTGCTGTGGCCTCTTCCGTTGCGGAGCACAGGCTCTGGACGCGCAGGCTCAGCAGCCATGGCTCACGGGCCCAGCGGCTCCGCGGCATGTGGGATCTTCCCGGACTGGGGCACGAACCCGTGTCCCCTGCATCAGCAGGCAGACTCTCAACCACTATGCCACCAGGGAAGCCCCAGGGTGACTTTTTTAAAAATAGATTTTAAAAATATAGGTTAAAATACAGATTTCTGGGCCTGCTCTTAGAAATTTTGACTCAGGCAGTCTGAGTGGGACCCAGAAAGCTATCTTTAGAAACTTCCCCAGATGACTCTGGTTTGTGATTGGGAATCATCAGCTTAAAGGACTGGCGGTCAGGCAGACACCTGTGCTGAGTCTCTTGTCTGTTGACATCTGAACTTCCTGTCCTCAGCTGTGGTACTGTGTGTGCCTTATCTTTTCTCTCACCTACCTGGATGGCTCCCATGACTTGATTATTTCCCTGCGCAGTTTTAGCCGGCCTCAGGGCTGCTGTGAGCTAATGATAAAGAATACTTAGCACAGGGCTTCCCTGGTGGCGCAGAGGTTGAGAGTCCGCCTGCCGATGCAGGGGACGCGGGTTCGTGCCCCGGTCCGGGAAGATCCCACGTGCTGCGGAGCACACGGCCGCGAGAGGCCGCTGCAGTGAGAGGTCCGCGTACCACAAAAAAAAAAAAAAAAAAAAAAGAATACTTAGCACAGTGCCTGGTACTCAATATCACTCAGTAAAAGTCAGTTGTTATTCTACTTACCTCTGGTTAAAATTATATGATGGGCCTGAATTGTATGACCCATTAGACCATGCAATCATATCCCTTGAAGATAGTGGAATTAGGTCAACCTCCTACCTCCTATACTAACCCCTGGAATCTCTCCTCCTCCAGGAAACTTCCTGTTTGGCCCCCCTGGGTTCTCACTTGGTGCCAGTCTGATTTTCTTGGGTTTGCTTTCTATTGTTTTGGCAGGATCCGGAGCAGGTGTAATCCCCTTTGTGTTTGTTTAGAAATACTCTCCACTGGATGAGAGGAGTTGGGCCTCCCACTCACAGTGTTCTGGTGATTTGTTTCCATTCCTTTGTGGTTGTGTTTATGGTTGTGGTACAACTACTTGAAACTGAACTGTGGTTTCTTTGGAGACAGGGGTATTCTGTAGACATAGTGTGAAATTCCTTGGACTGGGAGGGCCCTAGAATGTAATACAATATCGCTACTGGCTCTAGAACTACCCAGAGTAGATAGGATTCTACTGTTATAACTAGAACTGGAGTAAATGCAGGATTCACTCATTTGTACATTTATTCAGCGAATGTTTTTGAGCACTTTTAATGTGCCAGGAACTATGCTAATACTGGGAAGAAAAAGAGGGTCCCTACCATTTCAGCCCAGATCCTCTTTGTCCCCTTTCCAGTCCATCGATTACAACACTGCTAAGTTAAACTTCACTCCTTTCCACTCATGGTTACTGAATACCTACTGTGTGTTCGGTGAAAAAGTTGGTAGGATGTAGTTCCTATCTCCCACGACCTCACAGCTTGATAGGAAAGCAAGCTCAGAAACACACAACTATTCTATTTCAAGTCCTGTTTGGAATGAGTAAAATGTGTTTATTCTACCAAGAGCTTAGTACTAAGTTAGAGCTATAATAGAAATGTGTGCAGATTACGGGAGCATAAGAATTAAATTTACTTCAAAAGAGTCATTCATTTTAAGCATTTACTGAATGCCTACTATATGCCTGGCATTATGCTTGGCAAAAGAGAAAAACAGCTTTTGCTTTTATGGAATAGAGTTTAGAAGTGTGGGCTCTAAAGAGTAAGAGAAATCTGAGTTTGTATTCTGGCTCTACCACTGACTAGCTATGTGATCTTGGGCAAATTACCCACCCTCTCTGAACCTCACATTTCTCATCTATAAAATGGAGGAAATAACATCTACCACACAGGATTACTGGAAAGGTTAAAGAAGTCTTTTTGAATTTTTTTTTTTTTTTTAAATAAAGAGCTTTCAGTTTAATCGTCCTTCGTTCTAATCTCCTACCTTGTATGAGAGTTAGTGCCTGACTGTTGCCCTAGACTGTAATTTCCCAAGGGTGGTGACTGTGTCATATACAGTTTTGTATCTACTGTGACTCCTGCACACGTCTGGTTTAGAGTCCCTCACAGCTGCTGTTCCTGCTCCCAGGCCTTGGCCACCATCCATTGATCAGAGGCCTCTGGCTAGGCTGAATTGACTCTGATCACAGAGAAACAGTATAAAACCTGGGGCATGGAGCAGGAAGCTGGTGTGGTTAAGTTTGTTCCTACTCTCCATCAGTTTCCTAATGTGTCCCCTTAATTTTAACTTCCACCCACACCCAGCTTCTTGAACCCAGCCCTGCCACTGCCAGTTTCTTGCCGACCATGTCACACTGCCTCGTCTGCCTGCTGCTGGCTTCCTGTCTGACCTGATTCTCCACACTGGCTCTTGGGGCCAGACTGATACAGCACTGCCTGCTTTAGAAACTTGTGCTCACACAGGAGTGACCCCAGCTGGCCTCTAACTCTCCCACCCTGACCAATGCCCTAGTGGAATCCTTGCTATCAGCTTTTCTACCCCAGTTGGACTTCTGTCCCACTCTGACCCTTCAACAAACATGCATTGAGTTCTAAAGTGTACTAGGCTCTGTGTTAGGGAACACACAGACGAATGAATGGTCCCTGCCCTGAACCACATCTTTGATTGCCCTGGTCTTCAACATCCTCAGTCTAAAAAGAGTTCCGTTGGAAAAGGAGTCTCTAGGCTGCACCGTGAGGTTTTCTTGCCCACTTATGAGCAGATAGCAATGTGCCTTCTGGCAGGACCCTAGAGCCAGCTCTCTCTACCTGACCTGCAAGAATCTCACAGGGCAGGAAGCAGTGAATCGATAAACACTTATTATGTACTTACCATGTTCCAGGTACTGGAGGATACGGCATAAACTATGATCTACTTCCTGCCCTCACAGAGCTTGGAGTCTGTGGTAGGCAGAATAGTGGTGCCCAAAGATATCCACGTCCAAATCCTTGGATGCTGTGAATATACTATGCCACCTGGCAAAGGGAATTAAGGTGGCAAATGGAAATTAAGGTTGCTAATCAACTGAATTTATTTTTTTTATTTTTTGGCCACACCACGTGACTTGCGGGATCTTAGTTCCCAGACCAGGGATGGAACCTGGGCCACAGCAGTGAATGCACCGAGTCCTAACCACTGTACCACCAGGGAATTCCCTCAACTGACTTTTTTTTTTAACATCTTTATTGGAGTATAATTGCTTTACAATGGTGTGTTAGTTTCTGATTTATAACAAAGTGAATCAGTTATACATATACATATGTTCCCATATCTCTTCCCTCTTGCGTCTCCCTCCCTCCCACCCTCCCTATCCCACCCCTCTAGATGGTCACAAAGCACCGAGCTGATCTCCCTGTGCTATGCGGCTGCTTCCCACTAGCTATCTATTTTACATTTGGTAGTGTATATATGTCCATGCCACTCTCTCACTTTGTCCCAGCTTCCCCTTCCCCTTCCCTGTATCCTCAGATCCATTCTCTAGTAGGTCTGCATCTTTATTCCCGCCTTGCCCCTAGGTTCTTCATGACCATTTTTTTTTTTTTTTTTAGATTCCATATATATGTGTTAGCATATGGTATTTGTTATTCTCTTTCTGACTTACTTCACTCTGTATGACAGTCTCTAGGTCCATCCACCTCACGACAAATAACTCAGTTTCGTTCCTTTTTATGGCTGAGAAATATTCCATTGTATATATGTGCCACATCTTCTTTATCTATTCATCTGTTGATGGACACTTAGGTTGCTTCCAAGTCCTGGCTATTGTAAATAGAGCTGCAATGAATATTTTGGTACATGACTCTTTTTGAATTATGGTTTTCTCAGGGTATATGCCCAGTAGTGGGATTGCTGGGTCATATGGTAGTTCTATTTGTAGTTTTTTCAGGAACCTCCATACTGTTCTCCATAGTGGCTGTATAAATTTACATTCCCACCAACAGGGCAAGAGGGTTCCCTTTTCTCCACACCCTCTCCAGCATTTATTGTTTGTAGACTTTTTGATGATGGCCATTCTGACCGGTGTGAGATGATATCTCATTGTAGTTTTGACTTGCATTCCTCTAATGATTAATGATGTTGAGCATTCTTTCATGTGTTTGTTGGCAATCTATATATCTTCTTTGGAGAAATGTCTGTTTAGATCTTCTGCCCATTTTTGGATTGGGTTGTTTGTTTTTTTGATATTGAGCTGCATGAGCTGCTTGTAAATTTTGGAGATTAATCCTTTTTCAGTTCCTTCATTTGCAAATATTTTCTCCCATTCTGAGGGTTGTCTTTTCATCTTGTTTATGGTTTCCTCTGTTTTGCAAAAGCTTTTAAGTTTCATTAGGTCCCATTTGTTTATTTTTGTTTCCATTTCTCTAGGAAGTGGGTCAAAAAGGATCTTGCTGTGATTTATGTCATAGAGTGTTCTGCCTATGTTTTCCTCTAAGAGTTGGATGGTGTCTGGCCTTACATTTAGGTCTTTATTCCATTTTGAGTTTATTTTTGTGTATGGTGTTAGGGAGTGTTCTAATTTCATTCTTTTACATGTAGCTGTCCAGTTTTCCCAGCACCACTTATTGAAGAGGCTGTCTTTTCTCCACTGTATATTCTTGCCTCCTTCATCAAAGATAGGGTGACTATATGTGCATGGGTTTATCTCTGGGCTTTCTATCCTGTTCCATTGATCTATATTTCTGTTTTTGTGCCACTACCATACTGTCTTGAGTACTGTAGCTTTGTAGTATAGTCCGAAGTAAGGGAATCTGATTCCTCCAGCTCCTTTTTCTTTCTCAAGGTTGCTTTGGCCATTCGGGGTCTTTTGTGTTTCCATACAAATGGTGAAATTTTTTGTTCTAGTTCTGTGAAAAATGCCAGTGGTAGTTTGATAGGGATTGCATTGAATCTGTAGATTGCTTTGGGTAGTAGAGTCATTTTCACAATGTTGATTCTTCCAGTCTAAGAACATGGTATATCTCTCCATCTATTTGTATCATCTTTAATTTCTTTCATCAGTGTCTTATAATTTTCTGCATACAGGTCTTTTGTCTCCTTACATAGGTTTATTCCTAGATATTTTATTCTTTTTGTTGCAGTGGTAAATGGGAGTGTTTTCTTGATTTCACTTTCAGATTTTTCATCATTAGTGTATAGGAATGCAAGAGATTTCTGTGCATTAACTTTGTATCCTGCTACTTTACCAAATTCATTGATTAGCTCTAGTAGTTTTCTGGTAGCATCTTTAGGATTCTCTATGTAGAGGATCATGTCATCTGCAAACAGTGACAGCTTTACTTCTTCTTTTCCAATTTGCATTCCTTTTATTTCTTTTTCTTCTCTGATTGCTGTGGCTAAAACTTCCAAAACTATGTTGAGCAACAGTGGTGAGAGTGGGCAACCTTGTCTTGTTCCTGATCTTAGTAGAAATGCTTTCAGTTTTTCACCACTGAGGATGATGTTGGCTGTGGGTTTGTCATATATGGCCTTTATTATGTTGAGGAAAGTTCCCTCTATGCCTACTTTCTGCAGGGTTTTTATCATAAATGGGTGTTGAATTTTGTCGAAAGCTTTCTCTGCATCTATTGAGATGATCATATGGTTTTTCTCCGTCCATTTGTTAATATGGTGTATCACGTTGATTGATTTGAATATATTGAAGAATCCTTGCATTCCTGGGATAAACCCCACTTGATCATAGTGTATGATACTTTTAATGTGATGTTGGATTTTGTTTGCTAGTATTTTGTTGAGGATTTTTGTATCTATGTTCATCAATGATATTGACCTTTAGTTTTCTTTCTTTGTGACATCTTTGTCTGGTTTTGGTATCAGAGTGATGGTGGCCTCATAGAATAAGTTTGAGAGTGTTCCTCCCTCTGCTATATTTTGGAAGAGTTTGAGAAGGATAGGTGTTAGCTCTTCTCTAAATGTTTGATAGAATTCGTCTGTGAAGCCATCTGGTCCTGGGCTTTTGTTTGTTAGAAGATTTTTTGTTTTGTTTTTGTTTTGTTTTGTTTTTTAATGAATTTATTTATTTATTTTTGGCTGTGTTGGGTCTTCGTTTCTGTGTGAGGGCTTTCTCTAGTTGCGGTGAGTGGGGGCCACTCTTCATCGTGGCGCGCGGGCCTCTCACTGTTGCGGCCTTCTCTTGTTGTGGAGCACAGGCTCCAGACGCACAGGCTCAGTAGCTGTGGTGCGTGGGCTTAGTTGCTCTGCAGCATGTGGGATTTTCCCAGACCAGGGCTTGAACCCATGTCCCCTGCATTGACAGGCAGATTCTCAACCACTGTGCCACCAGGGAAGCCCTGTTAGAAGATTTTTAATCACAGTTTCAATTTCAGTGCTTGTGTTTGGTCTGTTCATATTTTCTATTTCTTCCTGATTCAGTCTTGGCAGGTTGTGCATTTCTAAGAATTTGTCCATTTCTTCCAGGTTGTCCATTTTATTGGCATATAGCTGCTTGTAGTAATCTCTCATGATCCTTTGTATTTCTGCAGTGTCAGTTGTTCCTTCTCCTTTTTCATTTCTAATTCTACTGATTTGAGTCTTCTCCCTATTTTTCTTGATAAATCTGGTTAATGGTTTATCAATTTTGTTTATCTTCTCAAAGAACCAGCTTTTAGTTTTATTGATCTTTGCTATGATTTCCTTCATTTCTTTTTCATTTATCTCTGATCTGATCTTTATGATTTCTTTCGTTCTGCTAACTTTGGGCTTTTTTTGTTTTTCTTTCTCTAATTGCTTTAGGTGCAAGGTTAGGTTGTTTATTTGAGATGTTTCTTGCTTCTTAAGGTAGGACTGTATTGCTATAAACTTCCCTTAGAACTGCTTTTCCTGCATCCCATAGGTTTTGGGTCGTCGTGTTTTCACTGTCATTTGTTTCTAGGTATTTTTTGATTTCCTCTTTGATTTCTTCAGTGATCTCTTGGTTATTAAGTAGTGTGTTGTTTAGCCTCCATGTGTTTGTACTTCTTACGGGTTCCTTCCTATAATTGATACCTCGTCTCATAGTGTTGTGGTCGGAAAAGATACTTGATATGATTTCAAATTTCTTAAATTTACCAAGGCTTGATTTGTGACCCAAGATATGATCTATCCTGGAGAATGTTCCATGAGCACTTGAGAAGAAAGTTTATTCTGTTGTTTTTGTATGGAATGTCCTATAAATATCAATTAGGTCCATCTTGTTTAATGTCTCATTTAAAGCTTGTGTTTCCTTATTTATTTTCATTTTGGATGATCTGTCCATTGGTGAAAGTGGAGTGTTAAAGTCCCCTACTATGTGTTACTGTCGATTTCCCCTTTTATGGCTGTTAGTATTTGCCTTATGTATTGAGGTGCTCCTATGTTGGGTGCACAAATATTTACAATTGTAATATCTTCTTGGATTAATCCCTTGATCATTATGTAGTGTCCTTCTTTGTCTCTTGTAATAGTCTTTGTTTTAAAGTCATTTTGTCTGATATGAGAATTGCTACTCCAGCTTTCTTTTGATTTCCATTTGCAAGGAATATCTTTTTCCATCCCCTCACTTTCAGTCTGTATGTGTCCCTAGGGCTGAAGTGGGTCTCTTGTACACGGCATATATACGGGTCTTGTTTTTGTAACCATTCAGCTAATGTATGTCTTTTGGTTGGAGCATTTAATCCATTTACATTTAAGTTAATTATCGATATGTATGTTCTTATTACCATTTTCTTAATTGTTTTGGGTTTATTATTGTAGGTCTTTTCCTTCTCATGTGTTTCCTGCCTAGAGAAGTTCCTTTAGCATTTGTTGTAAAGCTGGTTTGGTGGTGCTGAATTCTCTTAGCTTTTGCTTGTCTGTAAAAGTTTTAATTTCTCTGTCAAATCTGAATGAGATCCTTGCTGGGTAGAGTAATCTTGGCTGTAGGTTGTTCTCCTTCATCACTAAATATGTCCTGCCACTCCCTTCTGGCTTGCAGAGTTTCTGCTGAAAGATCAGCTCTTAACCTTATGGGGATTCCCTTATGTGTTATTTGTTGTTTTTCCCTGGCTGCTTTTAATATTTGTTCTTTGTATTTAATTTTTGATAGTTCGATTAATATGTGTCTTGGTGTGTTTCTCCTTGGATTTATCCTGTATGGGACTCTCTATGCTTCCTGGACTTGATTAACTATTTCCTTTCCCATATTAGGGAAGTTTTCAACTATAATCTCTTCAAATATTTTCTCAGTCCCTTTCTTTTTCTCTTCTTCTTCTGGGACCCCTATAATTCGAATGTTTGTGCATTTAATGTTGTCCCAGAGGTCTCTGGGACTGTCCTCAATTCTTTTCATTCTTTTTTCTTTATTCTGCTCTGCAGTAGTTATTTCCATTATTTTATCTTCCAGGTCACTTATCCGTTCTTCTGCCTCAGTTATTCTGCTATTGGTTCCTTCTAGAGAACTTTTAATTTCATTTACTGTGTTGTTCATCACTGTTTGTTTGCTCTTTAGTTCTTCTAGGTCCTTGTTAAATATTTCTTGCATTTTCTCCATTCTATTTCCAAGATTTTGGATCATCTTTACTATCATTATTCTGAATCCTTTTTCAGGTAGACTGCCTATTTCCTCTTCATTTGTTAGGTCTGGTGGGTTTTTGCCTTGCTCCTTCATCTGCTGTGTTTTTCTTTCTTGTCATTTTGCTTAACTTACTGTGTTTGGGGTCTCCTTTTTGCAGGCTGCACGTTCGTAGTTCCGGTTGTTTTTGGTGTCTGTCCCCAGTGGGTAAGGTTGGTTCAGTGGGTTGTGTAGGCTTCCTGGTGGAGGGGACTAGTGCCTGTGTTCTGGTGGATGAGGCTGGATCTTGTCTTTCTGGTGGGCAGGTCCACGTCTGGTGGTGTGTTTTGGGGTGTCTGTGGCCTTATTATGATTTTAGGCAGCCTCTGTGCTAATGGATGGGGTTGTGTTCCTGTCTTGCTAGTTGTTTGGCATAGGGTGTCCAGCACTGTAGCTTACTGGTCGTTGAGTGGAGCTGGGTCTTGGTGTTGAGATAGAGATCTCTGGGAGATTTTCACCGTTTGATATTACGTGGAGCTGGGAGGTCTCTTGTGGACCAGTGTCCTGAACTTGGCTCTCCCACGTCAGTGGCACAGCCCTGTCGCCTGGCTGGAGCACCAATAGCCTGTCCTCCACATGGCTTGACAGTGGACTCTAATCTCAACAGTCCTGTTAGACAGTGATATGCCAGCATCTAGTAAAACTTTATTACATCCTGAGAGAACTTGGGTGCAATTAAATAAATTTAGGAAAGAGCTCCAGTGCAATAAAATGAAGTAGGATGTCTACACTCTTACATTTTGGTGAATCACAGGACCATTGGTAAATGCGGTCTTATCCGAAGGAAATGCCATACACTCCTTAACTTAGTTCTATGATCCTTTATTTCCTTGGTGCTTGTCCAGTTTCACTTGCTCATAGGGTGCCGTGTCCACAGGCCTCTTACCCAGGACTTCAGACCAGAGTTCCTAGTGCGAAACAGCTGTGCTGACTGCTCAGCTCCAGGCCCCGTGCAGAAGCTTTTTTTTTTCTTTATGCTTCCTAGTTTCACTCGCTCATTTGGTGCTGGGGGCAGAGGCCTCACACCTGGCTCTTCAGACCAGAGTCCATAGTGCAAAATTCGCTCAACTGTCTTTAAGATAGGAGGGTTATCCTGGCTTATCCAGGTGGACTCAATGTAATCACAAGATCCTTAAATGTGGAAGAGGGAGTCAGGAGAGTCAGTGTCTGAGTGATATGATATAAGAAAGATTCAACCAGTCATTGCCGGCTTTGAAGATGGAAGAAGCCACGAGCCAAGGAATGCAGGCAGCCTCTAGAAGCTGGAAAAGGCAAGAAACCAGATTCTCCCATGAGTCTCCAAAAGGAACCCAGTCCTGTCAATACCTTGATGTTTTTGGCCCAGTGAAACCTGTTTTAGACTTCTGACCTTCAGAGCTATATGATAATAAATTTGTGTTGTTTTAAGCCACTTAAGTTTGTGGTAATTTGTGACAGCAGCAATAGGAAACGAATCCAGAACTCAACTAGGAAGATGCAAGTTAAAGAGGAGATTATACTTCAGTGTGATGAGTACTGTGATGGGAGAAGTATTGAATGCTGGGAGAGTATATGAAAGAGATCCCATACCAGTCTTAGTGGTCATGGTAAGGGGGCGTCAGGCAGTGCTTCCTGAAGGAAGAAGGCGGGGCACCTGCAGTAGAGAGAAGGAGCCAGACAAGAATCTGCTGTAACCGTGTGAGGGGACAGGGATCTAGTCCATCAAGAGTCCAGTGAAGAGGTGTGGGAGAGTCTGGGCTATGAGAGTGAGGAGTCACGTAAAGGGCTGCTCTGGGCTGGTCCCTCTGCCTGCAGTTCCTCCTTTTAGGAGAGGAATTTTGCTAAAGTTTTCAAAATATAAAAGATGGATAAATAAATGGTAGTAAATTGATACAGCAGAATATTATACCTCAATTAAAAAGTAAATTTAGGGCTTCCCTGGTGGCACAGTGTTTAAGAATCTGCCTGCCAGTGCAGGGGACACAGGTTTGAGCCCTGGTCTGGGAAGATCCCACATGCCGCGGAGCAACTAAACCCATGCACCACAACTACTGAGCCTGCATTCTAGAGCCCGCGAGTCACAACTACTGAGCCCATGTGCCACACTACTGAGCCCGTCTGCCACAACTACTGCAGCTCACGTGCCACAACTACTGAAGCCCGCATGCCCAGAGCCCGTGCTCCGCAACAAGAGAAGCCACCGCAATGAGAAGCCCGCGCACTGCAACGAAGAGTAGACCCTGCTCATCGCAACTAGAGAAAGCCCGCGAGCAGCAAGGAAGACCCAATGCAGCCAAAAATAAATAAATAAATAAATTTAAAAAGTAATAAGAAACTATAAAAAACAAGTAAAATTAAAAATTATTTTCACAGAACAAAATGTAAAATGCACAAACCCTTTGACCCAGCAAGTTTCACGGCCAGGAATTTATCCTGCGTATGTGTCTTCACGGGAGTTCAAAGATAAATGTATAAGGAAGCTCTCTGCCGAGCAGTCTCTAAGGGTTAAAATGAGAAATGACTTAAATGTCCATAGATGGGGATTAGTTATATTTGAGGTATCATGGTGTGACATTCCATGAGACTTATTAAAAGCAAAAAGGCAGATCTATTTGACCTGATAAGTAGAGAGATTTATCTAAACCAGGATGGTTTGAGAGTGGGAATCTGTTGATAATTATACAGGATGGACTGTCCCAGGTAAACTGGGACATACAACCATACCAATGATAGAGAATGATCTCCAAGGAAGATCTTTAGGTAAAAAAGCAAGATGTCTAACAACATGCATAGCATGACTCCATTTGTGTGAGTGTTTTAAGGAAAGGATACACTCTCCTAGTTACATATGCATAATGCTTTTTAATGCCTCCACACCAGGTTCTTATATTCATTTTATGATCTATACTGGGTACTTAAATTACTTTTATAATGAAAACACAATGCTGACTGGGTACATATATTACTATTATAATAAAAATGCAAATTCAACTAAAGTCATGTAAAGTCAAACACATTTTAATTAGGCGTTTGCTCCCAATTTTCCTCCGGTTCTTAGGTCAGCTCCCTCACCAGTCTCCTCCCTCTCAGTTTGGGCCCTGAGTCTTCATACACTACTTAGCCTGAATCCCAACAGTTGCAGTAGAAGATGATGGAAAAGCAAAATATAATAAATAAATAAACACATCAATATCACATATGATAAAAATCCCTCTAGGTTTCCAACTGGGACAATTATAAAAGTAGAGGCTACATTTTCCAGAGAAAATTTTCAGCCTCTTTAAAGCTGCCAACTCTCCACTCAGAGGAAACAGGTGCCCATTTGTAGAAAATATTTCTCTTCTGTATTCTAAAACCTACTGCAGGATAGTAAATCATTCCTCCCACTCCTTTTTCCTTCTGCACTGAGAAAGGAGCACATTTAAAAACTTTCCTCCTTTAGATGATAAGTTCCTTCCAAGAAGGGAAGGGTTGAATTTTAGGTCATTTGTCCACCCACTTCCTGAGAAAAGGTCACTTCCTCAATCCTCATTATGGACCCCGCCTGAGAGCAGGGTGGGAAGGACTGTTCTTTGGCTTAGTGGTTTGGTCAAATGGCCTTAGAGGGGTCATGTTTGGCTGAAGATCTGTTGATTTCCATGGATTTTTATCACCCTGGAAGTTCACTCTCAGGGAACAGGAGGCACCGATGCAACCAGTTCAAGAGATTGAGAGGGTGGATGTCATTTGACTTTCTCTGAACAACTTTTTAACAGAAAGAATCCCTGACGGACTCATTCTGTTCCTGCCCTCTCCCTACCCTCACGACCACTTAACTTTTCTGGCCTTGGAGAGCTTTCCCTCACAGTGAGGCAGCAGGAGGGGGGGGCGGGGTGCAGGAATAATAATACTAGTAAGTGGTTGAACTAGTGTTTGACCAAGTCGACCTCAAAAGCCTGTGAGATCTCCATACACCTGGCCCATCCCTAGCTCATCCCCCTCTCCTTCTGGGAATTCAGCGCCCCCTTCAGGCAGGGCTCTTCTCAGCTCTAACCGCCCCTGCTACTTTTCACCCTCCAGACTGTTCTCTAGACACACACCAACCCCATCCTTCCCACCCCTACACCCTGTCCAAGTACTCCCACATTTTCAGGGTACCCTTCCAGTCCTATCTCTTTCATGAAGATTTCCCTGAACACCGACGTTATGCTAAAAAGATATCGGATTTTTAAAAATCCTTAAAAACAATATGCAAAAGACTATTATTATCATTAATGATAATACAGTCATTGACTTTAGCTGTGGGGCACATTTAAGCTTCAGGCTTAGCCCGGTGGCAGCCTGTGGTAGAAGCAGTGGATTCTCCAGTCTGTTTTTCCCAACTCTGACCTAGAGCAGCAGCGGGGTACTGATGGCCTGGAGGGCCCCTGAGCTCTCCTGCTGAGCAGGGTGAAAGCTAAGCCAGCCACAACCAGCCTGATGGCAGGAGGTACCGGGAGAAAGCAGGCTGCAGTTTGCACATCAAATCCCAAGCTGTTTGGCCTCAAATACAAAGGAGTCACTTCCTAAGAGGAAGTCAGTTCTTCCCATGACTTACCTGATGCCACCAAAACAACTCTTGGTCACTCTTGGAGTACGGCAGGGTATACTGTGGTCTCAGGACAGAGCCTGGACACTCTTGCATCCAGCTCCTCTGACCAGGACATTCTGGCCGTCACTGCTGGACCTAGGGGTTCCCATTTCCAGCTGTGTTAGTAGAAAGAGAATCTGGGATTGGGTCAGAGAATCATAAATTGTTAAGAAGGGATTCAAGGAGAAATCCAACACCCTCTGATAAGGTAAATGAGGCCCAGAGAGATTTCAGAAGTGTTTCCCAAATGCTGATCCTGGTATCTGTCTGTCTTCTGAAAAATGAAGAAAATAAGGACAAAGTAGTGAGTTAAAAAAATAAACAAAATTTATTTAATTTAAAAGACATGCCCTTTATTCTGGTATTAAGGTCTTTCCTTGTTTTTAGTGTTAAAATGCCTTTTCTTTTATGAAGTGATGTTGATAGTAGATGGCGGGTGATTTTTAATGCTCTTAAAAAGAAAGTAATGACTGTACTTGAAATTCCGGATGCTACAAGGTTGGGTTACTCATCAGGGGCCCAGTCGGGGCGGAGCTGAGTTTGCATTTCTGTTGCTCATTGCTTTCTCCTAAGTCACAGAAACACGTATGCATGACTCCGGGTAAGTGATTTTACATCCTGGTCTTCAGATTTTGCATCTACAAAATGAGGGATAATGAAATCTGCCCTGTGTCACCAGGGAATCATGAGGCTAAAATGAGATAATGGAGAAGAAGGAACTTCAAGAAGTAAAATTTTTACAACTAAACAAGGGCTTGGTGTGATTATTGTGTCAGTCAATTGACTTGCTGCTCCAGCTGGGCAGATTATTTGCTTTGAAGACTATATTAGTTTCCCAGGGCTGTTGGAACAAAATACCACAAAGCAGTGGCTTAAAACAACAGAAATTTATTCGCTCACATTTCTGGAGGCTAAGTCTGAGGTGTTGGCAGGGTCATGCCCCCTCCAAAGCCTCTAGGAGATGATCTTTCCTTGCCTCTTCCAGTTTCTGATGGCCCCAGGCATTTCTTGGCTTTTGATAGCTTATCTCCTATCTCTGCTTGTGTCTTCCCATGGCTGTCTTTACTCTGTGTGCCTCTGTCTCTTCACATGGTGTTCTTTTTGTAAGGAAACCAGTCATATTGGATTAGGGGCCCGTCCTCCTCCAGTACGACCTCATCTTTATTGATTTCATCTGCAAAGACCCTATTTCCAAATAAGGTCACATTTTGAGGTACTGAGGATTAGGATTCAGTACATCTTTTTTTTTGTTGGGGGTGGGGGACACAGTTCAACCTATAACAAAGACCATCTAGGTAAATTTTAAGTTGCATTTTTTAAGTAGCACCAGCTGCCCTGATTTTAAGAGAAGCAAATTTCGGGACTTCCCTGGTGGCGCAGTGGTTAAGACTCCACGTTCTCAATGCAGGGGGCCTAGGTTCAATCCCTGGTCAGGGAACTAGATCCCACACTCATGCCGCAACTAAGAGTTCACATGCCACAACTAAGGAGCCAGCGAGCTGCAACTAAGGAGCTGGTGAGCTGCAACTAAGGAGCCTGCCTGCCACAACTAAGACCCGACACAGCCAAATAAATAAATAAAACAAAATAAATTAAAAAAAAAGAGAGAAGCAAATTTCATTCTTCCACCCTTCTAGGAAGAAACACTGTGAAGCAGAAACAAAGAGAAGTAGGGGGAGAATTCTGGAGGAGAATTAAAGCAGCTGGTTAATCAACACACAAATCTTTGGCTCCTGAGAGATGCAGCACATAGAGCAGCAGTGACCAGAGCTTGAAAGCAAATTCCAGGCTGAGCTTGCTCCTCAAAGAGCTCTTAACTGGAGTGTGGCTCCCCCAGATCAGTCTGCGCTGCCGGAGAGAGGTCAAGGAACCATAGCTTCTTAGGTCAACATGCCTGGGCCTGAAGCAGTATTTATTCATGAAGGGCCTGAGCTGGGTTCTGCTCTGCTTCACACACTGAGCTGACACACTGGTGGCAGGGGCATTGCTGGGCAGTCCGGCCTCGCCAGGCCCTGGGGCCAGTTGAATCAACACCAGCACTCTTCTTTCCTAGCTGCCAGCCTCCGCTTCCTTCCAGAGAGCTTTTTTGTTTTTATCCTGACTCAGAGGTCAAAGGCAGCTGTGTTTAGTTCTCCAAAGGACTGGTCCAAGGACATACGTGATCACAGCAGGGATTCTGCTCAGATCTTGGGAAGAATCCATGCTCCATCAAGTTTGTGGACCTGTTACTTGAGGAAGACAGGGCTGAATTATAGCTTTCACTGCCCCTTGGCACTTTTCCCTTTATGGCCCCCTTCCTCCATTAAAAAAACATATTAGGGCTTCCCTGGTGGCGCAGTGGTTGAGAGTCTGCCTGCCGATGCAGGGGACACGGGTTCGTGCCCCGGTCCGGGAAGATCCCACATGCCGCGGAGTGGCTGGGCCCGTGAGCCATGGCCACTGAGCCTGCGCGTCCGGAGCCTGTGCTCCGCAACGGGAGAGGCCACAACAGTGAGAGGCCCACGTACCACACACACACAAAAAAAACCCAAAACATTAAAAATTATATTTTATATAATTTGTATAAAGATGAGTATAATCCAGGCTGGATTCATTATTATATATCCATTATTATTACATTCCTTTTTCCTTCTAGTTTTAAAAGAAGTTAAAATTAAGATGTTTTTGTTGGTCCTTAAAATACCACGGGCCCTTAGCGCTGAGCCTACTGTCTTTGGATAAGTTGGCCCTGGGGAGAGGCTGTGCTCTTTTTAAGCATGTGGGAGTTGGTTAAAGTTGGGCATGTGTCTGTGTGTGTGTGTGTGTATTAGATCTAGGAGATGACTTAAAATCAATCCATTCTGGACACAGGGGAATGACCAAGATGACCTTTTGAGACCCATGTAGCTGAAGGAATAAGGTTTAGGGTACCAGGCCCTTTCTCTATATAGTGTGATGCTCCCTTTGCTCCTAAGGACACAGATATGTATCCAAATGGAAAGTATAACTGTCTCGTCAATGGTTCCCTGATATCCAACTTCAATATTTGGATACCTTGTCTGACCTCAGAACAAAAATGTGGAGGAGGATGGGCAAACAGGGTGATGAGATGGGGGAGAAAGCCAGGATGAATGACTTGGACCACTAGTCTAAACAGAGGCCCAGGGCCTGACATTGTTGCATATCAACAGAAATCCTTCCTGGCTGGGGGTCCCCAAAAACGGGTTTCTCTCAGACCATAACTATTCACAGTTCTGAGTGCAAAATATTTAATCTTCCATCAAACCTAGCACTAACCTACCTTCTCCTCCATCAAGGGAAGTTGTACCAATTTTACTGAGCCTGGGAAGCATTTATTGAGTTTTGGGGGTTGGCAAATTTTTTCTGTAAAGGGCCAGATAGTACATATTTTAGACTTTGCAGGCCTTTCAGTCTTTGCTGCAACTACTTAATTCTGCTGTCATAGAACAAAAACAGCTGTGGATAATACGTAAACAAATTGGTATGGCTGTGTTCAAGTAAAACTTTATTTACAAAAACAGATAGAAGGTGGGTTGTAGTTTGCTGAACCCTAGACTAATCAATCTTTCACTTCCTGACCATATCCTGTTTTTTCTTTTCCCAACATTTCATGAGGGTTTATTATGTGCTATGCACTATGTTAAAAACATTATTAGGCCTTGTAATATTTAAGTTTTCCTGTTTTTATTTCTTGTTTCTTCCGTGACCTCAAAGACCCTATCTTCTTTTGTATCCTCCATGTAACACAGTGCTAAGCTGAGCATACTTTAGTTTCTTATATTTCTTACTTACATTTTTCTGGTTTTGAAATCAATAGGAAGGGCATTAGTTAAATTCACTAAAATCCACGCATTTGCATTTGGTGTTCAGTCACCTTTCCTTTCAGGTTTCTGCTTTCCTCATGGAGCAACCTTCAGCTCTTGCCTGCAAGGCCCATCCTAGGGAGCTTTGCTGGCAGTTAACCATATCCACCACTCGTCAGTCAACAAGTATTTATTGAGCATCTACCAGTATACTCTAGACTAGACTATGCTGGTAAGTGTGAAAGTTTCAAAAAAAAAAAAAGATGCAATCTCTACTCTGTTTATAAACTGAGGTAGACATTGGTGCCCCCCCCACCCCAAACCACACCTACCCTTTTTTAAAAAATATATATATATTTATTTATTTATTTGGCTGCACCAGGTCTTAGTCGCAGCAGGTGGGCTCCTTAGTTGCAGCTCCAGGGCTCCTTAGTTCTGGCACGATGGCTCCTTAGCCGTGGCAGGCGGGCTCCTTATTTGTGGCTCACAGTTTCCTTAGTTGCAGCTCCAGGGCTCCTTAGTTGCAGCTCCAGGGCTCCTTAGTTGTGGCACGATGGCTCCTTAGCTGTGGCAGGCGGGCTCCTTATTTGTGGCTCACAGTTTCCTTAGTTGCAGCTCCAGGGATCCTTAGTTGCAGCTCCAGGGATCCTTAGTTGTGGCTCACAGCCTCCTTAGTTGTGGCATGCATGTGGGATCTAGTTCCCTGACCAGGGATCAAACCCGCCACCCCTGCATTGGGAACATGGAGTCTTATCCACTGTGCCACCAGTGAAGTCCCGAGTCATACCCTTTTGAAGCCTTTTCCCACATTGACTCTGGGGTTGGTTGTGTGACTTCCTTGGTCAATGAGATATTAACAAACATGAAGCAAGTAGATAAGTGCTTGACCTTTGTGCTCTACTTTTGGAAATGCTACCTTCTGGAACTTGGCTGCGATGGTGTAAGGAAGCCCAGGATGACCGCTGGAGAGAAGGCCATGTGGAGAGGCCCTGGAGAACGAGATACCACATGGAGAGAGGGGCCAGCCAGCCCCCAGCTGTTCTAATCTCCTCAGCTGAGAATCAGACATGGGAATAAAGCCCATCTTGGGTTTTCCCATCACAGTTGAGCCTCCAAATGACAGCAGCTGTGTGAGCGACATCAACTCAACCAGCAGAAGAACCACCCAACTGATCCCAGCTTACCTTGTAGAGTTGTGAGTAAATAAACAGTCATTTTAAGTCACTAAGTTTTGGGGTGGTGTGTAATGCAGCAATAGATACAGGTTTCCCCTGCCATCTGAAAATAGAGTGCTCCTATGAAATCTTTTGTAAGCTGAAATGGTGTAAAGCAAAGAAGCAATTACCTTTTCTCGTAAAAGCAAAAGTCCCCTTTGGATTTCTTTCGGTTAATGAAAACAGGTACCAGTGTAGGTCTTTCATAAAAGCAAAGTGGTATAAAGTGAACTTTTGAAAAGTGGGGGATACCTGTAATTGATAGACGCACTAATTAGGAAACATGCATGTGCATGCACATGCGTGCGCGCGCGCACACACACACACACACACACACTTACACAGAATCCAACCAACAAGCCACACAAGACCAAACCTGCTGGATCAAAGACTCATAGCAGCAATACGAGTCCTCCTAAAGAGGGTGGCAGGCTGGAACAGAACCCCTGAGGAAGTGCTCTGGACCTGAATGACAGGCTTTGAGTACGTGGAAAAGAGCAACCTAAGCAAAGGAACAGCCAGAGTAAAGGCGCATCTCTCTCTGGACTATATGCCTTTAAAAGAAGACTTTGAGGGCTAAAAGCATCCCTGAGGACTGACTCTGATGGACTTCCAGGAACAGTGATGCAAGGAGGCATTTTGGCGTGCAGCTGAGGCACCCTCTCATTTCTCTCAGAACACACACGAAGGTGGCAACCTACTCCACTTACTCATAAGGCTGATAAAAATAATCTATTATCATTTTAGAAAACTCCTAAGGTGAAATCCCTGGGACCCTAATGGGGCTTCTTTCTTAGGAAGAATAGCCAAGAACAGCTAGGTTTACACCTTCTACTTTATAAAATGGCCAAATGCTAGGTCTCAGGGTCCTATGGTTATCTATCTTGGTCCTTCTTGTTCACAACATGATTTGGTTTCTTGTTTTTTATTTATGTACTACCCCATTGAAGGCTATGTGCTTCTCTGCCATCTGACCTTTTGGTTTCCTGATGGCAACACCATCAGTTAAGATCCAGAGCTGGACAACTACCACAGTGCACTGTAGTTGACTGTTCACTTCTCTGCAGTCCCTGCTAGAGCATGAGATCCTCAGAGGCAAAGATTTCTTCTACTCAAAGTTGTGTCTCCAAAG
Source organism: Aethalodelphis obliquidens (assembly GCF_003676395.1). NCBI lineage: Eukaryota > Metazoa > Chordata > Mammalia > Artiodactyla > Delphinidae > Aethalodelphis > Aethalodelphis obliquidens. Next base: position 8,458,853 of record NW_020837992.1, on the reverse strand, counting down.
CTTACATAGCGGCCAACATGTAAGGATTCAATAAACGTGTAATGAATTAAGAATACTCAGAAATACAACAACCACAAAAGCAGGCAAATTCGAGTGGAAGGCACACTAGGCATAAAGCTTCACTAACATTTACTGGCACAACCTGATTCCAGATCCTGTGCTAACCACGTTAGGCACCTTTTGTTCTCTCTCTCTCTTTTTGTGTTTAGCAAGTTTTAGTTACATTTGGAGAAGTTAACTTTCTTATTCGCAGAGCTGGAATTCAGCTAGGCCCTCCTGTTCCCGAGTCCACACTTCTCTTTCTAGCTCTCCTCCTGGATCGTAAATACTACCCAACTGCTCCTATTTGGAGGTCGCCAAACAGGGGCAGAAAATGGAGGAGACTGACAAGGCAGCTCCCTTAGAGAATTTTTGCTTGGGCCTCAGGAAGGAACCTACTTACCCCTGTGCTTGTGCTGGGGAGGACGAGGTGCAGACACAAGAGGCCCTTAGAGTCTTTGCAGACCTTTACCTGGGCACAAGGAGGGAGGGTTTGGCACCCAGCCTGTGCTGGGAGTAATAAGGACGAGTCCCTCCCAGGCTGCCGTCTTCTCCCTCAGGACCAAGTTACTTTTCTCTGGAAGGACTAACAGGCAGGAGAAGGCAGCCAGACCTGCCTATGCATAGGGTGGGGCATTGCCACTTGACCCTCATTTCCCCGAAGTATCATGCTTAAGACCAGGAGTCAGGGGTGGGGCAGGGGCTTGGCATTGGGGCTGAGGCAGATGAGGGAAATTCGGGCTCTTGAAGGGCAGGGTGCAGCTGAGGTGACTCAAGGGGCAGGGCCCGGTGTGGGGCAGCCTTTGGCAGGCAGGGGCAGATCTGAGGACGAAGTGTCTCATTCCACATTTGTGCCTGCGGCTTTGTAGGCACCATGTGGCAGCTGCAGGGCAGTAAGGTAGCCTATGGCTGGGTCTTCGATATCCTAGGCTCAAGTCTTAGCATGGCCGCTTACTGTCTTGATGGCACTGGCAAAATCACTTAACTCTTCAGAGCTTCAGTTTCCCCTTTGACACCACAGGACTGAAAAGCTGGGATGGGGAGATGAATCAATGAGAAAGCCTGCTGAAATATCATTTCCCCTCCATCTCCCTGTCCTGCTGGCTCTTGACGTTAGCCAGAGCCTTAAAGGTGAGCTGTGTCAGGCAGGGCCACGTTGTGACTTTCGTGGGCCCCTTTCGTCTTCCTGGGTTGCTTCCTTCATAAGAAAATATTAAAAATTCTATTTCATGACTGTATTGGTATAAAGATGAATATAATCCAAGCTGGATTTATTATCATATATTAATTATTATTATACTCATTTTTCTTCTGACTCTAAAAGAAGTTATAGTTAAAGTATTTTTGTGAGCCCCTCATGACCTCCTGCGCTGTGGCTAACGGAGTTTTTGCAGGCTCAGGTCTCTTCCTTTTTCCTGAATCTTTGAGTCTCATTGTGATCCAGATGGTTTAGGACAGTGAATTCACAACTGAGAGGCACTTCCCCCTAAGGTGTTTATTGGGTCGGTGTGTGTTGCACATGACGATGGGTGTTCTGGTGGTGGTCTTGGTGTGTCCACATTTCAAGATGTAGCTGTTTTGCAGTGGAGGGAGGTAGTGTGAAAGCCCCGAAACTTGATTGGTTCATCCAACAACTTTTTTTTTTAAGTATCTACTATATGCCAAGCCCTGTTGTAGGAACTAGAGATATAGTACACAAAAGGCAAAAAGTCCCCATTCTCATGTAGCTTACCTTCTAGTTGGAGGGAGGTAGACAAAAAACAAAAAGAATTATGTCGGGTAGTAAGTACCAAGCAAGGGGGGGTGGGAGAGTGGGTGGTGATAAGGTGGGAATGGAGTTTGCTGTTACATATAAGATGGTCAGGAAACGTGTTGGATAAGGCGATGCTGGAGTGGAGACCCAAGGGAAGTGAGGGACGTGGTTATCTCGGGGAATAGCTTTCCAGGCAGGAGGAGAGGCAAGTATAAAGACCCTGTGGCAGGAGCATCCTCAGTGAGCTTGAGGAACAGCATGGAGACCAGAGGCTGGAGCAGGGAGAGGGAGGGGCAGAGTGGCTGGAGAGGAGGTCAGACAGGTGGCACAGAGCCAGATCTTGTAGGGCTGTGTAGGCTGTTGTAAAGGTTTTAGCTTGCAGTCTAAGTGTGATGAGAAGCCACTAGAAGAATTTGTTAGAAGAATGACATCATGTTAGCTCTTAACAGGATCACTTTGGCTGCTTGCATGGAAGAGAGGAAAGGGGCAAGCACAGAAGCAGGGAGGCCAGTTAGGAGGCTATAGTGTGTTGCAGGTGAGAGTTTATAGGGATTTGGAGCAGAGGGTTAGCAGTGATAGTGCTGAGAAATGGTCAAATTGTGGATATGAAGGTAGAGCCAACAAGATTTGCTGGTATATTAGATGTTCAGGAAAACAGAGAGAGAGAGTAGTCAAAACTCCAAGGTTTTCGACTGGACAACTGGAAGCATGGAATTGGCATTTATTGAAATGGGGAAGGAGACAGGTTTAGGGAGGACTCCAAGAGTTTGGTTTCTTTCTTTGTTTTAAGACTTTGGTTTCGCACAAGTTAATTTTGAGATGCTTCTTGGATAGAGATGCCCCAAATTGAAGCACTGGCCAAGGCCTTGCAGCCCCACATTGACCAGTCTTTGGCTGTGAGCTGCCCCCAGTGAGGGGGTGCAGAAATGAGCCAAGGAAGTTCCTTTCAGCTGACAGCATTGCCCAGAGAGGGACACAGCTGTGAGCCATCCATAGGCAACACTCCTGGCTGCTGAGGGGGACATGGACTGAGCATTATAGTATCTGCTACAAACCACCTCTTGTGCCATTCAAATCCACTCCATCTGGGAACAGCTTCTCCAGGATTCTGGCTGGTCTGTTTCTTTGGGGGAACTTAAGGAAGATTAGTGGGATGAACTAGCCACCCCTCCCTCTGTCCCCACTACTGGCAGCTAGTCTTGAGACTATAATGAATGATCATCATCTCCCTCCTGTACTGCCCACTCTAGAGTCCCCTCACCCTTAGCTGGTACCTCTGCTGTTCCAAGCAGTGTGACCCAGACCCTCAGCCCTAAGGGATGTGAGCAGTGGGTTACCATGTCCTTCTCAGATCAAGGCTGCTTCACTTTTCCATATACCTTTATAATCGGGAGGGGGAGTATCAGGAGATGCCCCCGTGGATTACATGAGTGCCAGAAATATTCCTCCCTGTCCCCAAAGTGTAACCCAGCCTATCACCTTCTGATGGTCAGGGTCAATCACCTTGGCCAGTGTGGTGATGCTTTCACTGTCTGCTGCTCTCTTAGCTTAAGGAGCCTGAAGTTACCAAGGCAGCAGCCATGGCTTAAAACTCACTGGAGGGGCTTCCCTAGTGGCGCAGTGGCTGGGAGTCTGCCTGCCAGTGCAGGGGACACAGGTTCTAGCCCGGTCCAGGAGGGTCCCACATGCCGCGGAGCGACTGGACCCGTGTGCCACGACTACTGAGCCTGCGCTCTGGAGCCCGCGAGCTCTGGCTACTGAACCCCGCGTGCCTGGAGCCCGTGCTCTGCAATGAGAGGCCACGGCGGCGAAGAGTAGACCCCGCTCACTGCAACTGGAGAAAGCCCGCGCACAGCAACGAGGACCCAACGCAGCCAAAAATAAATACAATTTAAAAACAAACAAACAAACAAAAAAACCTTACTGGAACTCCTACTATGCATCCTCCAAGTGGAAGCATTCTCCCTGTGGCAACCAGGGCCTCTACACCCATACAGCCTAAAGTTGCAGGGACTGGACACACAAATTCCTCAAGGTCACTGGAGTGATGGTGAGCAGGTCTCTCTATCGGGGACACAGTAGTATATAATGGTGGTTGATTAGGATGAGACCACATCCTGGAGGACAACACCCCAGCTTTGCAGGATATCAGCTCCAAGTTGGTGTCTCAGCTGCATCGTTAAGCAGTCACTTCACCACTCTCTCAGCTTCTGGATATGAGATAGGACTAGGGGATACCATGTCAGGTACCCACTCCCACACTTCTTTTGCTGAAGAGTAAGGCCCATGGTCCAAAGCAAGGTTACACTCAATCCCATGTCAGTAAATCTAATGCTCTACAAGCTTTTGGATTGTGGTGTTGGCCCAGGCTCTCCTGGCAAGAAAAGCACATCCAAATCTAGAATATCAACCAGGAATATGTTGTTTTAAAATTAAACCTTTATTTGATAATTATATATGCATATGCAGTTGTAAAAAATAATACAGAGAGAACCCATGTACTCTTTACCCAGTTTCACCCAAGGGTAGCATCTTGCAAAACTATAGTATAATATCACAACTGGGACATGGACATTATTACAATTCAGACTGCCCCAATTTTACTTGTCCCCTTTTGTGTGTATGTGAGACTGTGTGTTTAGTTCTATACAATTTTATCTTGTGTGTAGGTTTGTATATCCACCACCACAGTCAAGATACAAAACAGTTCCATCCTCATAAGATTCCATGTGTTGGCCTTTTATAACCACACTTGCTTCTCCCTCCCTTTTCCCCAATCCCTAGCCTCTGACAACCATTGATCTGTCCTCCATGTGTAAAATTTCATCATCTCAAAATGTTTTATAAATGGAATCATACAATGTATAACCTTTTAGAATTGGCTTCTTTCACTCCGTATACTTCCCTGAAGATTCATCCAAGTCGTTGCATTCACCAGTAGTTCATTCCTTCTTATTGCTGAGTATTCTATGGTATGAATGTGCCAGTTTGTTTAACCATTCACTCATTGAAGGACATCTGGGCTGTTTCCATTTTTTTTTTTTTTTTGGGCTGTCATGAATAAAGAAACTATGAACATTTGTGTATAAGTTATTGTGTGAACATAAGTCTTCATGTCTCTGGGATTAATGCCCAAGAGTGCAATTGCTGGGTCATATGGCAATCGTATGTTTAGTTTTATAAAAAAAAGAAAACCTGCCAAGCTGTTTTCCAATGCAGCTATACCATTTTACATTCCCACCAGCACTGTGAGGGAGCCAGTTTTTCTACATTCTCACCAGCATTTGATGTCACTAATTTTTATTTTAGTAAGTGTCTAGTGATATCTCATTGTGGCTTTACTTTGTTTTTCTTTAATGGCTAATGCTATTGAACTTTTTTCCCATGTGTTTATTTTCCATCTGAATATCTTCTTCAGTGAAATGCCTGTTGGTACCTTTTGCCCATTTTCTAATTGGATTTTTTTTTTACTGTTGAGTTTTATGAGTTCTTTATGTATTTTGGATACTAGTCCATTGATAGGTATATGCTTTGCAAACATTTTCTCCCAATTGTAGCTTGTCTTTTCGTCCTTCTTACAGGGTCTTCCATCGAGCAGAAGTTCTTAATTTTAGCGAGGTCAAATTTATCGGTTTTTCCTTGTGTGGATCATGCTTTTGGTGTCAATTCTAAGAACTCATTGCCTAGCCCTAGATCCCAAAGATTTTCTCCTCTGTTTTTTTTTCTTCTAAGTTTTATAGCTTTATATTTTATATATAAGTCCATGATCCACTTTGAGTTAATGAAATATGTTTTAATCCCACTCAAGATAAACTGTTCTCCCTTCCAGGGTGAAGAAGGACCAATGTAATCAGCTTGACACAAGTGGCTGGTTTATGTCCTTTAAGAATGGTACTGTATTGGGGGCCGAGCAATCTGAAAATTGCCTCCACAACTGAGGGCTCACCTCATTTGCTTCCCTTCACTTAGGGATCACAGTCCTCTCCTGCCTCTGGTCCAATGTCTGGAAATAGTTGTTCTATATCTTTGATCCAGTTTTTCCATTTTTTAAAAAAATAAATTTATTTTTATTTATTTATTTTTGGCTGCATTGGGTCTTTGTTGCTGTGTGTGGGCTTTCTCTAGTTGTGGCGAGTGGGGGTTGCTTAGCAGTTGTGGCACACGGGCTGAGCTGCTCTGCAGCATGTGGGATCTTCCCGGGCCAGGGCTCGAACCCGTGTCTCCCGCATTGGCAGGCAGATTCTTAACCACTGCGCCACCAGGGAAGTCCCTTTTCCATTGTTTATAGTGAGATAGTTAAGTCCCATTTTTCATGGATGAAAGCAAACCCGAATCTATTTTGAAGATAAGGCCAACAGGATTTGATTATGAGTTGGATGCAGGCTGTGAGAAAAAGAGAGACGTCAAGGATGACTTCCAAGTTTCTGGCCTGAAACTGGAAGAGTGGCATTGCCATTACCTGAGTTGGAATCAGATTTAGTCGGGGAGGTAGGGAGGTAAAGTTAGGAGTTTAGTTTTACAAGTGTTAAATGTTAGATGCCTGTTAGACATCCAAGTGGGGATGTCAACTTTTCAGTTAAATATATTGGTCAGGTATTCAGGCGGGAGGTCAGGCTAGAAATGTAAAATTGGGGATCGTCTCTGTATAGATAGTACTTGAAGCCATGAGTCTGGGTGAGATCACTAAGGAAGGACAGATAGAACCAGTAGGAATCCAAGGACTGGGCCCAGGGGCACTCCAGTATTAAATACCTGGGGAGATGAAGAAGAGCCCAAGTTGTTTGTGCCAACTCTCCTCGTCTTCCCACAATTTTCTTTCAGTCTCATGGGTGTGCCCCATCCTGTCTGCTCAGTCAGCCTACTCTTGCTGCTTTCCTGGCACTGACTTTTGCTGACCTATTTGTCCTGCAGCCATCCAAGTTCAGGCCTGACAGATCAGTTCCAGGACTGATCTCAGGCCTTGGAAACTTCTCCAGTCAATCCATGTCCTCAAAATCCTCTGAAGTCATTTAAGATCCATCTGGCTCTATCAGGACTGACTCCTCTGCCAAAGTATAAAGTGCGAATAAGGCAAAGGGCCCATGGCTTCCAGAGTGAGCAATGCCTTGCCCAGAACCTCTTATCATGTGTGGTGGTAACTTCCAAGTTGAAAACTCAGAAGAATAGGGAAAGAGAAGATACATCTTCCTAGACCAAGCCAGTTTCTTCTGCCCAAGATTCTGTCCTACTCAGTATTGCTGCATGGGCTACCCTGGTAGTGTTCTTCATGCTACTGACCTCAAAAGACTAAGTGTACATTTTCCAAATATCCCCAATTTCCACATAGCAGTTTATTATTGACTGGATAGTAGTAATTAATATTAGCATCATTTATCTAATCACATGCAACGAGTTGTATAAGGATTTTGTCATAGTGCTATTTATAAAAGTAAAAGTATTAGAAAGGACCTACATGACCAACAATAGGAGACTGAGTAAATAAGTTATGGTACATCCATAATATGCCCTCATTAAAATAATTTTGCAGATGTGGGAAGATGTTTATAATATAATGCTGATTTAAACATTTTAATGAGGCAGTTCAGTGTAGTGTGTAAAAGCACTTTAGAGTAAACGGACTTGAGGAGAACTCCATGCCTTGAACTCTAACCATGAATGGCTAGGTAGAGAAGGATGAGCTTGTAAAGGAGACTGAGCAAGAGTGGTTAAAGATTTAGAAATTAAACAAGGAGAGTGTTGTATCATGGAAGGGAAGATTTTTTTTAAGAGCGAGGGAATGGTCATTTATAACCACTCAAGAGAGTCAAATGCTGAAGAGGAAGATGAGAACTGAAAGATGAACACTGCATTAATCATGGATATCACTGATGACCATTGCAAGAGATTCTTCAGTAGAGTAATGATAGCAAAAGCCAGATTGGAGTGTATTGAAAGTTAAATGGAAGGTGAGAAAGCAGAGCTTTATTTTGAGGAATTGATTGTGTAGAGGCAGAGAGAAAGAAGGCCATAGACTGAGGAGTATGTGTGTTAAAGGATTCTTTTTTTTTTTTTTTTAATGAGAGAGATAGGAGTTTGTTTAAATAACCGTAAGATGGGCCCGGTAGAGAGGGAGAGACTAGATACACAAGAGAGAGACTGGATAAATTACAGATAAGGTTCATGGGAAGGTGGGGGAGGATAGGATATAAAACCCAAGTGGTGGAATTGTTCTTGGTTAGAGAGTAGAAAGGAAAACTCTTCAACTGTAATGGGAAGCAAGAAGGAAGGGTACCGTAGGTAGGTTTAAACACTTGGTAACACAAAAGAGGAACTCGAAGATGATGACTTCTGAGAAAAGAGAGGGTGGAGGTGAGGGCACCAGAGGTCCCAGGAGAATGGAGAAGGTTTGGAACAGTTGTTGATAGGAGTGTGAGCTGACCAGAGAAATGTAGTAAAATTCTCAACCACCCTTTGGTCCATGTGGGGTTAGTGATCCTGAATTAGAGTGGAACCAATCTGCCTGATGGTGAGACTTTCCTCAGTAGTGTTTGGTTGCTTGAGTGCAGACAAGAAGGAGGCAGATAGATCAGCTCCTCCGGGGTTGAGATTTAGCCATACAAGAGAGGTGAAAATTTCTGCCACCTGCTTGCAGGCCTGGGTGGTTGGGGATGAGCCAGCTGCCTGGCTCTTCTGTGGAAGCACAGCCAGAGGGAAACGGGAAGAGGGTGGTTCCTCTGTTTCCACTAAATGAGTTTCCCTGCAGTCACCTTCCAAACTTCCTGTCCCTGGGAGAGCTGGCCCTTTGTTAGCCTGACAGATTCCCCACATAGAACTCAGCCTCCCTGAGCTGTTTCTGCAGGCCTGTCAGGAACAAACCCTTTCAGTCTTCAGAAAGGTCTTTTTATACGTGCTGCTTCTTGATCCATACTGTGCTTGTGAGTGCATGGGAGGGACAGGGCTTGACCCCTGAGGAAGGTCACTGTCAAGGTCTAGTGAAGACAAAACAGCCTTCTTTAATGCTTCAACTCACTCAATACTCTGGTGCCCACACTACCTAAAAGAAGCAATGGGGCTGCTCTTTCCTCTGGCCCTTGGCTTCTGTGGAGAGCAAAACAGAGTGGAGGCATTTATTTCCCTCAGCTCTGGGCATTTTACCCATGGAGGAGAAACAGGGCAGCCAGGTTATAATTTGTGCATGTGTGACAGTCCTAACCTGGTCGCTGGGCCAGAGTTGGTGCTGAGAAAGGAAGGGCTGGTGAAGGAGGAGGGAAGGAGTGGTAGAATCAGGTTCCAGCTTGGGCCCAGGCCTCAGCTGTGGCTTCTACTGCTTGGAGAACAGAGGAGAGAGGTGAACACAGGGGCGAGCCACTGATGGCTCTGCTGAAGAGTGGACAGTGTTCTGCAAAAACCAGCTGAATTTGGGAAGATAGCAACCCCCACTCCCACCCTGACATACACACTCCAACCAGGGAAAAGTCAACACATGTTTCCTGTGTCATTGTTTGCTGGGCAGGGGAGCATTTAAATGATAAGCCAGTAAATTCTCAACAAACTGGGTATAGGGGAACTTACCTCAACATAATAAAGACCATATATGACAAGCCCACAGCTAATATTATACTTAATGGTGAAAAGCTGAAAGCTTTTCCCTTAAGATCAGAAACAAAACAAGGATGCCCACTCCCACCACTTTTATTTAACATAGTACTGGGAGTCCTAGCCAGAGCAATTAAACAAGAAAAAGAAATAAAAGACCTCCAAATAAAGGAAGAAGTAAAATTGTCTCTATTTGCAGATGACATGATATTATGTATAGAAAACCCTAAAGACTCCACCAAAAACTGTTAGCACTAATAATCAAATTCAGTAAAGTTGCAGGATGCCAAATCAATGTACAAAAATCAGCTGCATTTCTATACACTAATAGTGAACTATCAAAAAGAGCTATCAAGAAAACAATCCTATTTATAATTGCATCAAAAGAATAAAATGCCCAGGAATAAATTTAACTAAGGAGGTGAAAGATCTGTACACTGAAAACCATAAGATATTGATGAAAGAAACTAAAGAAGACATAAATAAATAGAAAAATATTCTGTACTAATGGATTGGAAGAGTTAATATTGTTAAAATGTCCATACTACCCAAGGTAAACTTCAAGGTAATCCCTATCAAAATTCCAACAGCATTTTTCACAGCAATTGGACAAACAATCATAAAATTTGTATGGAACCACCAAGAACCCCGAATAGCCAAAGCAATCTTAAGAAGGACAAAGCTGGAAGTATCATACTCCCTGATTTCAAACCATATTACAAAGCTATAGTAATCAAAACAGTATGATATTGGCATAAAATCAAACATGTAGATCAATGGAACAGAACAGAGAGCCCAGAAATAAACCCATGCATGTATGGTTAATTAATTTTTGACAAAGGAACCAAGAATATATAATGGGGAAAGGACAGTCTCAATAAATGATGTTGGGAAAACTGGACAGCCACTTGCAAAAGAATGAAACTGGACCCCTTTCTTACACCGTATACAGAAATCAAGTCAAAATGGATTATGGACTTGAATGTAAGATTTGAAACCATAAAACTCCTAGAAGAAAACATAAAGGGTAAGCTCCTTGACATTAGTCTTGGCAATGATTTTTTGGATGCGACACCAAAAGCAAAGGCAACAAAAGCAAAATAAACAAGTGGGACTACATGACTACATCAAACTAAAAAACTTCTGATAGCAAAGGAAATCATCAACAAAATGAAAAGGCAACCTATGAGATGGGAGAAAATATTTGCAATTAATGTATCAGATAAAGGGTTAATATCCTGCAAAGAGTTCCTCCTGGACCCAATTCCAACGTGTGTGTGTGTGTGTGTGTGTGTGTGTGTTGTGTGTTGTGTGTGTGTGTGTGTGTGTGTGTGTGTGTGTGTGTGTGTGTGTAGGTTTCCCCACACCAACAAGCAATTCTCAGATGCCAGGAGAGTGTCCAAAAATTCAACTCAGTTCTGACACTATCTACTCGGAGATAGGATCAGAAAGCACAGGTGAAGGGCTCAGTCCCACAAGGCCGCTGCCCTCCATTTCAGTTGTTACCTGTACTTCTGACCTACTGGCTATAAATAAGAGGTTCTCACGACCATCTCCTTGGGCTTGATTAATTTGTTAGAATGGCTCAGAGAACTCAGGAAAACCTGTTTACTCACTATATTACCAATTTATTATAAAAGGATAATAAAGAATATGAATCAACAGCCAAATGCAGAGATACAAAGAGCGAGGTCCTGAACAAAGGAGCTTCTGTCCTCATGGAACATGGGGCCTGACATGGTGGCACATGGAAGTGTTCTGGTTCCCCAGTGTGGAAGCTCAACAAAAAGGACAAAAAAGCTGTCCTCAGAGACATGATTGACTAAATTGTTGGCCAATGGTGTTTGGTTTAACCTCAAACAGCTCTCTCATTTCTGGAAATCAGGGGGTGGGACTGAAAGGTCCAACCATCTAATCACAGGGTTGGTTTTCCTGGTAACCAGTCTCCACCCTTAGGTGCTTCTAAAAGTCACCTCTTTCACATAACAAAAAACACTTTTATCACTCTCAACACTTAGGAAATCCCAAGGGTTTTGAGAACTGTGAGTCAGGAACTATAGATGAAGACCAAATATATATGAGAACTATATTTTGGTCTTCTGAATAACCAAATGTATATTTCTTATAAATCATAATATCACAATCCAAAATACATAAAGAATTCACAAAACTGAATAGCAAAAAACCAAACAATCCGATCAAAAAATGGGCAGGGACTTCCCTGGTGACACAGTGGTTAAGAATCTGCCTGCCAAAGCAGGGGACACGGGTTCGAGCCCGGGCCCAGGAAGATCCCACATGCAGTGGAGCAACTAAGCCTGTGCACCACAACTACTGAGCCTGCGCTCTAGAGCTTGCGTGCTACAAATACTGAGCCTGTGTGCCACGACTACTGAAGCCCACACACCTAGAGCCCATGCTCCACAATAGGAGAAGCCACTGCAATGAGAAGCCTGCACACTGCAATGAAGAGTAGCCCCCGCTCACCGTAACCAGAGAAAGCCCGTGCACAGCAACAATGACCCAACACAGCCAAAAATAAAAATAAAAAATAAATAAATTAAAAAAAAATGGGCAGAGGAACTGAACAGACATTTTTTCCAAAGAAGACATACAGATGGGCCAACAGGTACATAAAAACATGCTCAGTATCACTAATAATCATGGAAATGAAAATCAAAACCATAAGGTGACATTACTTCATACCGTTACTGTTGAATGACTATCTTCAAAATAAGAGATAACTGTTGGGGAAGACTTGGAGAAAAGAGGACACTTGTACACTGTTGGTGGGAATGTAAATTGGTGCAGCCACTATAGAAAACAATATAGAAGTTCCTCAAAGAATTAAAAATACAATTACCATATGATCCAGCAATCCCAGTTCTGGGTATATATCCAAAAGAAATGAAAACAGGTTCTTAAAGATATATTTGCATGCATTATTCACAATAGCCAAGATATGGAAACAACCTAAGTGTCCATCTATGGATGAATGGACAAAGAAGATGTAACACATATATACAATGGAATATTATTCAGCCATGAGAAAGAAGGAAATCCTGCCATTTCCAACAATATGGATGGACTTTGAGGGCACGATGCTAAGTGAAATAAGCCAGACAGAGAAAAACAAATACTATATGGTACCACTTATATGTGGCATCTTAAAAACAAAGTCAGACTTATAGAAATAGAGAGTAGAAAAGTGGTTGCCAGGGTCTGAGGAGTGAGGGAATACGGGGAGATTGGTAAAAGGGCACAAAGTTGCAACTACAGGATTAATAAGGTCTGAGGATCTAATGTAAAATGTGATCACTATAGTTGATAATGCTGCACTGTAAAAATGAAATTTGCTAAGAGACTAGAACTTACATGTTATCTTAAAAAAGACAAATATGTGAGGTGATAGATGTGTTAATTAAGTAGATGGGGGAAATCATTTCACAATGTATATATATATATCAAATCAACGTGCTGTACATTTTAAATATCTTATATATGTCTATTATACCTCAATAAAATTGAAATTTAAAAAAGTATAAACTATAACATGCTCCTAATCAGAAGGCATTCCTTTTTCTATCAACAAAAAAGTTTTTAATTAGAAACAAATTTTTTTTTAAGTTATGACCCAAACAAACAAAGACTAGACAGATTGTCCATGTAAGGTATTTAGCATAATGCCTAACACCTAGTTAGTACTCCATAATAATCCCTTTCCCGTCCTGACCCCCAAAGAAGCGCAGAATGTGATTCCAGATTAGGGAGGGCTGGGGACAGTTGGCCTGGTCTGATATGACCCTGGCTTAATGCAAGGTCACCCAATTGAAAGTCTAAGGTCGTGTGTATGTAGGACCTGCCGTGGCAGGAGTAGAAGGAGCAGAGCATTGTCTAGGCCTAAAGGTGAGCTCTGCTCTCTCAGGGAAAAGCTCCAGGTGCAGGTGGAGTCAGATCAGGATGAGAGAAAGTCTGCATGTAAGTGACAGAATGTCAGGCAGTGAGGACAAGGGGGAGCAAGGTGGTGGGGTACACAGGGTAGGATCAGAACGCTTGCTCAAGCACATGAAAGAGCTAGTTCTGCCTACATTTAATACGGGATTGTGGCTGCCTTTTTGAGTTTTAGGCGTTTAGTTCTCATATTTAGCCAGACTTTTAGTTGTTCTATTCCAGACTCACATGCTCACCCAGGATGAGTCTAGAAACGAACTGGCCATAGATGGTATAGCACCTTAAAATTACCTCCCTCCAACTCAATTCACAATATGAAAAAGACCTTGAAGCCACGGCCAATGGAATCCCTGAGTGTGTGGACAGCATCTGAATTGATATCTGTGGGCAGTGAGAAAAACAGTGTCATAAAAGGGGATGTTGGCACCAATTGTGTGTGTGTGCTAATACTACGTTAAGGAAAGCTTGAGCCTCATGGTAAACAGTACCTAGCAGGGTGCCTGGCACATAGTGCACATTAGATATACATTTTTTGATAACTGAATAAATGAACAGATGCATGATAGGCAGTTAATACTGACTGCCTATCTTGGTTCATGTGTTTAAAAATGAGGAGACTATTGTCATGTGCTTTCCTCCATATATAAAATTATATCCCTTATTCACCATTAAAAGACCATTCACAGTATTATGTGGTGTGGCCTGGGCTCTAGTCCTAGCGCTATAACTGCCATGTGACCTCAAGTAAATGACTAATTTTCTCTGTGTGTGTTTTTTTTTTCTTTTTAATGTATAAAAAGAGGAGGTTGAACTGGGCACATGCTAAACCTCCTTCCAGGTCTGAACTTTAGAGATTATTCTGTGGTTCTGAGATAAGAGCTCCTGTGTGTAAAGTCAACTCATCCACACAGGGACTAAACCTGTGAACCCTCTTCCACTAGTGTTGGGCTGGAGCTGAACTGCCCTACAGTAGCTTGAGCCAGGCATCCTTAAACACAAGACCTGCAGAGCCCCTGAGTTCCATCAGTGGGCTTCATAGGGTCTGTAAACTTGCAGCCCCACCTCCACTCTTATAAGCAACATTTTGTGTATAAGTATCTTGTGAATTTTTCTGGGGTGCGTGTCCCTAGATTTCAGATTCCCCAAAATGTGGATAAGCCCCAAGTGGTTAAGAAATCCTTGAGCTTTTCAGAGAACAAGTGTAGAAACTTATGCTCCCAACACTACAGCATTTAATCTGATAAATGATTAAGTCCTGGTTGTAGCCACAGAAAACTAATGAAATTCAGAACAAAGGTCTGAGCATTTCTATGCACGAGACAGTCATTCTGACTACAGGTGGGTCATTGACAGATCAATGACAGGAAAAAACCATCAGAAGCCATGACTGCAGGACAATAATATTTGAGCTGGGTAGAATTCCACCCAGGTAGGGTTATCACAGAAAGGTATGTGTCAGAAAGTTTTCCAGTGTAATGATAATCTCTACCTGATGTAGTGATGTCCAAGACTGTCCCAGAGAGACAGGTGGCAGTGTTGCAGAAGCGGCGCATGCCTGTAGCCATCCATAGTTTGGTTCTTAGACTGGCACAAACCAGAGGTAAGCAGGTGCAGGGCGGGCCAACTGAAAGAGGCAGGGACCCTGCTGAGCTCTAACCACTGCTGTGCTGTAGAGTTATGATTCAGTGCAAACCACTCAACCCTGCTGGATCCCAATTCCTTTATTTCATAGGGCTATTTAATATGAGAAGAGAGAACTTGAATTCCTAAGAAGAAATCCCAGAGAATTAACAGAGTTTACTTTTTAAGAAAAGGAGGAAGTATATAGGAAGTCAAGATAGGGGATTCACCTAGAGTCCAGACTTGGAGTCCCTGAATGGATCTAAGGGAGTTTGGGGGTTTAAGGTAACTAAAGACCTACTATCATAGAACCACGAGTGTCCCCAGGGCAGAGTCTTTGGAGCTATGCATTCAGCAGCAACTAATCCAAAGGCTTGTCCCAGAGGCTCGCAGGGCCAGTTAGCTCAAGATGCCATGGGGTCAGAGATTTGACCTTTGTGTATATGTGACTGTTTCCACATTAGACTGAGCCCTAGTCCCAACCAGCAGAGTCACACATGTGCATTACTGGGGACACACAGAGGACTGGCTGCGAGAGTGTAGCTGGCATCCCCGCCTTTGGAAACTAGCTCAAATACACTCTAACTCAAACTACACACCTTGACCCCTAAGGTTTAGAACAGAGTATCTGTAAGTATCCCGCAGGTCATGGTCATTTTGCAGTCATTTTAAAGAACGTGTGAGCAGGGAGAGAAAATAGGTTCACTCCTGAGGGCCTTAGGCTGAGGCACTAGCCTCGTTGTATTGACCAACTGGATTGACTGTTGATCTCCTTCAGGAAGTAAGTACTCAAAATTCCATGTCTTTGGGGAAACCATAGAGCTTTTCTTTTCTTATGGGGCCTTTCTCTCTCAGCACCTCTCCCTCTGAGCAGGGCTGGTCATCTAGGCTCCAAGTGAGAACTGTAGAGGAGTGTCAGACACACAAACCAGAGGGCTGGGCCTTTGACGACAGCTCCCAAAATAAGGTGCCAAGCCCTGCTTCTCACTTTCCCCTTGTGCCCTATGAGATGCTGGCACTGCCTCTGGAGCCATTACTCAGCAGCCTGAATGTACAGAAATAGGTCGGTTCTTCCCTCTGGCAGGGTCCTGTCCTGGCGTGGTGGGCCCAGGCAGGGCTGTGTGGGGACATCTCTTGGCCTCCCAGTCTCTCTTCCTGTCAGGCAGTAATCCTATTACAAGATGGAGCTTCACTTAACTGTTCCTAGGCCTTTGAAGTGTCTCCTTGCCCCTAGGCTATAGAGTACCAGTTAGCTGGTGAAGGCATTTCCTCACCTCCTCCATCTTTTCAACACATACGCTTTCCATCTTCTTATCCTAATGGAAACATGGCCTGCCCTGTTCTCTGGCCCTCTCCGGAGCAGGCAGCTTCTCTCCCGCCCCTGGGTCTCGAGGTCAGGAGAACAGGCTGGCATTCTCTGAGCTGCTGGTATTTCTCCAGGTCATGGCTCCCCAACCCCTCATGGGCAGACCATCCTATCTTACAGGCTGCCCTGTCCATTTGATTGTCTCCTGATCTACAGCACTCTCTTATCCTCCTCAGTGGCTTAACACCAGCCTCTCAGCTTTCCTGGCCACTTCATCCCGGGCACCTGTTTTTTGATCCTTCTGATATCCTGGCTTCACCATCATTTTGAAAAACTACAAATTTGACCCTAAATTCTGCCAACCTGTCACTCACTGTGATGAACGTAACCTGGGTACGGCATCAAAATGGCCCATGGCATCTCAAATTCTCATAACCCTACTCTGACCACAACCTACTTAACTCTTTCTACCTGTCAAGGTATTTCATTCCTCACCTGCTCACCCTTCCCAGAACCTCTTGCTTCCTCCACATCCAGCCTGGACCTCATGGCCTGCTGCCTCCAGGCTGCTCACGGATCCCGCATTCTTTATTCTTCTCTGGGTCCTTCCTTGTTGACTCCCCATCTCAGGTAATCCCTAACTCAGATTTCTTTGCCTCTGCTCCCAGATTGCTGAGCTATGCTGGAAATTTACAAGCTTTCTGTGGTGTTTGAGCTCTCACAAACAATTCCACTGAGACCATGTGTGTCTTCAAATGAATTTATCTACGAAATAGAAACAGACTGACAGATATGGAGAACAGACTTGAAGTTGCCAAGGGGGAGGGGGGTGGGGGAAGGATGGATTGGGAGCTTGGGATTAGCAAATGCAAACTAATTATATATAGAATGGATAAACAACAATGTCCAACTGTATAGCACAGAGAACTATATTCAGTATCCTGTAATAAACCATAATGGAAAAGAATATGAAAAAGAATATATACATATACATATATATAACTGAATCACTTTGCTGTACGGCAGAAATTAACACAACATTGTAAATCAACTATACTTCAATTAAAAAAAAAGACCATGTGTGTCTGACTCTCTTCCCTACTATTTGCTCTTCAAGGTAGGAATTTTGGCCCCTCAGGGCAACTGTAAAAAGTTAAAACTTAGCACTTGCCTGGCACTTGTCTGAGGACTTTATACTTACTAACTCATTGAATTCTCCAATGACAATGAAAGAATTACTGTTATTACTTTTCTCATTTTTTTGATGAGGAAACTGAGGCTCAGAGAGATTAAGTAAATTGCATAAGGTCACAGAGTTACTAAGGGGTAGAGTTAAGATTAGAATCTCGGTGAGACATTATACTATTTTACATCATAAGATGATCATAAACTCTGGGAAAGTCTGTTGACTTTCATCAGAGCTCCTCCTGTAGTTCAACAATCTTTTAAATCATCCCTTGTTCACTCTTAATTGGAGGTATGTATATTTCAATTCTGATTCTATCATTTTTGGTCAGTTGAGACCAGAGACCAAAGGCATTGCTTCAGGAGTCCTGGTGAGCATCTAGAATCTTGGGGTATTCTTCCATTCTCTTCTGCCTCGTGTCTGACTGAATCAGTGCCCACGTGAGCTTCCCTCAGGACTCCATATACCATAACCCCAGATCCCTCCAACTTTTAGCTGGGCCACAGTGTCCTAGTCTCCATTCTCTAGGGAAGGGAGAAGATACTGCAATTCTCATAGTGGTTATTTAAAGCCATTTCCATGTGCTCTGGCTTTGGAGGCCAGGACTTAAAACTCTCCTCCACTACTCACTAGCTTCCATGGGAGAATGGTTTAAACTCAAAGAGGTTTAGTTTCTTTATCTGTAAAATAGGAATAATAACAATCCCCTTAGTAGGGTTGTACTTATTGAAGCGCCTAGCACAGACTGGGGCACAAACAGGCACATATTAGTTCCTTTCTTTCTCTTCCCCACACCCATTTGTTTCTTCATTCTCTGCAGATGACTCTGAAACTTTCCTTTTTAAAAAATTTTTTAATTTTAATTTTATTTATTTATTTTTGCTTGTGTTGGGTCTTAGTTGCGGCTGGCGGGTTCCTTAGTTGCAGCTCGCTGGCTCCTTTAGCTGTGGAACGTGTGCTCCTTAGTTGCAGCTCGTGGGCTCCGTAGTTGCGGCACATGTGCTCCTTAGTTGCGGCCAGCGGGCTTCTTAGCTGTGGCTTGCTGGCTCCTTAGTTGCAGCACGTGTGCTCCTTAGTTGTGGCATGCGAACTCTTAGTTACGGCACGCATGTGGGATCTAGTTCCCTGAACAGGGATCAAACCCACATTCCCTGCATTGGGAGGCAGATTCTTAACCACTGCGCCATCAGGGAAGTCCCTGACACTTTCTTTTTGAGTGAATTTCCTCAGTTTCCCTTATATCTGTATCAGAAATTTCTCATTCAAAGTACAACTTTCCCAAAAATGAGTTGGCACTTTTAAGGTAAGGGCCTTAATGTTTTTCAGACCCTTTGTCATAGTAATCCCACCTCTAGGAATCATTTATGAAGAATAGTGGAAATGTGTATATGTATTCTATATATAAGATTCTATGTTCTATGTTTTTACACACACGCAAACATGTCTGTTGTGGAAATGGGACTTCCCTGGTGGTGCAGTGGTTAAGAATCTGCCTGCCAATGCAGGGGACACTAGCTCGAGCCCTGGTCCGGGAAGATCCCACATGCCGTGGAGCAACTAAGTCCATGAGCCACAACTACTGAGCCCGTGTGCCACAACTACTGAAGCCCGTGCGCCTAGAGCCTGTGCTCTGCAGCAAGGGAAGCCACTGCAATGAAAAGCCCACACACCACAACAAAGAGCAGCCCCTGCTTGCCACAACTAGAGAAACCCCACAGCAACGAAGACCCAATGCAGCCAAAAAGTATAAATAAATGAATAAACAAATTTATTAAAACAAACAAAAAAAGATGTTTGTTGTGGAATTATTTACCCTAGGGGGGAAAGATACAAAGCTTCTCTGTATTTTTGCTCATTATTTCTTCCTTCCCTTTTGCTTCTGAGAAACAAGTAACTCTTTTCCTCCCTAGATTCAACTAAAAAGTATTTTGTAAAATAACTTAAAAAAATTACAAAACTAACATATGCTTGTAGAAAAATCTAGAAAATAAATCAATCACTTGTGAGTCCACTCTCCAGTGCTGACTACTACTACAGTACCTTTATATTCAAATTCGTTTATACCTGTAAGAACAAAATTAGATATTATACCTATTATTTGGTAATATATTATTTCCTATCTTTTTTCTATCATTACAGTAACATCTTTCCTAACACTCATATCTTAATTTATCTAACCAACGTCCAATGATTGTTGGAAAATCTATTTTGATCTATTTTATTTTTTTAAACTTTAAAAAAATTGAGGTATAGTCGATGTACGATATTATATAAGTTTCAGGTTTACAACATAGTGAATCACAATTTTGAAAGTTATACTGTTTATAGTTATTATAAAATATTGGCTATTGTCCTGAGTTATTCAATATATCTTTGAGCTAATTTATTTTATATATAGTAGTTTATACCTCTTAATTCTCTATGCCTCTCCTGCCCCACCTGCTTCTCTCTTCCCACTGGTAACCACTAGTTTGCTCTCTATGAGTCTATTTATTTTTTGTTATATTCACCAGTTTATGTTTTAGATTCCACATATAAGTGATATCATACAGTATTTGTCTTTCTCTGACTTATTTCTTAGCATAATACCCTCCAAATCCATCCATGTTGCTGCAAATTTTCATTCTTTTTTATGGCTGAGTAATATTCCATTATATACATATCATATATATATTCCACTTTATATGTGAGATATATATATATAAATATATATATATCTCACATCTTCTTTATCCATTCATCTGTTGACAGGTGCTTAGGTTGCTTCCATATCTTGGCTATTGTAAATAATGCTGCTGCAAACATTGGGATGCATGTATCTTTTCGAATTAGTGTTTTTGATTTTTTTGGATTAAACTATTTTTTTTTCAAGTTTATACATAGGACTGTGGTGACTGCAGCTGCATCTTTGGGCACTTCCTAAATTATATCCTTGCCTGTCTTTGTTTCTGATGCCATCCCTCCCAAGCCTCCATTTCTGGGACCCTGAGCCATAGCATAGGTCCTTGCCTCTGGGCAGGCCCCTTCCCGTTGGCTTACAAATATTACAAACCTACTCCAGCACACCTAGGTTTCAAAACTCTCCCCCTTGATTCTTCTGGCCTTTTCCTGCATCCTGAAGGCTCCTCTGTACTCACAGGTAGGGCTTCTTCCTCCTCCTTAAGGTGAAGTTCCCTGTGTTCTGGATCCCCTTCCTTCCTGTTATCCCCACTCCTGCCTGTAAACACTTCTTTCCTGCCTCCTTTCTCCTAGCCCACACATGTACTTAGTCTTTCCCAACCACAGGTCTCGTCCTGACCATGACCCTCCCCCTGCCCCCAGTGTCCATCCCTTCTCACTTCTCTTCTCAGCCAAACCCCTTGGAAGTGGAAACTGCGTTTGCCATCTCCCCTCTCCTCCCTGACACGACCACCTGGCTCCAGTATTACCTTCTAAATTGTCAAATGCAATTGGCATTATTTGTTCTTCGTCTTGCCCGACATTGTTCAAATTTACTCCTTGAAACTCTGTCCTGGGCCATCTCTTCCTAAAATGGTTCCTTCTTAGTCACTCCTGTCAGCTCTTCTTTCTCTAATCACTCTGAAATGCTGGCTTCTCTCCACACTAACGGTCCTCAAAGTGTGGTTCCCAGACCAGCACCATCAACATGGCCTGAGAATTTGTTAGAGATGCAGCTTTTCAGGTACCACCTCTGACCTCCCTCCTGAATTAAAAACTGGTGGAGTGTCCACTCAAGTTTGAGAACCACTGTGCTACACATTCTCCCTGGCCCATCTCCTCTTTAAGCTCCACTTTATTCTTTTCACACCTAATACTCCTAAAATTCTTTCCACCTCAGACTGCTCTCCGGAGCTCCAGTTCTATACATATAACCACCTATAGGGCATCTCTACTCTCCCATCAGGGCTTTACAGGGAAAATAATTTCCTCCCATAATCCTGTCATTTCTACTGTATCCCTTTCCCCCCAGATGATACCACCATCTACCCAGTTGCCAGTGTCAGATCCTTGGATTTGATTCTTC
Source organism: Aethalodelphis obliquidens (assembly GCF_003676395.1). Taxonomy (NCBI): domain Eukaryota; kingdom Metazoa; phylum Chordata; class Mammalia; order Artiodactyla; family Delphinidae; genus Aethalodelphis; species Aethalodelphis obliquidens. Next base: position 8,437,399 of record NW_020837992.1, on the reverse strand, counting down.
TCTCGTTTACTCACCTAAAAAAAACACTAGTTTGCCATTTCAGGAGCATCTCTTAAATTGACACTATCCTCTAGTCTGCACTGCCATTGCTTCCTTCAGGTCCATTGCCTTTAGTGCTGGGATTACTGCAATCACCTCCTAACGGGGTCGACTGCCTGAAGCCTGGTTCCTTACCAATCTACTTCCCACACTGCTACCAGAATCATCTTTCTAAAATAAAAACCAGATCGTGTTTGTCTCCTGCCTAGTCATTCAGTGGCTGTCTAGTGCCTTCCAGATAAAGTCCAAACTCCATATAGTGGCACAGTGGGGGCTTTTATGCCCCGACTCCTGCTTACCTCCACTGCCACATCTCCTGCTGTTCTTTATGTGCTCCCTGTGCTCCAGCCCTAGGGGGAAACTGGAATCATCGATACTTACAGTTCCTCCAAAGGGCACTCTTTCTCACACCCTCAAACCATTGTTCGTGCTATTGTGCTACTTCCTTTATGAGGAATGCCCTTCCTTCACTTACCATCTGGAAATTTTCTTTCTTCTCTAGGGCTCAGCTCAGAGTCAACTTCTGTGTAAAACCCTCCTTGGATGCCCAGGCTCAGCTGGATGCGCCCCACAGTCCGCACATCATGCCTTGATCAGAGACCTTATCACGTTGTGTTTTGTTCTCTTGTTGTCTGCCTGAGGAGTCTGCGAGTAGCTTGAGGACAGGTCCTGTCACCGTTTAGTGCAATGCCCGACACATAGTAGGTGTTTAGCAAATAGCTGTTTAATAGGAGAAAGACTGCTTTCTCTTTTCTTGAATCTACCCTTACTACCTATTTCCTAATCACCCCTATTTTTTCATTCCCAGCCATCTTTCATCCCTATCATGCTACTGAAATAGCTCTAGAGAACAAAGATGTGCTGGCCTTATCATAAACTTCTGAGCAGCAGTTAGCTACCCAGTTCTCAAAGAATTCTCTTCCCGGGGCTACTGAGCAGACGCTTTTTGAATTCTCTTTACATTTCGGTCTGCACTTTCACTGGTTCCCTTCCTCATGCTTTTTGCAACTGCTCTACTGGGCACTATAGCAAGCACAGGGGTTGATGGCGACGGTGGGAAATGGGCCCGGATGTGCTGATAAGCTGGCTCTCTGGGGAAAAAAAAGGCCCTGATTTGTAGCTTTTGTCTATTCCATGGTATAAATACTCTCACCAGACTGATTTCAGGCTACCAACATTTTAACAACCAGCTCACAAAATTCTTGAATATCTAATAATTGGCTTTCATGAGGATGAGCCAGCTCTAGCATACCACTGGGTATGCAGAAATGAGTAAGGCCAGTTTGACAACTAGGAGGGGATAATCTAGTGGTGGAAACAGAGAAATATTGGCTTGGCTAAAAAAGTTCGTTCGGGTGTTTCTGTAACATCTTATGGAAAAACCCAAACGAACTTTTTGGCCAACCCAATAATTCTAAGACAAATGTGATAAGCACCATTTAGTGTTTGACAAGGCACTACGGGGTTGAATGGAAGGAAGGTTTAATTAGGAAAATCTGTGAATACTTCCTATAGGAAGAGAGGGGTGTCTGAACTAGACCTTAAAAAATGAGGACTTTAAAGGCAGACATAAGGGGTTAAAAACTATTCCAGGCAGAGGAGACGCCTTGAACAAAGGCGGGATAGTACATTATTTGGAGGAATAGCTAATAGATGAGTAGGACTGGGATGCAAAGAAAGTGGGACACCAGAATGGATTCTGACACTATCTAGTTTTGTGATGTTGGTCAAACTGGTTAACTTCCCCAGGCCAGTTTCTATACCTTTAAAATAAGAATCTGATTTCTATGGCCCATTTCTGTCTTGATTTGATGACCCACCTTGGGAAGAGAAAGAAAATACAAGAGTGGGAAAGAAGGAGAAAGGAAGAAATGTATATAGCGTGGGGTTTTTAGGTGGCTAAAGGCTGCAGTGCTGGCAATGCTGCAGGATTCCCTCCCACTGTCAGTTCCCCCCGCTAACTTTTGGCTTAATCCCAGTTATGAAAACCCCGACCCCATGTTTGAGCCATTGCACTGTTAGCTGAAGGCTCAGTTCTTTTCTTTTAAACTGAATGAATATACTGAATCCTGACAGTATATGTAGAAGCAATTTAGTTCATCCTTCTGCTTTGAGGGAACAGGGGATTTTCCTTTTTCCATAGAAAGTATCAAGAAGATCCCACAGGCTCCCCTAGTAACTCATTCCCTTTGAATAACTGTTATTATTGTTATTATCCAGTCTATCTAGAATTTCTCCATCCCCACCTCTTGCCTGTCTTCTCTAGAGATCTCATCTTCATTCCTTTAAACATTGTGAATCATAAAACATATACAGAAAAGTACATAAAACATAAATGCAAGGTATAATCAGAGCAGATAAGCATGTCAGCACCAAGAGCAAGAGACAGACTTGCCATAACTTAGGAAGCCCCCCATGTATTATTTCCCAAGCACAACCCTCCAGAGGGAACCACTGTCTTGACCTAATGTAATAATCATCTTTGTTTTGCCTCTTACCATCCATATATGTATCCCTCAAATACTAGCTCAGTATCCCGTTTTTTAACACTTGATTTGAAAGGAATCATACTGTATGCATTCCTTTGTTCTTGCTTCTTTTGTTCAACATTCTAACATTCATTCACATTGTCATGTGTAGCTAGTTCATTCTTTTATATAGTCTTCCATTATGAGTATCCCAGTTTATCCATTCTACTGTAGATGGACACTTGGGTTGTTTCCAGCCTTTGGCCAGTATAAACAATGCTGCTATGAACATCCCTGTACACATGCCCAGTGCATGTGAGTTCCCTTAGGGCACAGGGGTAGAATTGTTGGGTCATAGGCTCTGTGTATCCTCATCTTCATCCTTCATTCTCTCCCTTATATTCGTGGGCAAGCTTTATTCCACTTTTTCTTTCCTAAAGAATTTTAACTTCTGTGCCTTTGTTCCTGTTTTTCTAGCTTTTGATCCTGTTTGTCAGTCTTCTTGTGTTCTTATAACGTTATCAGTATTGGTTCAAGCTTCTCGACCTGTATATCACCTTCCTCCTGTAGTTAAGAATGGTTTCCTCTCCCAAAGAGTAATTTTTTTATTACTCAAGTAGGAAATGTCTTTGGAGTATTTTGAGAGTTCTCTTTCAAATGTACACAAAATGAAAAGCATATATATATATATATGTATATATATATATGTGTGTGTATATATATATATATATATATATATTTTTTTTTTGCGGTATGTGGGCCTCTCACTGTTGTGGCCTCTCCCGTTGTGGAGCACAGGCTCCGGACGCGCAGGCTCAGCGGCCATGGCTCACGGGCCCAGCCGCTCCGCGGCATGTGGGATCTTCCCAGACCGGGGCATGAACGCGTGTCCCCTGCATCGGCAGGTGGACTCGCAACCACTGCGCCACCAGGGAAGCCCAGAAAGCATATATTTGATTAATAGAGGGCCAGGGACAGGCTTCTTTCTGTAAGTTATTATAGTATGGGAATTAGTACTGTGGGCTTTTGAGTCATACCGATCTACAAGCTGCCACTTGTTGGCTATGTGTCCTTGGGCAAGCTACTGAACTTTCATGCTTTAGTTTCTGTCTAAATGTGGATCTGTCAAAATGTAGATAACAATTATAGTCACTTATTGGGTTATTGTGTGTATTACATGAAAGAATCTATAAGTTTGATTAAAAGAGGTTTATAAACTTGGTCATAAGATAGGGAGAAGTGAGGAAAGACAGGAATTCAGAATGCCTTCAGGATGTACTATGAGTTTGTACCACCCTCTGTGGGGTGGCTTGCTAGGGGAGGCATGTGACAGGCTGCCTGTGGCCACAGAACAGAGTGAAGTGAATAGGCCATTTGGGAATCCAACTCACAACCCTGGCTTCATTTACTGTTCAGCTGGCCAAAATACCATGAAAAAGTGAATGGGATTAGAAATGCTGTCAAAGTAAACAGGAAGGCATGAGGACACCACAGGATAACTCGAGTTAACAAGCTGCTCTAAACAGCATCCTCTCTTTGTGCAATTTATTGTACAGGAGAGTTGGCTGGAATAGAAACCATTCTTAATCATCAAAAAACCACATTCTAATTTTCCTGACTCTGCAGGCATTCCATGTATAATTCCAGACTTTTGTTGCTTACATTTCTTAGCTTTAGGAGGTAGTTTTCCAAAACCAGATACTTAATTATAGCTGCAACACTTAAAAGCCAATACCTCATTACCTAACTAGGAAGCTGAGAAATGTTTATCATTTCTCTTTCCCACTCAAAGGTTATTAATATTCATTTCAACTTGTCTGCTAGTCAACCTCTTTGTGAAGACATTGAGTTTTGGACTTGGAATCATACTCCCACATAAAGCTAGAAAAATCTAATAAGGCTTTTATGGAAGTAGCATTTCCAACTTGACACTAACTGTTGGACCAAATATTGACCCATTACTGGGGCAATAATGCCTACTGGATTTTAACTTTTCAGTTCCTATACCGCTATTATTTCAGTTACACTTCATAAATCCTATTATGCTTCTTTTCAAATAATTCTTGGAAAATCATGTTTGAGTGTACTGTAGGTGATGGGGAAAAGGTGGAAGAGAAATTAAAAAGAGGAAAAGACTGGTGCTGAATGATTATCGAGTGACGTATGACATTATGTGCTAACTTCGTATCAGCATAGCAAGGCCAGATGGTTTATTTATAGTTTGTTATTTCAATAACATACGTTATCTGGTAATATAATAGGGAAGGGCCCACTTGTATAATTACTTCTAAACTCTGGATTTAAAAGTAAGGCTGTTAACAGAAAGAAAAAAAAAAATCAGCCCTTTACATCTTCACCTGAATTGATAACTGGCACAAACTGATGAAGGGGTCCAACATGGAGGACTGTTCGGAGAGGAAGGTGCCAACTCCTAATAAGAGAATGCTACATTCTATAAGTTCTCGTAATTGGAAATCACGGTCTTGAACAGCAGCAGTGGCAACACAGATGCCAACTGAAACCTCGATGTTGGGTTTGTCCACCAAAATGTCAAACCTTCATGGCTGGTATTTTGGCACTGATGAAATAAAGGCACTTAAGTATTATTGGCATTGAAAAAGAGCTCAGGGAAGAATCTCACTGAAGTGAGGGAAAAGAATCTAGAGACTTACACAGTACTCCTCAACCAAATGTTTGACTCTAAGTTTCTTACAAAATCAGAGCTACTAATACAGCAGCATAGCCTGTTTTGAGCTTTACCTCTTATTTGCCTACTCGCTGGCCAGGGAACACAATAGCCCAACAAATGATCAAGACTTGGCTCTAAATGTCCCCCAGCAGCAGCTTCCTCCCTAAAGGTGAACACATCTTAAACAATGTAGCACAGCTGGGGGCAGCGGTCAGGCAATGGGAGGGTGGGCTTTGTGTGAGCAAAGTCTTTGGCTTACTTGAGAGTCCAGGGAGGGTGGGCTTTGGGTAAGCAACGTCTTTGGCTTACTTGAGAGTCCAGGATATAGATTTGCAAACCACAGCCTCTTTAAACAGTGGCTGAGGCTATATATGAAATAACCTCTGTAATTTTCATGTACACCTGGTGAGAAAGAGTCATGAATCTCAAACACCTGGGGAAATAGAGTTTTTTTTCCCAGAGGCCCATTTGCTCCTTTTGAAAAGTGCTAAGACTGGAGGCCCAGGCGAAGCTTCCCAGGTGATTCTGATTTAGTTCCCCTAACTGAGGATCACAACTGTAGTGGAACAGGAATGTCAGAAGAACTGGTTACTTAAACCTTTATGTCCATTTATCAAATATGGTTAACAACCCCTGCCCTCCCTACCTTATGAGAATAATAGCTAACAGTAATTGTTCAATAAATGTAAGCTATTACATGCTATTAGGCACTGTCCTAAGAACTGTACATGTAATAACCACACATCTCATGGAAACTGATTCACAGAGAGGTTAAGGAACTTGCCAAAGGTCATACAGCTAGGGCTGGAATTCAAAGCTATGCAGTCTAGAGATGTTTTTAACTGTTATTTACAGTGTTATAAAGAATATATGAAACATGCATGAGGAAAGCATCTTACTTTGAAAAGTTAAAGGTGCTTTAAGTGGCAGTTGAATGAAGTTCCTGGAGGGAAGAGTCTGCATCTAGCCAGCACTTGCTACATCGTAGCTGCTCACAACTTCATTCAAAGGACGTGAAAATCCGATCTTTGCCTGTTTCCCTCAAATGCTGACTTTAGCCTATTGAAGCGCCACAGATAAATTGACTTCTTTGACTACTGAAAATAAAGGGAGGAACTCTGCAGACCAGGTGCTTCACACAGGGCTTGGCAGGAGTGAATAAATAAGTGTTGGCTGAATTGAACATCTTCCAGGTGATGGATGTGTTGGCTGAATTGAATGTCTTCCAATCAAAGGCATTTAAAATGTGCTATTCATATTCTACAAAATAGCTTGAATTATTTAGAATGTCAAAACGGGAAAGGGCAAGTGGCAAGTTAAGGAAATTAAAGAGAAATGGGGTATAAATGGAATATTAAACCTTTGAAATTCAAAATTAAGAACCTGGTTATATATCCTTGAAGTCCTCTTTCCTGGCTTAGCAGGGAAGTGGGAGGGATGAGCTTCAGGGATGGAATAAGCCTATGCTTTAATACTGTAACACCTCTCATTTGTGTTGTACATACTTGCTGTAGGCATACTGATCCAAACAAGCTGCCTAATGTTTTTTTAAAGGCTGACTTGACTTTACATAATTCTATAACAACCCTTACACTTTTTAGCATGTGCTCAAACGTAGCTCGAAATAAAACAGGTTTTTCTACCCCTTTAGATGACAAAGTGAGTCCCTTATAGCAAGCTGGGCTTGTATTCCTGGCATTGGATCTAATGAAGTATTTGACTCACTTCACATCCAACAAAATGTTGTTTGGCTTGCTTATAACGTGCAAACAATCTCTAAAGAGCACATGCACAATGCAGGTTTTTCCACAATTCCTAGGAATCTGATGCGTAACCGGTTAATCCGTGATGTGGCATGATCCGAACCGACGGCAGGCAAAGGATCTCCTATGGAGACCTGTGTGGGAAGCGGTGTGATGCTCAACGGGGCCAGCATTCAGCCCTGTATATAATTACAAAGCAGACACCTGTGCTGAACTGCCACAAGGAGGACAAGAACTCAGGTTCTCTAGTACGACATCCTCACTCAGTTTCTCTTCTGATGCACCTCTGTAAAATGTTGCCCAAACCACCTAGCTGTGGAACGGATTCTCTCTGTGAGACTGCTTGTCCTTTGCTTTAAGAGCAGTGTGAGAGGAAGTCCTGTCCCTTTTGGAACTAGGAAAAGCAGAAGAACAGACCTAAGAGCAGCAGTGTGTCGGCTACAACAGGCTCTCAAAAAGCATATGTTAAACTGCTGTGACCTATACAAGATCATTGCCACTGGCTAATTTCAAGGTGAGGGTTAAAGCAACTCACACACACACACACACACACACACACACACACACACACACACACACACACTTAAAAAGAAAAAAGTTATGTCTAGACATGCATATTGCACAGTTGAGGTTTTAAAAAATGCCTCCTACACAGGGTGTCCCAAAAATCTTAAAGTTTTAAGTTATTAAGGCTGGGGATAGGGATGGTGGGCTGAACCTGCCTTCTGCCACCCCAACGGGGTAAGCTACACATGATTCTGATTTATCACCAACTGAAAGCGCAGCCTAGATTAAGAGACATTTTAAAGGACTAATCAGTCAACCCTTGCAAAAGTAAATTAAGGGCCTGTGTTGAAACAGCCAAACGGAAACTCTAATACAGCTTTGTAGCAAAAGTGCTTGGAGTGTATTCAAATAGAAAACCTTGGGCTGGAAATACTTGTTTCTAAAAAGAATTACACCACCCCACCCTCCTTTATCAAGTAATCCAAGCCACCTTAAACACTCAAGGTCTGATCAAGCAAGACGTATTTTATGAAAACCTCTTTCAGCCTGAACTAGATCATGTCCTTGGGAATAAACAAATTTTATTCAATAAGCAAGTAGAAGGGATTCTTGATTACTGCTATAGTTCTTTTGTGTAGACAGACTGCTTCTAGGTTAATGCAAAAGCTCAGAAAAGAACATCAGATAAGGTAAAAGGCTTTATTATTCAGGAGCAGCTCAAAGTCTGACACTGACACAAGCAGGGATAATTATTATCTCATTACATTTGACCTTTGGCACCCATTTGAAGTACTAGTTTTCCAAGTGGGAATGTTACACTCAGTAGACTCTCAGCACAGTTTCTGACAGCCACATTTATCCCCAATTTTACTCAGCAGAAACTGTCAGATGAGCAGGGATACAAAGAAGAAAACCACCTACTTCAGTTCTCTTTTTCATGGATCCTTTTCCCCACTGGCTTTCAAATCAAGAAAGATAGATTGCATTATTGGCAGGTATTGGTCATAAATAACACCTTCCCACAAACACACAAAAATCAAACATCAAATATAAGTAGAGTTCTTAAATATTCAATTAATGCTACGGCATACTTTGTTTCGAAAATAGCATTTCTGTGGCTTTCCTTTATTTACCTTTCTCCTTGGATAAAACCAGGAGAACCCATGCTAACTGACCCATGCAGTTCTTGTTGTTACACCTTCATTTATAAGAATCAAAGGAATTAAAGAGTTATCATTAAGAATAGATTTTAAAATGATGACAAGAGTATGAATAAAGTCTACACAGTCCTCAGGGATGTGGATAAAATGAATCAAGTTTCATGGCTGGAAGAGGACTCCCTTCCAAGGACATAGTACATGGAAGTACACGGAGCTTGTTTCTATAAGGTTACAAAGGGCTAAAATATAAAACAATGGTTCATTTGAAGCTGATTGATACGTAACTGTTAAGGTAAGGGATACTCAAGATATTTTGCACACTATTAACTGAGAGTCAGTCTGTACACTCTCTCTATTAAATACCTAGAGAAAATTCTATGATGTTTGGCTCAGGGCTCTACTAGAAGATCATTGCTTTTTCGTATATAAAGAGAATCCAAAAAATCAAGTTAAAGTCAAGATTTACTCTTTAGGTTCTGGATTTTCAGTTAAGAACTACCTACTTTTATAAAAATATCAATAAAAATCATTACTTTTTCTTAAAATCTGATGACTTCTTTTTTAAAAAAGTAGCAGCCCCTAGAGAACTGAAGACTGAATTCAAACTCCAGTTTCAGTGACTACTGATTCTATAAACATCTTCCTCCAGTAAATGGCAAAAACTATAACCTTTTCTAGAACGTGATGTTGGGTTGGAAACATAGTAGACTGCTTGGTAAAAATATGAGAACCTTAGATCTCATGTGGGAGATATATACGGGGGAAAAAAAGACAAACATTTCTAGTGTTCTCCAACGAGCTGATATTTATCACTGCTTTTAAAATAAAGATGATTTTAACTTGAGATTGTATTTTAACACTGAATCAATATAAATTTGCTTATCTAAACATCACATTTTACCACATACTTAAAAAACCCCACAAAAATGTAGTGAAAAGATTATATATATTTTATATGAAACTGTATTTGTTGGAAGCAGCAGAGACCCAGGGTCCTCTTCAGCAGCTGACCTTCACAGACAGGCCTCCTGCTGTGGCCTGCAGATACTTTCCACTGTGCCCAGAAAGTTTCAGAGTAAGAGAGACAACACTTGTTTTTTTGCCTCTATGACATAGGATGTCATTATTGTAGGGAGGATGCATAATTTAAAAAGTAAAGACTACTCATTCAAAATGTTACACAGTGACAAACTTACTTTATGAAATTTAAACACAGCATTCATTCCGAGGAAGCTGCACGGTACACCATGGCAGTAGAACCAGGCTAGGTAAATTTCGGAGTTGAAAGGATTTTCTCTAAAAAGGAAAAAACGGTAGCTTTCTTAAAACCAGAGTTACAGAGTCACTCTGTTGAATTTTTTATCTGTTTTAATGGGTCAAAGTTCAGTTAACTCACTCAGATGAGAATCTATAATTCTGTTGACTGTTCTGGACTACAGTAGCCATCTTGGGACTTTCTATGGAAATATGTACAGATTTTCCGCATGGAGCTGGGAGTAATGGTGACCTAGAAGAAGAAAGTTTAGATTCTAAAGATTTTCTAAGACAAAGTTCAGCTGTTACCTCAGCAAGTTATCACTAAGGGTATTTTAAGTTAGGATGCCTAGAAATTTGCTTATTTAGTCAGATAGATTTCAGTCTCAAATACTTTGATGGCAATGTCTCTTTTGGTTGATTTGTACTAAATACAGAAAAATTTAAGGCAGCATGCAAGGAAGGAGGAAACAGATTTTTCATGTGAACAGAAAATATTGCCAGTTAAGCCTCGTAATAGGAACCAAAGAGGTTACAATTACCATCCTCTTTGAAATACGTGAGTAAATCACCCTCCCAAATTTACAAACGAGATAGGTATTCAAATGGCAGATACTACCCTTTTCTGAAGTCTACATTATCAACATGTACATAAAGAAAAAAATTATTTTAAAGAAACTTAAGCTTCAAAGATTGAAATTATAAAGCCAGAAATATCTTGGACCAGCACACTATTTTTTACAGCCTTTAAGGTGTACACATTCATGAAAACAATTTTTTATTGAAATTGCTTTTCTGCTAACACATAGCTTGGACTAGCTCCCTGAAATAAAATTCCTATAATAATAGGAATTTTAGCTAGGGGCAAAGATCACCTACAGGGATAATTTTGAGAGAAAAAAGGAAAGACTACTTATAGTTTTTTTTTTTTTTAATATTCTGTAGCAGGTCTTGGAATTTGTGTTTGAAGTAATCTTTAAAATATTTCTACCACCACCATATGATGATAAAGCAATAAGACAACTCATCTGCAAGCCAAGAAATGGACCCTCACCAGGATGAGAATAGCACCTTGATCTTGGACTTCCCAGCTTCCAGAACTGTGAGAAATAAATGTCTGTTGTTTAAGCCAAAAAAAAAAAAAAAAAACTTCTAGTTTATCTTTCCTAAAATTATGGGATAGGCTTCATGACAGTAGGACGGGGATATGAACACTTATTAAACTAGAACTGGCCTAAGGTTATCTAGCTTCTGCCCTTTAAATGGGCAGATGTTACTAATCATGACTCCTAAATTGGGTTTCAATCGTTCTTCCACCTTCTCCCTAACACAGACAAAGAGCTACTATGAACTACAGGAGAAAATTCCTTAACCCACCTCCATCCTTAACTTGCAAACTGAGTAGCAGAAGCTTTCTATTCCCTTTGAGTGGTACCCATAGCTCACCCAATGCTCACAGCTACTTCTGCCTCCACCATGAGTCACTTGGTTTTCAAGGTTCACAAAGCTATTTCTGCCAGCAATATCTGTTTCTGAAATTATCTAAGTTAAATAAAAAGATAAGTAAAGTTAAACTGAATGTTTAAAAAAAGGCAGATACAGGTGAGTTGCCAAAAATACCGGTGTGAGCAAGATGATCGTAAAAGACTGGGGAAAAATCATAAAAATCTAGGATTCTTCACTTAAATTGCTTTGTAAGTATCTTAATTTTGCTTTATTTTAAATAATTATAAGCTGTAATTACATATTGAAAATCTATTTATGGATGTTGGCAACTTGTCCATGAATTACAGCTTTGTCTATAAAAAGGGGAGAGAATCTATAAAAAGAGGCTGCAGGGGCTGGGGGGTAGGGAAGGGAATAATGTCAAACAAAGGAGAGGGAAGATATTTTTGAATTGACATCCTGGAGGATGAAGAAGGCTTTGATGAATCAGGCAATGGGGCTGAGGGGTATGGACCTTGACAGATGGGATTTTTTTTTTTGGCGGTACACGGGCCTCTCACTGTTGTGGCCTCTCCTGTTGCGGAGCACAGGCTCCGGACGCGCAGGCTCAGCGGCCATGGCTCACGGGCCTAGTTGCTCCGCGGCATGTGGGATCCTCCCAGACCGGGGCACGAACCCGTGTCCCCTGCATCGGCAGGCAGACTCTCAACCACTGCGCCACCAGGGAAGCCCGACAGATGGGATTTTAATGCAAGTAAATAGGGTTGCCAGATAAAATACAGGACACACCCAGCTACATTTGAATTTCAAGCAACAAATAACTTTTAGTATGAAAAACTTTTAGTATAAATATGTCCCACGAATATTTGTCCTGCATTTTTATGTGCTAAATCTGGCAATCCTAGGAATAAATAGATTTACTTTAAAAAAAAAACCAAAACATTCTGACTTTTGAGAAGAGATCTGTGCCTGCCCTGGCCAGTTGGGAAATGCATCTTCTACCACTGCCAACTTACCGGGCCTGGAGAAGTCTTTCCACTCTGCCTCCTAGGGTTGGGGGTTTGGGATGATGGACTTCGTGGAGACGAATTCTCAGCCTTCCGTTTGGCTGCCATGGCCAATAACCAGTTTTTATTCTCTGGGGAGCTATTCTCTTTGCCTACCACTTCAGAGCCTTCTCCACAAGATCCCAAAGGAAGAGGTAGCGTTCCACAGCCTTCTGAAGCATAAGGACTGGCAGGAGAAGGAGGCTCTGTGACACTCATACTAGTCCCTTCAATCTTGCTTGGTTTGGTAGGACCTAGAGAGTCCTTACCAAGGTCTTCCTGGTTACCAGCAAGGCAGCACAGATCCAAATGAAGCTTTTCAACTGGGTCATCAAGCTCAGTCACACAGTTGCAACTCTTTACACACTTTTGTTTCACATTCTCCAGACAACTTGAGTCTAGCCTCCTCTTTACTCTATTTCTAGACTCAGAGCAAGCCACTGCTTGGGATGATTTCAGGCTCACAGGTATAAGGGCTTTTCTTGGAGACATGATCTTGGTCTCAGAAGCAGGTGGAGTCATGGGTGGTGATAAGGAAGGTGTCCGGGTCATCCAGTTCCTAATGGACATCTTGAAAGATGAGGGTGGCTTGGGAGAGACAGAGGACATGGAGCCTCTTCTGCTGATGGAAGATCGGGTCTTGGCAGGAGGGGTTTTAAGAGAGAATGTGGCAGTATTTGAAGGAAGAGGGAGGTCTCCAGCACAGCTTGGAGCACAAGCTGCTGATGATGGGGAGGAAATGCATGGACTGCTCTTTACTCTGGGGGCTTTGGCAGGAGTACTCTGGCTACTTGTCACTGTTACTGAAAAAGAAAAGAGGGTCACAAAAATCAGAAGTGAAAGCCATAGAATACCCCCAAGTTCTCATCAAGGAAAATTATAGCTAACTTAATCATCCAGGGGTTGATTTCCCAGTGAGCAGATCACATAAGTCATTTGATTCTTACTGGACCCTTTTAGCATTTTCCTTCCCTTTTCCTAACTGCCAGCCCCCCAAACACCCTGCTGTAAAACACATACTTGTAAAAATCTAGAAATTACAGAAAAATTTAACAGCATCCAAGTGAACCACTTTTAATGTTTTTTCTATACTTGTGCATGTGATATAATACATCTCTTTTTTCTACACAAAAATGGGACCATGATGTACCAAATATTTAGTAACCTGCTTCATAACATATCATGAACATTTCCCACATTAATACAGATTTATATCACTTTTAACAGCTACAAAGTATCCTAAGGTAACAGTAAGACATTAGGGTTGTTAATGATATTTTGTTTTCATAAGTAAAGTTGCCATTAGCATTCCTGTGTATACTTCTGAGCACAGGGCAGAGAGGCACCGCACACTAAGGAGCATACAGGTCTACAATCTGACACAATCACTATGTGACTTGGTATAACCGTTCACCTCTGCCTCGGTTTCCACATCTATTAAATGGAGATAGTTTTTAATCTCCATAAGAAGTAATTCCATCAATTACTTGTTATCAGGCCTCATGTGGCTTTCCACCTTAATTTACAATTTATGATTTTCCACAAGCCAAAGAATGTCAAAGAACATTTCAGAAACTCAATGCACGCTCTCTGTAAAGCAAATCAAATAGTGGATAGAACTCTTCTTTATGTGTCCTGTCCCTTGTTTATAGGCAATGACAAATACTTCAGGCAAATTCTTATAAACTGGGACTTCCCTGGTGGCACAGTGGTTAAGAATCCGCCTGCCAATGCAGGGGACACGGGTTCAAGCCCTGGTCCGGGAAGATCCCACATTCTGTGGAGCAACTAAGCCCTTACACCACAACTACTGAGCCTGAGCTCTAGTGCCTGTGAGCCACAACTACTGAGCCCACGTGCCACAACTACTGAGCCTGCACTCTAGAGTCTGTGAGCCACAACTACTGAGCCCGCATGCCACAACTACTGAAGCCCTTGCGCCTAGAGCCAGTGCTCTGCAAAGAAGAACAGCCCCCACTTGCCGCAACTAGAGAAAGCCTGGGCGCAGCAACAAAGACCCAACACAGCCAAAAATAAATTAAAAAGAAAGTTATAAAAAAAGACTACAGCAAGCACTTGAGATAGAACAGGTAAGGTTTCCTTCTCTTTAAGATAATCATTTTTGTCACTTAGTAATACTTGACCAGAGGTTCTCAATCTGGCTGCATAGCGGACTTAATGTGGAGCTTTATAATAATACAGGTACTTGGCCCCTACCCCAGGCCTACTGAACAATTTCTGGAGACAAACTTTTAAAAAGTTCCACAAGTGGCTATGATGCACAGACAAGGCAGAGAACCATTTGCCCTGACGGTGCTATGAAATCTCTGGCTGAAACAGTGAAAGAATAGTAAACAACAGAGCAGGTGCTGACTGCGAAAAGTAGGACAAGGTAAAAGGGGCCGTGCCTTGGGATTTAAAGCCTTCTAGTTACTAGGTTAAAAGAGCCAGAAGAGAAGACAGGCAGTCCAGGACAGCAGTGAAGGATTGGGGTGGCAATTAGAGGCTTGGGAAAGCATAGGAACATAATTTTCAAAACGGCAGTGTGATTAGCAGCAGCCAATCCATTGCTGCAAGTTGGCTTACAGGGCCGAATGGCCAGTGCACCAGCCTTTGGCCCTTGCGTCAGGTTGCTGCTCTGTAGCAACTTCAGAGTTAACTCTAGCATCACCCAGAGACAGAGAAATCTAGGTCTAGCTCCTGGTCCAGGCTTAGTTTGAACTTCGCTTTGCTGTGCTGGGTTAAAGGAGGCAGTACTGCAAGGTGCTTCCAAGCATGAGCTTTAGAATCAGACTGCAAGGGTCTGAACTCTGATTCTACTATAACTTCACAGCTGTGTGATCTTAGGCAAGCCTACGTTCCTTGAGTGTCAGTTTCGGTTGTTTGGGGAATTAAACGAGATAATCCAACTAGGTCCTTAGAACAACTGTATTAATATTCAATAATGGCTAAATGTTATTAGTATGGTACAAATTTGGTCAACGTATGTAACTTTTTTGTGACTTGACCTCCAAAACTAAGAATAATTAATGACACACTAAAAACACCTAGTTAGGGACTTCCCTGGTGGTCTAGTGATTAAGATTTCGCTTTCCATCGCGGGGGGTACAGGTTCGATCCCTGTTCGGGGAGCTAAGATCCCACATGCCTTGTGGCCAAAAAACCAAAAAACATAAAACAGAAGCAAAACTGTGACAAATTCAATAAAGACTTTAAAAATGGTCCACATCAAAAAAATCTTAAAAAAAAAAAAACACCTAGTTAAAAGAAACATAATTTTCATCAAAAATGTTAAAATGTTTATAGTCATTAACACAGAAATTCCACCTCTGGGAATCTATTTTAATGGGAGATGGGGACCCTAAATTCAGAAAAAAAATTTTTCCCACAAAACATTGGAAATAAAATGTCCAACTACAATAGAATAGCTAGGTAAACTATGGAACATTTACCCAGGGGATGATTCAAAATGTTTTGCTAAAAAGATAACACGGAAAGTGCTTAGAATATCATGTTCAGTGAAAAAAATCCTCAAGAAATCCAAATATATCTGTAGTTTAACTATGACTGTTAACAAGAAAATCTCTATGGATAAGGGAGTAAAATCTCAAAAAATAACTCTAAATGTTAACTGAAATTTTGTATGAGTGGTGGCGATGCTGATGGCTTTTTCCTCATATAATTCATTTTTGTTTTTCAAAATTAGGGAGCAAAAAATACATATAAAGACAAGGCAGCAGAGGGACTTCCCTGGTGGCGCAGTGGTTAAGAATCCACCTGCCAAGGCAGGGTACACAGGTTCGAGCCCTGGTCCGGGAAGATGCCGCGGAGCAACTAAGCCCGTGTGCCACAACTACTGAGCCTGCGCTCTAGAGCCTGTGAGCCACAACTACTGAGCCTGCATGCCCCAACTACTGAAGCCCGGGTGCCTAGAGCCTGTGAGCCTAGAGCTCGTGCTCCGTAACAAGAGAAGCCACCGCAATGAGAAGCCCACGCACCGCAACGAAGAGTAGCCCCAGCTCACCGCAACTAGAGAAAGCCCGCGCGCAGCAACAAAGACCCAACACAGCCAAAAATAAATAAAACATTAAATTACTGAAAAAAATTAAAAAAAAACAAACAAACCATATGACTGGTTAAAACCAACTTTCCACCTACAGTGTACCTGTACCTGTGCAGCAGATGCACAACCATGCTGACTGCTCACTTTCAATGAGTGAGTGCCAGCCTTAGGTTGACTCTTATGCCCAACAGCATATTTCCCTGGTCCATTTACTCTTCTATTCTCTATATGACTATTCCAGACTTTCTTTTCTCTCCTCAAATCTCTATCACTTCCACCCCTCATCCTTATTCTCAGTTGATGATCCTCATTCCTATCTAAGAAAATAGAAGCTGTCAGAACAGTTGGAAACTTCCACAAGTTCTGACCATCCCATTTATCCACCTACCTTCACTGTGCCTATATTTCTGCCTTCTGGTTACTATGGATGAACTATCTACACCCCTGACAAAGGACTACTCTTCAACATGTATATTAGATATCATCCCCTCACTCGAGGACACTGGTCCAGCAAACTTCCCTGCATCGATTTTCCCCTTCACTATAGGATCCTTTCAATCACATACAAAATGCTATATTCTCATTAAAAACAAAACAAGGGGCTTCCCTGGTGGCGCAGTGGTTGAGAGTCCACTTGCCGATGCAGGGGACATGGGTTTGTGCCTCGGTCCGGGAAGATACCACATGCCACAGAGCGGCTGGGCCCATGAGCCATGGCTGCTGAGCCTGCGCGTCTGGAGCCTGTGCTCCGCAACGGGAGAGGCCACAACAGTGAGAGGCCCGCGTACCACAAAAAAACAAAACAAAACAAAACAAAAAAACAAAACAAAACCAAAACAAACTTCAACACAGCTTCCTCCTTCAGCTACCACTTCATCTCTCTTCTTTCCTTTCTAGGAAGACTTCTTGAAAGAGCCTTCTCTTCTCCCATCCTCCTGAACAACACTAATCAGGCCACCAACACACCACCAAAAACTGCTCTCACTAAGGTTGCCTGCACTGCCAAACCTAAAGGTCAGTTTTTAGCCTTCATCTTACATTGCATGCCAAAAACATCTGATCTTTCTTAGTTTACACAATACTCTTGGTTTTTCTCTTACTTCTCAGGTTGTACCTGCTCCTTCACCTCTCCAATTTCTAAGTATTAGGATGTTCCAAGGCTCAGACCCCAGACCTATTCTCTTTTCCATCTATAGCTACCTTTTACCAATATGATGATGAATCCCAAATTTACAACTCCAGCCCTAAATTGCAGAATTAAACATCTAACTGCCTCTCTGACATCCCCACTTAGATGTCTAACAATATCAAACAACATATCCAGCTGTTCCCTCCCCCAAACCTGTTCCTCCTGCAGTGATTCCTATATAGGTTAACGGCAACTCCACCCTTCTAGCTTCTCAAGCCATAAATTCTGAAGTTATCCTTGGTAACTCTCCCTTACGTCCCACAGCACATTCTATTGGCTCCATCATATCCAGATTTTGAAGACTTTTTGTCCCACCATTTGCTACCTCTTTGGTCTAAGTCAGCATCATTGCTTCCTGCGTTATTTCAATGAGTTTTTAAATTAGCTTGCAGCTTTTACCCTGATCCCCTTACAATTTGTTTTCAACACAGAAGTTAGAATGATCAAATTAAGAAAAGTCAGATCATACACTTCTCTATTCAAAACCCTCCAACAGCTTTCTGTCTGTCAGAATAAAAGCCAAAATCATACAAGAACCTTATTTTCCACTACTATTCCCCTCTTCTTTTTTGCCCGCTTTAGCCACAGGGACTACAGCTACATTAGCCTCTTTGAGGAACACAAAATATGCCAGGCCTGCTCCTGCTTCAGGGCCTTTGCATTTGCTGTTTTGTCTGCCTAGAACATTCTCTAAAATATCCATATGGCTTACTACTTCATTACTTCAATTTTTTTACTCAGATACCATCTTTTCATTGAGGTCTCCCTGGGTACCTAATTTAAAATTTTAACAGCATGCTTTGCTATTCTCTCATTCCTTCTTTCCTTTTTCCCTAACCACATATTGTTATCTGACAAATTTTACTTCTTTAACTTATTTGCCGACTCTCACACTAATATGTAAGCTTCATTTACATCTTTGGGATTTTGAATCTTTTGTTTATTGTAGAATCCCCAGGAACTTAGAACAGTGCCTAGAACATAGTAGATGTTCAACAAATACTTAAAAAATAAATCTACTGGTGTATTCCAGTACCTTGTGTAGATGATAAACATAGTAGTGTTCAGAAAACATATATTAAAAAGAATGTCAATGAGACGGTGCTTTCCTCTGAAAACATACCAAAATAAGATCAAATCTAGCTCACCATCTGTACTACAGAACTAAATCAATCAAACCATTAAAAAACTTAGAAAAATGCAGGGGATCCTTACCTAGGTCGGCTCTCACCTCTCTCTTCTTCTGAGAGGCCCAGCCCACTATGGAGAGTTTATCTCCTCCTGATTTCTCTTCTAAGTCTCTATTCAAGCGCCAGACTTTCAGTGTATTGTCATCAGAGCAGGTAGCAATCTACAGAGAACCAGGAAGGGAGTTAATAAGTTTCAATCAAAGATTCACAACAAAGTAAAAAACAGGTATGTCTTAAGGGCTGATGATTAGAGAATTATTCTGCCTGATGTAACAGGATATAGAAAATGTTATCTGAAAGGTCAGATACTTTCATTCCTTGCTTTCAGGAATCATTCCAGATTTCCAAAGAAGTGAATCCTTTAGTTTCTTCTTTATATACATTCTGCTGGTATGACTTTTGTGACCAGTCATTTCTTAGCTACCTAAAGCTCTACTATAAAACCAGGTTCATTTCATTTTATTCTCAAGAAGTTGGGCAAGTCATTATCTTTATCACCTTCTGTGTAACTACAAAACATGTAATTAAATTAAGATGTCATTTTTACTCTTTCTCTTAAAAGATCAGTCAGTGTATGTCACTGACATTTAATTTGTATGACTTTCCTCTGACTTCCTCAAGTTCTGGCTTATTGTTAAAGTAATGGGATTATTCCCAAGATCTGATTTAGTCCATGACTCTAGTATGCTGTGGCAAGTAGAATGAAACCTTTCCCTAAGATTCTTTTTCAGATAGGTAAAGGAGCAATCTGGGAAAACGACACGTTCACTAGACTGAAAAAAGTTAAAAATAACTTTTGCCCCTTTAAAAATATCTAACCATTCCTGATCTTGGTCCCAAGCCTTTTATGGCAGAGAAAGTCCAGCTTGAAGAGCTTGTGGCAAATGGCCACTGGTACCAGAGCTATTCCCCAGCATTTGTTTATATAATTTCTCTATTTCAGTAACTAAAGAGAGAGGAAAAAAAAGAACACACGTTCTCTTAAGTCTTGGTCCCCAAGAGGCTGGCAGCTTTTTCCTTTCCTCACTGGGAGGCCAAAAGAAGACACACATATTTAACTGCTCAAAAGAAATGCCTGGAATCCCCAGTTATTCTATAGTCTATAAACAAGTTATTATTTACAGAGCAACTACTAAATCTGAATGTCTGAAAATTTATGTTCTTTACCTTATTTAATTCTCACAATATAAAAAGGCTTGTACTCAAATAACCTCATCTACAAAATGGAAATAAAGTTATTTGCCCAAGGTCACCACAATTAAGTGGCAGAGCTAGAATTTAAATCCAAGTTTTTTCAATTTCTAAGTGTAAATCTTTTTTTTTTTTTAAAGCGGTATTTTTATCTTCCTAATTCTAGGCTCGGGACAAAATTATTTTAAAGAACCTTTTAAAAAGGTGGTCGTTAAATTGGTATGAGTAAACAGCCCTGCTACTTCCTTTGAGTCTTTTCTGTGCAAAGAGATAAGGGCAATATATGATGGATGGAAAAAGATGATAATTAACTGAATAATAAAAAAAAATCATCTCAGTAAGTTCTATGAAGGTATAAAATTCCACATTAAAAGCAGACGTTTCACTGGAAATCACAGGGAATCTTAGAGGGAAAATGCCATAGGGGTGTAATTTTTGGTGATTAAAGCAATGATTTCAAAAAATGTCTATCATGAAGCTCATCACAGAAATGGTTATATAGGGATATAAAAATAAAAGGAAATCCACAGTAGTACTGGAAAGCTAGCAGGGATGCCATGAGTAGATCAGACCATGAGAAGATTCTGGAAGATAAAAAAACAGATGGGAATAATAGGCAACAAACCTTCAAAACATAATAGATAAAAAAGGAGCTCTCCACAGAAGGGACATTTCCTGCAAACCCAAAATAACCCAAAGACCAAGGGTAGGCCCTGGAGAAGTGAGTGGAACTCGGGCCACTATTATATGAAATCCCTACATGTATGTGGAGTTTGTTTATGTTTCTGGGATTTCTACCTTTCAGGGTTTTTACTTGTTTTTAGTATCACTATTAAAAAAATTTTTAAGTGACTATATTTTCTTCTTTTCAAAGTGTCTAAAATACTTTGGAGCTACTTCTCTAGTTTAGTCACAGACAGCCTAACACGTTAAGACTTCACAGTAAGCATTTTTCAGGCATGTGAGAACCCAAACTGGACTGTGAAGAACAGTCAAGGTGTTACCTTTAACACACCACATTGATAATATGTAGAAAGTCAGAAACACTAGTTTTCACCTTAGATTTTCTTTTTACCTTCGATTTTAAAATGAAATTTTATTAATGTTAAAAACTTAAATCCTATGTTTAGGAAAGGAATGACTCTAGGGAACTAAGAAATCCACTTATTCTTCAGTGCATAATACAGTTTATCTATTGGTATAAAAAATAGAATATGTGTGATTAATGATGATACAGATTCTGGATGGCCTCTAGATCTTTTAAATGTCTATATAAACATAAAAGTCTGTATTAACTCTCAAGCTAACCTTGGGAAAACCTACAAACCTGTGATCTACTTTTTAAACCAACCACAGATTCACCTACAAACCTTTGTGAAGTCTGATGGACACCAGCACACAGATGTGACCTCTTGAGAATGACCCAGGAGCACAGTAGGAGGATGCCAGGGTATGGAGACCTATCACAACATCAAAAAGAAAAAAACAAGTCAGCAGAGCAGTGGTAGGTCTCCCAGACAGAGGCTTCGAATTTCTCCATATCTGTACCTTAGAGAGCTTTAGGGTTGTTACCAAAAGCCCCTAGACATGCCTACTTATAGCTCAGAAAAAGTCCCAATGGGCAATGAAAGTATTTCTGTCATTAATCTGAAAAAACAGAATGAAAATAGCCAAAATAAGTAAACAATATGAGCTTACATACCAGGACAGGTCTTATTTCAAATCAGGACAACTTAGCTATACGTATTTTGACTAAAATTCAAGACTGAAAGGGTAAGGTTCAGCAACTAGGTAGTACACTTCAAGTGGAGCCTAGACAACTTTAGATCTTCTCTAGTCAGCTACTTCCAGGAACGCTGCACTTACTAAGTCCTGAAGGTACCTGAGACATGCTAGCAGATCTCTTGGGACAAGAGGACAGTCTTTCTTCCAAAAGAAGACTCACTGACTTTTAAGAAAGCCCAGTTATACTCCTTCATTTTGAAGGGGTATAAGCTATATTCTACATGGCACTTTTTATCCATTTTGGAAAAAAAATTCCTCTAAAATTTTATTTAAATTCATTTGCTTAAAGAAATCTTGAATTTTCAAGTTAAGTATTGCCACATCTCAATACATTTTAATGTATAAAGAAGGGTCACATTGTGCAGTACTACACATGTGACTAAGAATATTTTCACGCTCATTCGATGCCATTAGTGATGTGCATTTGACAGCTGACTCATTCAAGAGCTGTCAATCCCTATCAGAGGCCATGGGCATTAATCAGCACAACATGGAGTACAAACTCACACAGCTATTATTAGCATGTGTTTGAAAAAGAGAAATTATTCTCTTTTCATTTTCCTGAAGATCTGAATCATTGCTCATTTGTATGAAGAAAGTGGAGGCATTCTGGGAAGAATATTTGTGAGAATTACTAAGTAAGCTTAATGGACTCCTCAGACTGTAGTTAAAGGGATTCGACACACTGATTCATAAGGTTACCCAACTCAATTATTACTACTCCTCTCTTGGGTTAAATGGCACATGTGTAATGATTCAAAAAGCCGAAGAAGACAAAGAGCAGAATCTAATTTGCCTTGCTGGGCTTTTTCTTGAGATCTAAAAGGACTTCACTTGCTGCCTACTCCTACAATGCCACAGAGAACAAGAGCTCATTCTTTCACAAGGTAGCATATTTTAGAAAAGACTTTGAAGATAGTCTCTATCTCAAGTACAGAAATTCTTTATGGCCCCAGCCCATAAAGTTTCTCTACCCAAGGCCCAAGGAGTACTGCAAGCAGCAAGTTAAAAGGAAGAGGAAATCCTCATGTCCTCCTGACCCTCCCTGGTAACAACACATTATTTTACTCCATTGGTTTACTTGCCTGTTGCTTCTAGCTCTTTATTTCATGATCCTGCCCCTTCCTCATTTTCCTAGGCATTAAAATACCTAGGAAAACCTGACTCTCTATACCAAAGATTAAAATTAATGTCAAGAAAAAACAAATATCCACCAATAGAATGTATGTACATTTCTGCATTTATCTATAGGATTTAAAAGAAAAAAAACACAAAGGGTAGACCTGTTAGAAAAACTTTTTACAATTTGATAATAAGGCAGGAATAATAATAGTAACAAAAGTCAGCATTTATTGAAATGATTACCATGAGCCAGGTACTTTACACAGCATTAAAAATGAGGGGAAGGTTCCTCAAACAGTTAAACACAGAATTAATTACCACATGACCCAGCAATTCTACTCTTAGGTATACACTCCTAGGAGAACTGAAGACATGTTCAAACAAAAATCTGTACATGAATGTTCATAGTAGCTTTGTTCATAAAGCCAAAAAGTGGAATAATTTAAATCTCCATCAACTGATGAATAAATAAGTAAAGCAAGGTCTATACATACAATGGAATATTCAGTCGTAAAGAGGAATGAAGTACTGATACATGCAACAACATGGATAAACCTTGAAAACATTAAGTGAAAGCAAAGCCAGGCATAAAAGATCATTTATAGGAAATGTTCAGAATAGTCAAATCCCTAGAGACAGAACATAGGTTAGTAGTTGCCAGAAGCTGAAAGTGACTCTTAAAGGGTATGGGGTGATGAAAATATTTGGGAATGAGACAGTGGGGATGGTTGCACAATACTGTGCTTATGTGAAAAAAAAAATCACTGACTTGTACACTTTAAGGTGACTACAATGGTGAATTTTACATTATACAAATTCTATCTCAACAAAAAAAAGTGGAGGGAAGGGCATGTTGTGGGCTGGAATGAGAACTGATGTCCAACAAGTTTTTATGAACGTTAGTAACAAGTGCTTTCACAGTTGAGGACTATCCTAGTATGGTAAACTATACTTGGTGACTACTTCAAAGAAGATTAATTTCTTCTAATGAAACTCAGGTGACTTTTAAATCCTTCATTTTTATTCAAATAAGTTTTTATTTATTGTCACTTCATTATTATAAAAATATTATCACAATGATAATTTCATTTTTTAAAAACCTCCCTCTACTTTCAAACAAGAAGAGGTGACTATTAAATCCAAGAGACACTTAAACATCTATGCATTCTGAGAATGGTCAAAACACAGAAAATTGTCCTCTCTTACAAATTTTAGTTGTTATAGAATAAAGACTAACTCAAGGCATGAGAAATTCCGAAGTTAAAACTCCCAGAACTATGAAGTAACTGGCTCTAACCTACAGACTTCATAAAACATTTTGTGTACTTGAACATGAAAAAAAGATCAGCACTTTTCCTCAAAAAACCTCCTTACTCTGCCCAGTTAGAAACCAAACCTAATCTTCATTTTTGCCAAGAGATCATTTACACTTCCTAAAGTGTCAGGCTCAATGTTTTGCCAATCAGTGGTAGAATGATGGTGCCAAATCAGTTTATTTATAACCACTTCAATACTATTCAGTGGCTCTATCAGAAATGAACCAGGGAAGGGGAGGTGGGTAGGGGTGAGAGGAGGACAAGGGGTAGGAAATTAAAAAAGAAAAATAACATAATATTAAATCTTTTAATTCTTAAGTCTTAGGCCTCAGTGTCAGAAAGTCTAATTATGTTACATCTCCTCTTTGCTGGCCAGTGGTGAGGATTAAAAGGCCATTCTCTTCTGTCTTGAGATCTAAAATTCCCTTCTTTCACCCTGTTTTCTTGGGCCCGTGGGCTTTTTCGGCATAGGAGAATTGTAACACCTGAGAGAATTCTGACCTAACAGCCTGAATACTCAGCTTGTGTGCAATTTTTTTTAAACTACACCCCTCCCACTTTTCCTTATCATGGAAAAGAGAAACTGAGCCACCTCACTAGGCACATTCAATTTTAGGAGCAGTAAGTTTGCCAGGATCTCAAATATCAGAACCTGCACACTGAGGGACAGGCAGGAGAACATCATGTTTGAACCACATCATTCAGCACCGACATGTGACCCAGCCTAGAATTCAAAAAGGGTCACCCATGTGTGTGATACCTACTGATTGAATGCCTGATATGGGTTACTAATGAACCACCAAGTATCTTTACTTCATGTCTTTAAAGAGAGGAAGCAACCCTCAACCCTGATTTCCTGAAACCAAGAAGGAAAAAAAAAAAAAGCAAGCATTTGTACTAGAGCTAGGGAGGAACTTTAAGGCTTGGCAATAAAAAGAAAAAAACAAAACACAGAAAACAAATAAATTGAAGAATTGGCAATAAGACTATACATATACACATACATAATATATAATTATATATATATATAATTAAGAAGCTGATTTTAAATGATTTAAAAAAATGATCAGTGCCTGAAGTTTTTTTTTTTTTGCATAATCCTTTATTATACTTTTTGGTATGTCTGAAATTTTGTTTTTAAGAAAAAACTTAAAAAGATACAGACCTTGGTAGGAATAAAATCCTCTAACTAAGTTGGGAACCATAGTAGAGAAGGGAAATGTAGGTAAAACAGTGAGGGAAGGGGAAAGGGAAAACCAAAAGACAATAAATACACAGCATAAGACCAGATTATGAGACAGAAACATTAGTGCTAGTCACATAAAGTTTAAAGCTCAAGTCAGAAGAATTTTATAGACAGGAAGCTATGCAAAAACTCTTACCATAAGAGGGAGTTCTCAACTGTATATTTTATAAGCAAATTTTTCATTTTAAAAATACAACAAATGTGCTTGAAGAAAAAGAGGTCAACACAAAGGCATCTTGGATAGAACAGTATCTCCACCTTGTGACCATCTAGGTTATTGTTACTAAAGCTTTTGATAAGGTAGTGTTGCATTTTTGCAACTAGAGTTGCAAACCTAGAGGTATATAGAAAAAGCATTTTTTAGTACCTCCCTCAGGACCAGATGAAATTAAGCTGAAGAATTATGCTTCATACCTGACAGGATCTACCCCTGCCCTGCATTAAAGGTATGACTTTCTAGAGATTGGCAGTACTAAGAATGATACAATTTCCTCCTGAGAAGGAATTTGATAATATTGAACCTATAGGTCTATGAAGTTTTAGACATTATGACTCTAAAATCCAAAATGTGTGAACTCTGATCATTCAATTCACCAATATCAAGGAAGTTTATGATATTGTAGGGCAATCTGGAAGATAATAATTTCTAGCCCTAGGAAAACAATGCCTTAATGCTCTTATTCCTTCTCTGAACTCAGACATTTCTATAATTAATTATTCCACAAGAGACATTTTCCAGTGGTCAGCAAGTGCTACTTATATTTCAATTTTCTCCACTTGACTTCAAATTGACAGCATTAAGTTTCTTAGCCTAGAGTAGTCACTTTAGAACCACTGTTTATTTAAAATGTAAAAAAAGAAATTATAAATTTCTGTAACAGAAATGGGAAATCTGTAAAATAAATAAATAAATGAATAAATAATGCTATTAAAGATGTACAAAACTAACAAAGCAACCACATCTATTTCAATAGCCTGAAGATTGGCCACTTAGAGGAGACTAAAGAACACAATTACTATATGAATATTTTTGAGTGAGTGTTTTTTGCAAGTGTGATTCGGGGGTAGGATTCTAGTATCCAAACACTGTGTTTTTAATGAGAGTTTGAAAACACAGGGCAGAAAGGCAGAACAGCATGTTTTTCCAGGAAGCAGGACAAAGTATTTAAGATTCTTTCCAGTCTTCTGAATTCTCAACTTCCTGATAATCTGTAAAACTGTTGGAGGATATGGATTGTCAATTTCTGAGAAGCTGACCATGAAAGTGTGATATCTTCTGTCAGAATCAGAGTGAAGTTTTGGCTATATTAAGAGGCAAGAAGCAATTTTTACTAAACATCTGATACAGAAAAGTTAAAGTATGTGTTTACATTAACCTTACCTCATCTTGGACAGAAGAAATATTTGCAAGAATACTTCAGCCTCACCTTTGTGGGGAAAGTTTGGTAACTTACCTTCCAGATGTAGGCAGCTTCATCACTTGAGCCACTGACTAAAAACTGGTCATCTGGACTAATACTGGACTTAACATAAAAGGTAGAGTTCTGATGTCCATTGAAGATAGCCACTGCCAGAGGAAAAAAAATCAAATTACTTGGCTCTTGTTATTTCCAGTTTTCAAATAAATGAGGAGTATACATGTTCTAACAACTTTTATTAGTGTACTGATTACTGAAGCAGATGGTCAAGCTAGTCACCAAATAAAAAAGAACTGGACATTGGCAGGGAAAGAATGGAAATCCTAGAAAGAGGCTTTATATTACACCCAATCTCACAATCTAAACCCAAATACTTGGTATGGAGCTGGCTGTAGAGAAGAAAGTGATGAAAAATATTCTTAAAGGACAAGAATGGAGCTGGGGTCCAATCCTTTAGTAAAGTGCGTTATTAGACCCTCTCTCCCCACCCTAGGCTAGGTTTCTTCCGTTGCATTAAACATTCGTCTTTCCTCCTCTTAGACTTATCTTAAGGATAAATTTCATAAATATTGTTTTCTTATAATGCTTTGAACAGAGGAGATCTTCAAACATTTGTTGTATGAACAGGTAAAAATCAATGAAAGGAGAGTTAAGATTTATGGATAGCTTATCTGAGATGTGGTAACCTTAAATCTAGCACTTTAAATAGGCTGAAGTGGGGTAAGCTATATATTCATATGTAAGATACTCCAACTAGGTTAGGTTTAGACTTCTCACTATCCAATCTAGCATAATGTACTTGACAAGTTCTTTTATCCTAAGGAGACCAAAACCTGAGGCCTCTGGCATCAGAATACTACTAGGAAATAAAAGAAAAAAATCTCAGTCATTAGAAAATTTAAGGATACATTTAGGCAGGAAAAAATATTTCACTCCAATCTTCTAATGGAGGGGAAAAAAGAATTATTAAGGGACTTAACAGCTTTCTGTAAGTACTCACAAAAATCCCTTCCTTTTGCTAGAATAACACTGGAAAAAAACTTTGTATTTATAGGCCTTTAAGAAAAAGCCTGCACATCAAATAACCCCCACATCAAATACTATTATTGTGAAAGTTAAGCAGGATATGAATCAATTCAGATACACATATTATAGAGCAACTATGATAGATAAATCCCCACAAAATAAACAGGCTCCTTTATTCTGACTACAACTCCAAAACTACAATTGGTCATCTTTCTCAACTCTTAGCTACGAATGGAAAACTATAGACCAAATTTCCCACTAAACTCGTAAGTATTCATTGCCCTCTGCTGGTCTAAGAAAGCCAACATAAAGTACACAGTAAATGTTTCAAACCATGTGAAAAATCCTTCTAAAACCTGTATTGGCTTTAATTAGTTTAATTTAATCTTTGACAGTTCGGGCTTTTAAAATCTTCATTAAAGTGCTTCAGAGTCATCTTTATGAACATCACTTAGTGTAATAAAATGCTGTGAATTAAAAGTATAGGAGATCAAGTATTGAGTCCAGGACCCTTTCTAAAGTTTTGAAAAAGACGAGCAATTACCAGATGTGTCACACACACACACACACACACACACACGTCTGTTTTTCAATTTCTAAGGAACATACCTATGTATCTACCTACCTACCTATCTATATATGAGAGCCAATCAAATTATTTCAGGAGCACAGGAAAAAGGTTACTAAATTATTAGTAAAGTGGCCTTGGGCATATTTGTTTTAATGGCAGAAGGACAACTAAATTCAAAGCCCCTTTTGGTGCCACACTATAACAAAATGATACAGAAAGAGCTCTTGGACATCTGATAATATAATTAGGCTTTTATCTTTTAGGGAAAAATTTGAGTCTGTTTTATACGGCTAAATAAATTAGAAGTTGTCCAAGTTCTAATTCCATTCACGAAGACAGCAAGCAAAGTTATAAAACCTCTTCCCTTTTCCAAATACTCTTATTCTTGTTTAGACAACGTCAGACCTATCCCAGGGCACTGAAAATACCAATTGGGTAACTGCCACAGATACCAAAGTCCTAACAATGGCTAGGGGTCAGTCTTTAGAAACTTCTCTAAGAGCCCAGCTAAATTCTGTACAATTTTAAGATTTCTTTTTTATCAACACATCTTACTTTACTGGGAACTGGGTAGCTCTAGGGATTGGTTATAGAATTCAAAGTCAGTTTCTGACAGAGCTATACCTGAGAAGTAGGTTACAAAATATGCAGCTTGCTTAAATAATTGATAATGTTCTTAAAATGATGAAATTCAAATAACCCTCTTAGAGTATGCTTGAAAAACTTTGATTTTTTAAAATGTTATTTATCAGCTTTAAAGTCAGATTCCACTTATAATTTTCTTGAAGAAAAATAAAAAGGTGAGGTTAGGGAAAACATCCAGAGGTCCCCTAATTTTAATGAACAGTTCCCAAATAGGACAAAACCCGGGCAGAACAGCCTTCTCTATCCCACAAAAATTGAGATAATTTTAAGTATACCCAAAGGGGTATAATTTCGGGAGGGACTCACTATTAAGTTACCACACAGAGCAGGATTCTGTTCACTTGTGAAATCATCACAAGGTAAATACATCTATAAAAACATCACTGGAACTAATCGAAGACACCAAAGTCCTTATATGTCTTCATAAATTTGGTACAGAAAAAAAAAAAAATCAACATTAAATTCTCATTAACAAAAAAAACCCTATTAGTTTCCAGGAAAGAGAATCTGAATGACTAAGCTCCTACCTGGAGAAGTCTTTAATCCAGTCATATTGAACATGTAGATGTTGTCATCTGTGCAGTTAGCAAATAAAGTAGAGCCAGTAGAATCCAAAATCAGACTTGAGTATCCTAGAAAAAGGAAACTTTAGTTAGCATGCACTGATAAAGGAGAGTAGAACTGAGGTGAAAATGATCTTTTTAGATCATTTCACAAGAATCATCAGAATTCTTCTTCCCTAAAGTATATACAAACCAAAATTATTCTTAGGAGTTTCTATCTTTTGAACTTCAAAAAGATACTTCCATATATTAGCTTCTCAAGTCAACAGAGAATAATAGTTGCTGAAAACTAGCTTGATATTTACTTTAAAAATTTTAACAAAACTTACATATCCAAAAAAGCCCTACAAAAAAGTCCTAATGAATACGCAAAGGCTTACCTAGTTTTCGAGTGCTGCTACCTGGGTACAGGAAAGACTTGGATGCTATGGGTTCTTGCCGATAAGCAGTATAATTCTTACGTAAATCCCATATTTTGATTACCCTAAAAACCAAGGTAAAGAAATCGTTATTTTATAGTCTTTCTCCAACACCAATCAGTTTCAACTACATATGAATGTGAAATGACTTTTAATCTAATTCCTCTGGCACATCAACCAGGTACAGTGAGGATATGTCATTGGGAAACAGATTGAACTATCTCATACTCTTGTCTCCAACGTCAGGCTAACAATTCTGGCAGAACGGAAACAGATGTGATCTGACCCACTGATGGGTTGCCCTGAGTTTACTTCAAGGGAGCGGAAAAGGAAGATGAAGGTTGACTGCTGATAGTCATTGTTTCATTGTTTTCAGAAAAAAGCACTTCCTAAGCCTTTAACATTCTGCATGTAACTTCTGACATCATTAAGTGTTAAGCTCTGTCCCTATGGTTATATCTTCATATATTAACTCCTTAAGTAATCTAGTCTAAACAAATTTTCCTGTGAAATAAAGTATTTTTTCATTTCATCTATTGGAATAATTTTCTTAATCTTCTACATCTACTTTGTAGGCAACTTGAAAACACAAGCTTGGTTATAAAAGGGAAGTATCCTTGGAAGCAAAGCTTTCACAGCCATTTACAAATATAACTAATAACCTTTAGATAATTCTACATTTGTGCCTGAGAATTCAGTCCACAGAAGAGTTTAAGTGTCCAGAGGACACAATAGAAATTCTAGTTTATTAAGCCATCATATTTTAAAATTAAAACTTTTGAAGGGAGGGATGTCTTGGGAGATAGGGGCAAAAACGGGGCAAAGAAGAGAATTTTAAAAAGAGCCCCTATACTCAATGAACTTAAATTCCAACAAAGCAAACAATCAAGAAGTATCACAAACTTATTTGGAAGCCAAAAATTCAGAGCAATCATAGAAGGAAAGTATGTGAAAGTCTTTAGGCCTATCAATCTAGTTAGATTGCTCCCAGAAATGCCAGTTACATGTCCAGAATCATATTCCTCCTTTTAGGATATTACTAAACCAGAAAAGACAAAATCAAAAATACAGGCATACCTCATTTTACTGTGCTTTGCTTTATTGTGCTTTACAGATATTGCGTTCTTTTACGAATTGAAGGTTTGTGGCAAGTCTATAGGTGCCATTTTTCCAAAAGCATCTTCTCACTTCATGTTTCTGTGCCACATTTTGCTAATTCTCCCAATGCTTCAAACTTTTTCATCATTATTATATTTGTTATAGTGATCTGTGATTGGTGATCTTTGATGCTACTATTGTAATTATTTTGGCATTTTTTAGCAATCAAATATTTTTGTATTAAGGTCTGTATATTGATTATTTTAGACATAATGCTATCACACACTTAGTAGACTACAATGTAAATATAACTATATAGTAATATAATAAACTATAATATACTAATATAAATAGAGCATAATATAAATATAACTTTTATATATACTGGGAAACCAAAAAAATTCGTGTGACTCCCTTTTTTGTGATATTAGCTTTATTGCAGTGGTCTGGAACCAAACCTGCAATATCTCTGATATATGCCTGTAACAGAAATTTTGCTCCTCAAAATAAGAATCCTTGATTAAATTACACTGCACAGACAAGCAAGTTACCCAGCCAGCTTCTCTATAATAGCAGCAGCAGCCAACACTCCTCCTATGTGCTAGAAATGTGCTAAGTGTGATACATTATCTCATTTAATTATTTGAGCAAGAGTCCTAACTAGATATTTTCCAGTGTGATCTGTAATTCCTCTTCTCAGCTGGGTACTCACTATGTTGAAAGTTAAAAGCACACACATTGAATTATAATGGGTCTAGGTGACTTCCCCATCCCAGTTCATGAAAGACAGCTCACCAAAAGAACCAAGAAATAAAGACTCGTCTTACCCATCCACGGCTCCTGCTGAGACTAATGTATTCTCATCTTGAAAGAGGACCACAGTAACACTCTGCTGGAAATCCTACAGCACAAGGAAGAAAAAGAAAAGAAGGAAATCCTATTTTGGCTATAACAATCTTCACTATCAAGAGACCAAGGCGCTAAAATGATGGCTTTTTCCCCTAAACTGAGTATGACTAGATCTTGCCCTTCCAATAATCCTAGTCAGATATATATGCAGACCAAGAAGTAATTGTAGCAAGGAAGTGACCTAAACATCATGTTATATTACATAGTATGAACACTTTGACTCGTATTCAAGAAAAAACTGGTGATTAACACAAGATTTTAGTACTTGTCTAAGTCTACTAGCTCTATTTGAAATCATCCCTACTGTCTATCCTTAGGAACCTCATTTAACCTGTACCTGTTTCATCTATAAAATGTTGCCGTCTATCCAGATTGTCATATACGAGTATCTAAAGAATTGTGAACGAAAGATGGTTACATGGTATGAAAACTCTAAAGGAGCTAGTAGAGTTTTACCTCCTAATTGCTGTTAAGTTTTCTTGGCTAAGAATCTGATGAAAAGTCTGAAATGTTACTCATTTTAACTTCATCTGGCCTCCAAAAATCACATGCTAACCCTGTCAGTTTCCATTCATGCCCGTGTAATTTTAAGTCCTAATGTTCTAGCAACCACACGTCCCCAAAATATTAACTAAGACTCTATACACCAAGAATACTAGAAAAATAAACAAATTCAAGTAAGAACACTGGTGATTTTTCTTAAAGAAAAAAGCTGTATTATGGGCATTGTTTGAGCTTTGACTATAATATGCTAAAGAGGTACTATATTTTACCCCAATATTTCTCAAAATATTTTATAATCTTTTGCCAAATATTAAAAAACAAAAATAATAAAAAACCCATATCTTTTCTGCAGTTTGTATTATGAAAACAACAACCGGGATTCCTTTCCCCTACAGAATACTGTATCATGGTACTTAATATGCTTCTTCAAACTACCCATCTCCCTTTCCTAATGAATCACATCATACTGTAGATGATGTGTATGCATGGAGATCTCTAGGGATGAGTCTCAGGAAACTGAATTTTTAACATATTCCCCAAGTGACTCTGTTGCACACTAGAGTTTGAGTACCAGTACCATAGGTACTGAACTGGTATTAAGCAATAAACCAGTGACATCAAGAGGAAATGAAGATTCTCATTCATTGACTGAATCTCTAGCTCCTATTTTATGCCCAACGAATTCCCTAAAATGAGACTCTATGCTACTGTCAAGATCTGCACACATGTATACAGTTATAAAACCTTACCACAGAAGGAGCAAGCCCTTTTGAATTCTGTTTCTTCTTAGGTTTTGAAGGGGTTTGCTTGTCTAAGGTATTGTGAGCTCCACTGATTTGATTCACTTGCCTATAAAATCCATCTGAAAAATATTCCAAGGTAAATGGTTTAGGTTTCAGAACTTTATTCCCATGCTGAATGTAACATTTATATATAAGATGTCAAAATTAATTATATTCTTTATTAAATTAGTGAAATTAGAAGCCAGCAGGGCTACTGTACTGCATCTCTTGTGGTGAGATTATGATGTATAAAAAGGAAATAAGCACATGGATATTTATAGCAGCTTTATTCATAACTGCCAAAACTTGGAAGCAACAAAGATATCCTTCAGTAGGGGAATGTATGAATAAAACTGTGGCATATGTAGACAATGATATATTATTCTGTGCTAAAAAAAATGAGGTAACAAGCCATAAACAGACCTTAAATACGTATTACTAAGTGAGAGAAGGAAATCTGAAAAGGCTACATACTGTATGATTCCAATTATATGACATTCTGGGAACAAAACCATGGAGATAGTAAAAGATCAGTGATTGTTAGAGGTTCGGGGGCGTGCAGGATGAATAGGTAGAGCACAGAGGACTTTTAGGGCAGAGAAACTATTCTGTATGATACTATAATGGTAGGTATATGTCACTATATGTTTGTCACAACCAAGAGAATGTATAATACCAAGAGTGAACCATAATGTAAAGTACAGACGGACACTGGGTGATAATGATGTGTCAGAGTAGGTTCACCAATCGTAACAAATGTCCAACTCTGGTTGGACGTTGGACATGTCGACAGTGGGAGAGGCTGTGTGGGGACAGGAGGTATATCAGTACAGAGAGAACTCTTTGTACATTCTGTTCAATTTTGCTGCGTATCTAAAATTGCTCTAAAAAATAGTCTATTAAAAATAATGTTTTTACAAAAAAGTGAAGCAGGGAGATGATCATTGCTTTCTGCTTAATGGTATCATAGGGCAATGTGAGTATAATTATATTTAATTTAATCCAATTCTTAAAAGTTCCCAAATTTTTAAAATTAAAATAAAAGATCATGTACTAATAATTTCAATTCCATCAATAAATTAGGTAAATGGCATTATAGTTCAGAAGACAATATGAGGTAAATATGGAGGGTAATACTTAAAACAATCACTAAGATCCTGAGAACTGAACAGAGCAGAATTGGGGTTTATGAACATGTGCCCCCTGGTGGTAATCAGGTGAAATAGTTGATTCTTTCATTCAGAATTATTATGGGGCAATCCCACATATATCAAAATTAAAATGGAACTAGATTACCTTTTTTGTTGCACCTGGTGTCCCAGACCATAATGTTGCCATCTCTTCCACCTGTACAGAAGACAGCTGCAGACACATAAACAGTTTATCAAGAAGTTAACAAAACCAAAAAAAAAAAGAAGTTAACAAAACCAGTCAGTGACACATATATTTCAATTTAAATTTCCTAGAGTATCTATTATATGCTAGGTACTGTAATTGGCCCTGGAGATTAAAAATGATAAAATATATAGCTCAACACAAATAAGAAAACAAAGCTGTGAAGGGAAAGGATTATAAAGAACTCAAAATGCTTATGTTGAGCAAAAACTTGATAGAATAATCCCTCTCTGTAAATTTTCTTTAAAACCACATGAAATACTATACTATAAAGTTGTAGTAAGAATAATGATAAATAAGCAATAACCAAAATATACTGAGTGCTTATTAAGTTTTAGACACTATCCTAAGTGCTTTTTTATAAATGACCTCAATCCTTGTTATCAACCCTATTAGGTGGGAATTATTATCCCCATTTTACAGATAAGCAAAACTAAGGCATAGGGAGGATATGTAACTTGCAAAGGTTATTATTTTTGGCAGTATGTATCCAGAGCCCATATTCCAAACCTCCAAGCTGTATTGTCTCAGTATAAAGATACAAACCAGATCCACATAAAGTTTGTGAAAGGCGTTGCCTCTGGGGATGGAAGGAGAGCGGTGAGATCAGGGGAGGGAACACAGGGGAACTCCAGTTTATCTGTCATACTTTATTCTTTAAAATTAAACCAAAAAATTCTGCTTCCTGTATGAAAGAGGGAGCACTTATCAAATAGTAGGTGGATTAATTTGATAAGTGTTCTGGTCAAAATACAAAAAACAGCTACTTGAGGGTCATACAGATCGACCAAAAACATACAATTTTTGTAAGGGAGTCAACACCTGAAGCAAGTGACTGGCCTAGGATAAGTTCCTGATTTTTTGTGGTTTTACCTTGAGGGCAGCCACAGTTGTAGCATCAGAACCAGGCAGCCAAAGGGCCAACAAAAAGACCATCTTTCAAGCCAGAGGAACTAGGAAAAGAGGACAGGGGCAAGAAGAGCTGCCAGAGGAAGTGGGGAAGCCTGGAGACAGCAGAGAAAGGGAAACCCTAATTCTGTGTTTAAACTTAGCTCAAGTCTCTGGCTGACCCCCAAACCATATGTGCATAGGATAGCTAAAAGCAGCTTCCAACTAAGGCTTAAATTAAAGAACTGAATTGAGATCCGATCTTCTGAACTGACTGCCTTCACATTATGCTATTTGAGTCTAAATGATTTAACTGCCTGTTAAAACAAAAACACCAACTCTTTCCTGAGCAACATAACAGAATTCAGAGTCCAACACACCATTCCCAATGCCCAGGGTATGATCTTAAGTTACTTGCCATATACAGAGCCAGGAAAATGCGTCATTCTCAAGGGAAAAGAAATCAACAGAGGCCAGCCTCAAAACAACCCAGAGGTTGATTTATCAGGTCTGGTTGTAAAACAGATATTACTGTCAAGTGAAATAAAGAGACACTCATCATCAATGAAAAGATGAGAAATCTCAGCAGAGTAACAAACAGAACTTATTGAAAACAAATGGAAATTTTAGAACCCAAGCCCACAACTTCTGAAATGATAAAATTCACTGGATAGGCTTAAGAGCAGAATGGAGAGAACAGAGGAAAACGTCTATGAACTTGAAGACAGATCAACAGAAATCATTCAATCTGAGGAAGAGAGAAAAATAAGATTGAACATTATGCTAAGTGAAAGAAGCCAACAA
This sequence comes from Aethalodelphis obliquidens, assembly GCF_003676395.1. NCBI lineage: Eukaryota > Metazoa > Chordata > Mammalia > Artiodactyla > Delphinidae > Aethalodelphis > Aethalodelphis obliquidens. Next base: position 8,400,903 of record NW_020837992.1, on the reverse strand, counting down.
CATATTGTGTGGTTCTATTTATACGAAGGTGCAGAAGAGGCAAATTATATATAGAGAAAGTAGTTCAGTGGTTGTGTAGGGCTGGTAAGACGGAAAGTACTGCTAACAGGTTCTGGTTTCTTTTTGGGTTGATGGAAACATTCTAAACTTAGATTGTGGTGATGGCTGCAAAACTCTATAAGAAAATTAAAAACCAGTGAAATGTACACATTAAATGGGTGAATTTTATGGGGTGTTAATTATATCTCAAATTTAAGAAAACTGATAAAGATGAAGAAAGCTTCAAGGACTCATGGGACAATTTCAAAAAGTCTAATACATGAGTAATTGGAGTCCCAGGAGAGAAAATTGGGCAGAAAAAAATATTTCAAGAAATCATGGCAGAAAAATTCTCAGATTCAGTGACACATATTTGTAAATTTACAAATTCAAAAAGCTCAGCAAGCCTCAAACAGGATAATTTTGCAGGGAACCATGTCTAGACACATCACAGTCAAACTGCTGCAAACCAAGACAGAAAACCCCAAAGGCAGTCGGAAGAAACAACATAGTACATACAGGGAAAGGATTCAAATGACCAGAGTTCTCCACAGAAACCATGGAAGACACTGGAACAACACCTTCAAGTAATGAAAGGAAAAACCCCGTCAACCTGGATTTTATATCCAACAAAAATATCCTTTAATAGTGAAGATGAAATAAAGGCATTTTCATGAAAAGGAAAACAAAGGGGGTTAATTACAACCAGACTCGAACTGCAAGAAATGTTAAGGGACTTTCTTCAGGCTGAAGAGAAAGGATTTTAGAGGACAGGGGAAAGATGGTGCTGCTGGGGGAAATCATGAGTTCAGTTTTGGGTATGCTGAACTTAAAGTGCTTGTAGGAAAAGTGAAAGCTGGAAATACAATCTGGTTCAATATAAGTGGAGCAAAAAACAAAACAAAATTGGAATAAATGAAACTGTCCAGGGAGAAGGTACAGACTGAAAGGAAAAGATGGCCAAATACCAAATCCTGGGCCATGTCAACACTTCAAGTTAGGTAAAGAAGTGTAGTTCACAAAAGCAATTATGAAGGAATAAACAGAAATACTGAGAACCAGAGGGAGTGGTATCACAGATTCCAAGGAAGAAAACAATTTTCATGAATTTTAAAATAACTTGCCAGAAGTGTCAAATATTGAACAAGTAGAAGGCAGGGTGATTTCAGGAAGAGAGATGGAATGGATTGAACCAAACTGAGATGAGGACATTTAACCGGGTTTTGATTACTCTTAAGAAACTTAGAAGAGATAGGAAATAAGAAAGGATGATAGCTGGGCTTCCCTGGTGGCGCAGTGGTTGAGAGTCCGCCTGCCGATGCAGGGGACACGGGTTTGTGCCCCAGTCCGGGAAGATCCCACATGCCGCGGAGCGACTAGGCCCATGAGCCATGGCCGCTGAGCCTGTGCGTCCCGCAACGGGAGAGGCCACAACAGTGAGAGGCCCGCGTACCACAAAAAAAAAAAAAAAAAAAAAAAGAAAGGACGATAGCTGAAGGAGAATACAAGGTTAAGATGTTTCTTTCTGGACAGGCCACAGATATGCTTGAGTTTTTCCTATGGAGAAAGAGCCAAGAGAAGGAAAGCTTGAAGACAGAGGAGCTGTGGGGATGTAAGTGATAGCATAAGGTCTTGGGGAGGATCAAGAATGTTTCTTAACCTTAGCTGCACACTGGAATCCCTTGAGGAATTTTAACAAAATAGACGCCTGGCCCACCTCCTAGAGATTCACACTTATTTTAAAAAACCTCCCCAATGTGTATAACTGAGTCACTTTGCTATACAGCAGAAATTAACACAACGTTGTAAATCAACTATACTTCAATAAAAACAAAATAAAACAAAACACCTCCCTAGGTGACTAATGAGTCAAGGTTGAGAACCAGTGCTCTAGGAAGAAGGATTCGCCTTAAACTGGAGAATGAAGAATGAGAAAGAAGGTGCAAATTTGAAGATAAGTTTGTAGGAGGGGAAATAGAAAAACACTTATAATTATTTTTAATTACTCACTAGAAGTTCTAACACCCATTTTATCACACAAAACACACATCTGTGAGCAACTGACAATTAGAGATGAAAACATTTTCCATGTTTTCAGGTGGTAGATATTTAGGGAAGGCAAATTCCACTAGTATAACTATGTCCTTTAGGATTATTTGTATTCTGCCCATGTAGGGCTGAAAGAACTGGATCATGATCTTTCCTACCACGTTACGTACAAAAAACCGCCCCCAAAAACCAAACCCCAAAAAAACCAACCCACTAAGCATTTATATGCTCCTCAGTTTTGTGTGTGTTTGTTTTGGTGTGTGTACATTCACATCTCACTTCATTTTTTTTTTTTTCTTTCTGTACGCGGGCCTCTCACTGCTGTGGCCTCTCCCATTGAGGAGCACAGGCTCTGGACGCGCAGGCTCAGCGGCCATGGCTCACGGGCCCAGCCGCTCCGCGGCATGTGGGATCCTCCCGGACCGGGGCACGAACCCGCGTCCCCTGCATAGGCAGGCGGACTCTCAACCACTGCGCCACCAGGGAAGCCCCTCACTTCATTTTTATGCTTACAATGTTTTTGTGAATTTGGAAATGAAGGTCCTGGGAGATAAAAATGACTTTGCCCAAGAATTTAAAGGCAGAAAGCAGAACAAAACACAGGGCTTCTATATATGGCTGTAAAAGTATGTCCTGCACAAGAACACTTGGCTGAGGGGGTAGAGCCTAAAATCTGTGTTTTAGCAACCAAACGATGAGGCCTTGGGGGCAGTGTCCAACCAGACTAATTCACACTAGGGCACCTGTGAACTACTGGGAGCCATGATAAAGGTTACCACTTTTTCTACTAGACCACACTGGCATAGATTCAATGCACAGTTTTAAAAATTAAGTAAAGGGACCGAAAGATATGGTGTTTCCCTTTTCTATTACCCTTTAAATAAACAAATTTACTTTAAGTACATTTTCATGACTTTAAATTATTTTTATAAACTTACAATGAACTCTGACACAGGAGTGTAAACTAGAACACAAGCATACTTAACTTTATACAACAGATGTGTTAATGAAAAGTTATGCAGAGATAAAAACTATGTCATGTATTTCCTCTTCAAGGTTCCAGTCTCAACAGCAATCAACTGACCTTTTTTTAAAGTCCAAACCAGCTCAACAACTCAGTTTAGTACTCCTGAGTGGTCAGGTGAATAAACAAAAACATTCCTTTTAAAAATAGAATATTTTTTAATGATAAAGGGAACTATACTGTTTATTTCTATTATTCCGAGATTAAAATCAGATTGATCAGCCACTTCTTTGAGATGAACGTTTGTTGTCTCACTCATTTAGTGAGAAACAAATGGAGGAAGGAGAAAAGAAAACAAAAAACACAGAAATGAAGAGCTCATTCAGATACCCCTGCTAAGTTTTTCCCCGGCTACTATAGTACTGTTCTGTATTATAGCCCTCTTTCTTATAATCTTCCTTCTCCATTATAATAGTTAAATAAATATAGAAAGATTGTGAGTAAATAACAGTTGAAAACATACCAGGGAACTGGGCCATTTAAAGTAATTATGTGGTAAATTTTTTAGGTAAAGAATCATGTCCAGTTTATCAGGTTTCCCACCCAGCCTCATACTCCATTTAAATTTTACAAGTAGAGTTAAAGTAACTATTTTACAGATGGAGTTAATCAGTGTCCAGTACAGGCTGTGACCTCAAAGGCCACTCAAAGTTGAACAGAGGGATTGTGGCTATTTGTGAATTTTTACCTTATCTGCAAGATTACAGAAAAAAATTATCTGAAGACACTTGACTTTCAGAGACAAGCTGGAGATAATATCCATTAGAATGGGACTAAAATCCAACTTAATTTCATTGAGGTTTCCAAGTCATATTAAGAATCTCAAACATCTACATAGGTAAAGGAGCAACTTTGACAGGGGAAAGGGTGGAAACAATTACAGCTTATTATTACTTCACCATGAAAGAGGTTAAGGAGATGAAAGAGGGTAAGCATATACCTACCTTTCTCAAACTTAGAAAAGGCAACTGACTTGAGGCTGCACTGATGACCTTTGCATGTTCCAATCAGCTCACCAGCTTTTACATCCCAAAATTTGGCTGTTTGATCACCTGCTGCTGTAACCTTTCAAAAATAAGGTTTCACAGTTTAATAAAGCAACCCTTTACCAGTGTTTACCCAGATCCCAATAAAATGAAAGTCACTTACAAGCTTAAATTCACCAGGGACCCAGGCCAGGTCAAAGACAGCATTCCAGTGAGCCATCCATTCTAAACAAAGAAAATGGTGAATGTGAACTGTCTAAACTATGTCTTGTGGTAGCCATACCAATAGCTGTTGAAGTGCCTTGAAAGCTGTAGTGAAAAGATCAGTGGTCAGCACACTAAGATCCATGGGCCAAAGAGAATTTGTGGACTTGCACACATAGCACATTCCCTTCATTACCCCATAAAACTACCATTTGATATCAGATTGTTTTCCATGAGGGTATATATGCTCTAAAACGGAATCTTTATAAAACATTCTCAAAAATCTTCATCATGCTCTCTGAATGGAGTTTAAAATACTTTGGTTTGACATTCAAAATTCTGCTTGCTTTGGCCCTATCTCTTACTGTTCTCTGTATATCCTATTCCAACTAAACTGGAGCACTCCCTATATGCTCATTATATCCTATGGTTTCCTATCTCTAGGCCTTTACTAATGCTTTTCCCTCCACCTGGAGTGTCCTATTCCACCTCCACGGGTCTAAATACCACAGTCTGCCTCAAATGTCCCATCCTTCATGAAAAATTTTCCTCACCTTCTTTGATATGTAAGAGCTCTTTGTGACACCTGTGGCGTTTTCTTTATATTTCCTCTACATCATCTATAGCCTTTGTTTTACTTTAGTTATCTCAACACTTGACTTACTAGTTCCAGATTATTACCTTCCTAAGGTCAGTAGAACTTTGCCTTATGTATGTAAGATGTTTGTTCAATATAAATATTTTAAAGCAACATTTCCCCACATTAAGTATAATATAACAAATTTTAATTTTTTAAAAGAAAAACTGTTTTTAATTCTAAAATGTATTTTTAACTTTCAGTAAAGGCTTTGCTGCCGTTAACAGTTATCGACAGAAAGGCAGTCCACCATTTACTTTCAGCCTGGCCCCTAAACAGGCTTAATCAGAAGTGAGTATCACTGAGAATTTATTCAAATAGTAACTTCCTTGAGGCTTTATGAATTAAAAATGTTCAAACAGATATTTTAGACCCCAACTTACCTTTGACGCACTTCCTTCTACTGGTTTGTGATTCTGTGTTATATAACCTAACGAAGCCTTCTTCATTGGCAACTGCTAGTATATGCTCCATATTGGGAGCTAAATAAGAAATAAAGAATAAAATATATAAAGAGTCACAAAAAAATTTAAAGCTGAGTTTAAATCTATATAAACAACAAAATATAAATTAACTGAATAACTACAATCTATTTGAAAAGAGGTAAGATGATTCTACCCAAATAGCACCTGCTATGGTAGAGAGGTTTTTCTGAATTAAAGATGGCTGAGGGATTCCCTGGTGGCGCAGTGGTTGAGAGTCCGCCTGCCAATGCAAGGAACACGGGTTCGTGCCCCGGTGCGGGAAGATCCCACATGCCGCAGAGCCGCTAGGCCCGTGAGCCATGGCCACTGAGTCTGCGTGTCTGGAGCCTGTGCTCCGCAACAGGAGAGGCCACAACAGTGAGAGGCCCGCGTACCACAAAAAAAAAAAAAAAAAAAAAAAGATGGCTGAAAATTTGCCATAATACCTAATTAAGTAAGTGACTCAAAAACACCAATCCTTGGGCTTCCCTGGTGGCGCAGTGGTTGAGAGTCCTCAGATAATCTCTTATTTAAAGAAGGGCTGAATCAAGCATGGTAATTAAACAAAACAAAAGTGGTACTGGCCAATAGCAAATAAAAGCATATGATATAGGCATGGCAAATAAAAGCATACGATACAAGCCACCAGCAGGCTGAACCTATTAATTTTATATTCCCTTTTCACAATTTTTTACTTTTCTTTTCTTAAACTTTTAACAACAGGGACAAGTACTCTATTTCTGTTAATATGTTCCCCAATGCATTGTAGAAAGAGATAGATTCAAACAGGTCAAAAGGGGCAAAAGTTTTCATGATGGCTGAACCTTTGCAACCCTTTCCGGATATCAGTTATAAAAACAAACAAACAAAAAATGGTGCTATAAGAATCTTATCCCTTAGCAGAAATATGTAATTATGCATAGAGATTAAGAAAAGTCTATTTCATAAATCAGGGGAGAACAGTTATTAGAAAAACCCTATCATCTATCTAATTTACTTTTTCTTGAAAGGGAGACACCCCAAAATATTTTCCCTCTTTAGAGTGAAATAGATCATTTCTGATCAAACCTAGCTTATACAGAAGTTCCCTTACCAGAAGAGAAGGTGCATCCAAAAGGAGGAACTGGGGCTCCTGTTTCTCCATAAGAAGTGTGCTCATCATTATAGTTGCACTGATAACCAGTAAGAAGGGACTGTAGAGGGTATTGTGAAGACCATCCTAAGGTAAGACAAAATTCCTTATAGAGTTCCAATATATCACATTTCAGTACTTTTAACAAATGCAGAGGTTACAAATTCATTTCTAAAAGCTTTATATACTTAAGTATAGATCCACTCATTATCCATGGCCCTCTAGAACACAGTTTCAGGTATTTTCCTAAGGGGTCCTAAGGAAAAAATGAAAGAGCACTCTCAGCTTCTGGTGAGATACAGCTTTGGGCTTATCATCTTAAATGGAGACTCTTGCTAATACATTTAAGACTGCAAGAAACAAGTGGCCTTTGCACATTAGAGAAGATCTTACCCCTTCCCCCACCCTTCGGAGACAATCACAAAACACAACCACAAAGACTACCACAACCATTAAAACTGCCATTCTCGTCAATTAAAATTTTATGTTTTCAGAGTTTCTAAATCATTACTGCAAACTCAAGTTACTAGCAACATCACACATAAGCCAATGGTCAGAGAGTTAAAGGAAATAAGGTATGTCAATGTGCCTACTGTAGCCCCTAGTATACGAGAGAGGAAGAAATTCAGGGTGGAGGGAAAGTTTATTCTGCTTGGGTCAGAAAGCTGATGTGTACTATGGTCCTAAAATAGTAAACTATCTTGATTTGTTTTATCATTTTGATATGTGGGTCAACATATTTTAAATATATAAAAGAAACATTCTTTCAATATATAGTTACTGAGAACCAAATGTTTAGTAAGCATGGGAGGAAACAATGAAGTTACAATCTAGAGAGCTGTCTAAATAATTAACAAACACTCTCATACTTTAGGGTACTTTCAATTCTCACTTTTCATTAAAAAAATACCATTTGAAGAAGACATCTTAGCCTGATATAACCTCAGACAAATCTGGTTTTGCATGTTCATAGAAATAACCTGAAGAAATGCAAACGAGGCAAATAAATTCGGTCCAGATTTAGTAATTATTCCTGGGGGTACTACCTTAAGGCTAGATACGATTGTAAACAAGCCATTAAAGACCACTAAAAGAAGAATATAAATACAATAATTAGTTATGTGGTGAAGTTCACAAATATCCATCTACGGAATGAATTTTAAAACAAAAGCCTCTGTTCTAAAGTTATATAAACATACACTTGTAGTTTGGGATTAAAAAAAACAAAACCAAAAACTAATCACAACTCATGAATTCAAAAGGAATCTTGAACAGTTTAAGTGGAACTGAAGATGATAAGCTCTGGAGACCTAAATTCTTTACAATTAAACAGTGACCCCTCAACTCTGTCTCATTGCCTACAAACTATATCCAAACACCAACAAATGGCCTAACATGGCTTAGTAACTGGTCCCTATTTACCCCTCCACCTCTGCGATTGTGACAACACACACTTCATGGACAAGCCCCGTAAGCTACTTTTGGATCCTTATTGTTCTATTCTGTTTCCAACATGAGCTTGTAATGGTTTCCCTCACAACACTCATTTGGAAAAGCCTATTATTTCTTCAACGCACAACTTAAGCCCCTGGGGTTGCATGCAGATTTTTCAAGGAGAATGAGAGCTGTCGGAGAACTAATTTCCAGATACTCAACTTCCATATATATATGAATTTCTAAAACTGACCTGTCTACAATGTCGAGGTCCAAGGTTTTCCCCCTCTTCATCACTACCTTTCTTCCACTTTTCAAAAGAAAGGCATTTCCATGACCCAATCTTATACCTTGCGTTGACTCAAGGTACAAAAACTCCTGGGACTCCATTAAGAGACAATTGGATAACTCCTTTAATAAAGGCATCATAAACACCCAAATCCATCTCTTTAAAACATAGACTTTCAATAAATTTTTATCTTGCTTATTTATTGAAATTAGTAATCCATATTGTTTTGATCAACGACATACTACTAAAAATAGTAATGATAAGTCAACCCAGAAGAAACTTTTAACACTTAGAGCTTTATGATCACAGAAAACATCAATTTAAACATATTTTTTTTACACAGAGAAATAAGATAGCATGATCAATAAAATGACTTTTCAAGCTTAAAATCAAATCACATTAGGATAAATTCTGTGGGAGAAATAAAGTGGTAATAAGCTCAAGGGGAAAAAACAACTATGTAGAATATCTAGCAGTTAGAATTAGTTCATACTTTTCAAAAATGATTGATGTGATTATTAAATCACTACAGTATTTACAGTCTATTAGATACATTTTAAAGACTGATGTAGCAGTAGCATTTTTATTTAAAAAGGTCATCACTCACAATATGGCCAGAGATGACATCCTTTGCATCTGTTTAAACTTATGATAAAAACTTTCAGATACCAATTTAAAAATACACAGAAGAGTAATCAGTTTCCATTTCAGAAAGATCATTGGCAGCAATGTGGAGGATAAACTGGAAAGAGGGAAACTAAGAGGACATTTGGGAGACTTGTTACATTTCAGACAAGAACATATTATGGCCCAACCTAGGGAAATAGAATGGTAAGCAAAGGACAGATCCAAGATATGGTGAAGAGGCAAAATCAGTGGGGATACCGAGGAGGAAGGATTAGAGATTTTAAGGGGACTTCTCTGAATGCGTATCTTGAGGAAAATGGAGGAATTCTGATTGACTCTCAGGTTTCTGACTGTGAAGACCAGTTTAAAATAATGAGAGCATTTCCTAAAATAGGTAATATAGCAGGTTTGGGGAAAAAGTGAGTTCGGTTTTGGGTATTTGAGTTTGAGATGCTTACAGGACTGACCATCTGGATGATACAACTCTTACAGGAATGGATGTAAAGTATAGGGAATGGAAGGTTGCAGGTAGTAATAGAAGAAACCCTGGTTACAGCTATGATCACCCATGGGAGTAGGTAGAAATAGACGAGGGGCCTAGGATGGAACACCCTCATGGAAGGGGAAAGAAGAAGATGGTCCTATAAAGTTCAGTGCATTATATATAACAATGAATGAATTTCAGTGCCTAACACATAACAACGCATGAGTACTTGGGGGCTCAGGGTGGGCTGTCTCAAAACATGCCACAATGGCATATTGATTATTTTGCATTGAAGCTGCTTGAGAAGCAGCTGATGCAAGAAGGAAACTCTGACCTCCCTGTCTCCCTGAAAAGCAGGAAATAAATCTCTTATGAAAGGTGCACTCCTTGCAACTGGAGGTAGAAGGACCCCCTAATACGTCAGAGATAGGGAATTCAGAGCCAAGAAGCGTGTGTAAACAAGCCTTGTTACTTCTTTTATTTTACTACCTGAAGCCCAAACTCTGTTTAGATTCTTCACTTAGTAAGCATCCCAAACCTAAGTTTCTTTGTCCTGTCAATTCCTCACAAATTTATTGTTTGTTTTTTTTTTGTCTGAAGAGTATAAAAGCTGCCTTGCTTTGGCCATTTCTTAGTCCCATTTCTATGATACCTCCATGTACATGAATTAAAATTTGTTTTTCTCTTGCTAATCTGCCTTGTGTCAATTTTATTAGTCCAGCCATAAATACTCAAGAGGGGTAGAGGGGAAAATTTACCCCTCCCTGATAAGTATTTGTGAATTAGAGGGAAAAGGGAAGTAGACAGAATGTAGAATTAGGAGAAAATCTGTTACAAAATAAAGGCTTCACAGCTTGCTCCAAGTCACACAGATTAAGTAAGGAGTGGAGGTGGAATTAAACCTCAGCAAGTTTAACTCCAAAGACAGAGATCATAACTACTATGCTGTACTGACACTCATGACAGAAGACAGAGAAGTATCTTAAGCAAGGTCACAGGAGAGACAGAAAGAGAAGCATTTAGAGTATAATTTAAAGAGGTAAGGATGGTAGGGTTTTAGATTGGAGGCAGGAAGTGGAGGAACTACTCTCCAGTCTCCTTCTCAATATCCTTCTCCTAGACCTATGCCTTAAATACAAAAAGTTCACTTCTCACATTATTTTCTTTCTGTTTTTCACATGGTTTCAAGCGGAAAGACCTAGTCCATCTTTAAATGAATGAGATTTCATCTGCAGCCAAGCTTAGTCTGGGTAATAATTCCCTTATCAGAAACTCACCAGAAAGTTTCAGGTTGATGACACCCAAACCTAAGCTCAAAATTCTTATTGCCAATGTTTTAACGTAAGGAACTTCAAGAACTGGAGAGAATAAATCAGTTATCTATACACTAACATGGAAGTATTTCCTAGTTTTACCGTTAAAGAAACAAAACATTTTTATCCCATCTCTGTAAATAACAATACTTATTACCTCTGGCATTGAAGAACATTTGGAATAAAATACTTCAGTCTATTAGTAATGGTCATTTCTGGGAAATGTACTTATGGGCATTTTTCGCTCTATAACTACGAGTTTTTATGCTCATGTATTAATCAGGAGGAAAAAATTCTGACCATGCTAGAAGCAGATGTTCTGTCTTCTCTGCTTGACTGAGTTCCTTAACAGCGGGTCATAGTCACTGTTATATATAGCAGAGTAGGGCTCACTAAGGTTCCACAACAAATGAATGAATTAATCAATGAATACGAGTCTTGACGATCTCACATAGCTGTTGAGAAAACCACACATACTCCCATGAACGCGTTTTCCAGTTAATGTGCAAAACAGACATAGCCGTAATGGAGGCCAGTTAACTCAGCGTCCCTCCCTCCGTCAGCCTACACTACAATTGAAAAAATCCCGATTACGACTAAAAGTGTCTCGAGAGCACGAAAGTGCAGCTTTCTTCAGTACTCTTCGCTAACACGAACTCGCTCTGCCTGTGGGAGAACTCGGCGGCTGGGAAACAGAACTGGAGTCGGCGTTGGTCCGAGGTGTTGTTCGGGGGGAGGTGAATCCCGCCGGCAACAGGCAGCGGTTAGGGCCGTTACTCACCATTTCTCGGGACGCCAAACTGGGGCTGGCGGAGTACCGAATTGAAGAGCATCTGGGCCGGAGGAAAACTTTCAACTGAGAGAAAAGCCGTGGAAATGCCCCCAGATTCAGCAGAAATCTTATGTGGCGTCCCTTAGAACACGACTAGTTATTGCCTCCAACTCCCGCCACCGTAAGCCCCGGCCACCAAACTCCCCGCCAAACTGACGTCACGCCCTCTGATTGGCTCCCGCCGCGGCGTCCGGGCGCGTCCGAGTCACTTCCCCCTTCGAATCCCCGCCTCCTTTTCTCCCAGCCGCGGGAACCTGGAGTTCCTGAGCTCCCTGAGCGCCTGCGCGGGGGGCCGCAGAGGCGCTGGCGAACGGCGGGGAGACCAGAGCGCATGCGTAACACGGCTTGACAGAGCGCGGAGGAAAAATCCGCGAGAAGGTGGTGGAAGAAGATGGCGGTGCTGGGGAAGAGTTTGCAATCTTTCTAAATAGGCTAGTCGAGTAACTGTTCGGGTCATGGCGTCAAACTCAACTAAGTCTTTTCTGGCAGATGCCGGCTATGGCGAACAGGAGCTGGATGCTAACTCTGCCCTTATGGAATTAGACAAAGGTATTCGAAAGAGCGGGCTGAGCGGGTGAAACGCATGTGGGGGGAAGTGGCGCCCCCAGGCGGTGGTAGCCTCGTGAGAAGCCGGGAAGGCGCATGCGCCTATCTTCCCTGGGCGGGGGCGGGCGCTGGCGCCAGTGCTTTTGGTGAGTCCAGGGCTTTTGCCGCTTTGCGAGATTGCCGGGAAATTGCAGCGTTGTTAGGTTGGCCTCGTACAGGTGAAAAAGTAGCGAGTGGGGGCCGTTTTGACCACTTGAGGGCACAGTCTCCCGATTTTCCAAGCAGTTTCTAAAAACGATAAATTGAAATTGTGAAATTATTTTTCAGTATGTTCAGTTGAGACCAGGTCTTCACCAAGGGTGCTGAATAATAATCTTGCACCGACTTATAACGATTCATTTAATTTCTGTAATTCTTACCTGCCGGTTATTAGGCAGGTTAAAAATAGGGCCAAGACCATCCGAAAATCAGAGCCCCTGCTCATTCTCTGCAGACGGATTCCACGAGTTCTATTTCCTTACGGGAGTTGGAGTGGTGGGAGCTTGGTGTAGTAGTAGGAGCTTTGGATAGACTGAGTTGAATTCTTATATCGTTCATTTTATGATCCTGGACAGGTCACCTAAGTTAACCTAACCTTGTTTTTTTTCTGTGCAAAGTGGGTAAAGTACCATTGAGCTAGCAAGATTGTTGTAAATATTGTGATATAATGGTATGCAAAAGAAGTCTTTATTAAATGCAAAAGAGATTTGCCTTCTTTCTTAGATATGGATATGGGAGGCATGGGCAGATACTTGTCGGTAAAGAACTGAAGTATTAAAATGAAACCTTTGTTTTCAGTGTACTTAAATGATTTTTATTGAATGGGGGAACCATTTTGTCACCTGGTATGCAGTTAATTTTTAATTAACTACAACCAGTGTGTAATATATTAAGAACTAGAGGTTAGAAGGATTTTTCTTAAAGTCCACTTTGAGCCACTTCCCAGCTCTCCGACTTGGACACTATCTTATACTTTTTGGGGACTCTTTATTTTGTTTGTTTTTTAACCTGTAAACATTTACAGCAGGTTCGTCTAGATAAGAGTTTCTCAGACTTTTTAAAAAAGCTTTTAACTCCTTTTGATCAACATAAAAATGCCACAGCACTCCAATGAGATATTCCTTTGGTTGAGTCACAGTATCCTTAGTGCAGGTCCATCAGCCAAGAAAATGATGTTGAGCTTTGATTTCTCAACAAATCTATGAGGACTTTTCCCTCTAAAATATAAAGTCATAACATTAAATGTGGTTTTTTTTATAAATTTTATTTTTTTAATTTATTTTTTGTAGTTGAAGTATAGTTGATTTACAATGTTGTGTTAGTTTCAGGTGTACAGTAAAGTGATTCAGTTATACATATACATGTTATCTATTCGTTTTCGGATTCTTTTCCTTTATGGGTTATTATAAAGTATTGAGTATAGTTCCCTGTGCATTCTTTCTTTTTTAAAAAAAATTAATTAATTAATTTACTTTTTGGCTGTGTTGGGTCTTCGTTTCTGTGCGAGGGCTTTCTCTAGTTGTGGCAAGCAGGGGCCACTCTTCATTGCGGTGCGCGGGCCTCTCACTATCGCGGCCTCTCTTGTTGCATAGCACAGGCTCCAGACGCACAGGCTCAGTAGTTGTGGCTCACGGGCCTAGTTGCTCCGCGGCATGTGAGATCTTCCCAGACCAGGGTTCGAACCCATGTCCCCTGCATTAGCAGGCAGATTCTCAACCACTGCGCCACCAGGGAAGCCCCTAAATGTGTTTTTTATACACTACATAATCTTTCCCTCCCCATTCTGATATTTCCTTCCTTATTACCTTCTTAAGAGTTGCAGGTCTGGATATCTAATATTCCTACTAATTCTGTAAAGACATTTTCTACCACTGTGGTCCAGGTGGACTCATCCCATAATGACAGTAGAGCAGTGGTGTGGAACAGAATTGGGATGGGACTTTGAAGAAATGAGAAATCTAGAATTGTTTAATTCCGAAAAACTTGAAGTTGTAGTAAGAAAAAATATAACACAATTTTTCCTTCTTAAAAATTGAAATAGGAATATTTCAGATCTGTAAGAAATATATAGGTGGCTATTGAGTGTAAACCAGGTGTCTGTCCTAGATACTAAGTGATGGTGTTAAATCCTCCCAGCAGTGCCTTGGGTGAGTATTTTACAGGTAGAATTTGATGTGGGGTTACTTGAATGCATGGATGCTCCACAGATACTGAGGGACTACTGTAGTGAGGAGGCAATTGTATCAATAGCAATCCAGGGAAAAGTGGCTTGGGCCAGGGTGGTTACAGTGAGGCTGTGTGAAGTGCTGAGATTCTGTATATATTTTGAAGGTATAGCCAACAAGAGTAGCTAATGAATTGGATGAGAATGTGAGAGTTAAGTAGTCAGGAGAAACGCAGAGGTTTTTGGTCTGAGCTCCTGGAAGTATGTATTGCCAGCTACTGAGTGGATGAAAATCAGATCAGTCTGAGACTGTTAAATTTGAGATGTCTCTTAGACATCCAGCTGGAGATGTTGGGTAGGCAGTTAGATATACAGATGTGATACTTGAACTACATTATAAAGAAGTATCTGTAGCACTAGTGTCAAGAAATACACTTGGGAAATGGTGCCATTTATAACCTGTTATATGTTTATAACCATTGCACTTTGTTCCGAGCGTTTTGAGCAAGCATGGCAGTAAGCAACTTGTTTCTGATCTGTCTAGGAATAAATGGACGGTCTTTTTTTTTTTTTTTTTTGCGGTACACGGTCCTCTCACTGTTGTGGCCTCTCCCATTGCGGAGCACAGGCTCTGGACGCGCAGCCTCCGCGGCCATGGCTCGTGGGCCCAGCCGCTCCGTGGCATGTGGGATCTTCCCAGACCGGGGCACGAACCCGTGTCCCCTGCATTGGCAGGCGGATTCTCAACCACTGCGCCACCAGGGAAGTCCATGGATGCTCTTTTAAAGCTGACTTAACTCTGTTCATTTAGGATGTAGTTAGTAACACAGAAAAATCATCCTTTATATAATAGCCATTAAGTCATTCAACAAATATTTACTGATCATCTACACTGTGTTAGGCACTCAGACTTGGGGCTATATTAGTGAACAAAACAGCTTTAAGAAGCTCACATGAGGCAGACAGGGCTAGATCAAATATGGCTTTGTTAGGACAAGAAGTTTGGATTTATGCAAAGTGCATTGGGAAAACATTGAAAGTTTTTAAGCAGAGGACTGACATGGATTGGTTTACATTTTTGAAGGTCACTTTAGCTCCTATGTAGAGGTCATTTTGCCTTCCCTTTTTAAAAGTTTTAAGCTGATAACCATGCTGCCTGAGCTGTGAAGACAGCAAAGTGTCAAATCAAGTATAACTTATGTATATATGACACATTTCATAATCAATCATTTCTATAATATAGGCATTACAAAGGACATATCTCCCATAATTTACTCAGTGTAACTTTCACTAATGTAACTTCTACACTGTCAGTCTAAAGATTTTTAAGTCAGCTGATGGGAAGTTGTCCCAGTGATTTAGGAAAACTTATGCAAGATCTCCTTCACCCTGGGTGAAAAGGAGAGTCTACCTTAAATGACGTCACTCAGCCTATCTGCTTTCTGTAAGGTTGGCCTTGTGGGGGGGATGAGATCCAAGAGCAATGGGGAAGAGAGTGGTTTCCCTTTCTTGCACCTGGGCAATGAGAAGGAAGGAAATGTAGGGGGTGGAGTTGCTGTCTGAGGTGTTGGTGAACTTAATGTTGCATGGAAAACTTGATGGTATGTTCAATGAAAAAGTTAATTATGAAATAGGAAATTGATGTAAATCAGGACAACTGTCTGTTTTCCCTTAGATGCTGTCACTTCACCTATGTTCCAAAACATCTGAATTCTCAGACTCTGGAAGAGACCACAGGTTGCTTTTACTCTGTCCATATTGGTACAGATGTAGTTGGTATTGTGATAAACAAATATGAGGCCCTGTGAGTATCCCCATATCCCCTACTAAAGAGGGAGGTCTCTGCAGCCAAGTTTGTACCAAGTGACTAATTCCAGGCCATAAGTGATTCAGAAGTGGACATGTGACCCACACTGAGTCAATCAAATTCTTTCTCTTGAGAATCTGTACTACCAGACCAAACTTAGTGTGGCAGTATTGAGAAGTGGACCTGTAAGATCATGTAGAATTAAGGTCAGACTCTTAACTCAAAGCCACATAAAAACCAGCATTATAAAGGACTGATTCTTAAAGCCTGGCTGGTGATCCTTTGATGGACTATGAACTGATCCAAAAATCCAAGGCCCTTCTTTAGTTCTTACTGAAATCCATAGACTCATTTTTACATATGGCTAAAAGCTATTATCTTGTAACTTACAAAGTAAGTTATTAAATATTCCTAAAAGTTGGTATTCATAAAAATAATTTGTTTATGATTCTAAATCAGTATTTGTGCATATTGCACAATATTGCATACTTTCTCACCATGTATATTTACAGATTCTAAAGTTTGGGGGAAGGATGCTTTATTATTATTGCATCATCAGTTGAATTGACTATCCTATTAGTTGTTTTTATTCTTGCTTTTTAAATATAATTTACTGAGATGTTACCATGATCAGTTTACTAAGCTGTTGTGAGATTGCCTTGGTATAATGTGTGGTGCATACTTGCGTTTGTATTTCTCCCCTCCCCACCTCATTTTTAATGAATAGACTTTAAGATGTTATGGTTTAAGATGTTAGGGTATTAGGGTTCCATTTTGAATCATTCTCACCCT
Organism: Aethalodelphis obliquidens; assembly: GCF_003676395.1. Classification (NCBI taxonomy): domain Eukaryota; kingdom Metazoa; phylum Chordata; class Mammalia; order Artiodactyla; family Delphinidae; genus Aethalodelphis; species Aethalodelphis obliquidens. The sequence continues at coordinate 8,384,041 of NW_020837992.1, read as the reverse complement.
TTAGCTAAAGCAAATGTATACAACAAATTCTCCTAAAATGTGCTTGTGTAGTAGTGTGTATTAGCAGTGTTCTTTGTAGTGGATATTAGTCATATTGGTGGTCACTTAGCATCTTGTGAACATTCTATGCTTGAGGAATGGCCCACACCACAAGCACTGTCTCATCAAGGTGGAAGCAAAAGCTCACTTTCCTAGTTTCCCTTTTAAGAGTGCAGGAGAGAATTCCCTGGCAGTCCAGTGGTTAGGACTCCACGCCCTCACTGCCAAGGGCCCAGGTTCAATCCTTGGTTGGGGAACTAAGATCCCCACAAGCGGTGCGGCCAAAAAAAAAAGCACAGGATGTGAACTAGGCTCTGCCAATCAGACAAATCTCCTCCAGGCTCTGTGATTTAGTTTAGAGATGCAAGAAGGCAGAGTTGAAGAGTATTTGCAGTTTCCTTGGCAGCAGCAGTGGCTGCAGTGTCCATAGTGTACAGTAGTAGCAGCAATGGCTACTACATTCCTAGATGATAGGAGAGCTAATTCTAGCATCTGGTGCTTCCCAGCAACAATAGTTTACCTCATCTAATCAGCTTGGCAGTGTGGAGTTAGGTGTTCTTAGGAGTTTTGCCTTGAAACTTCTTATTACTTTAATAAACACTCAATAAAAACTCATTTCCTGCCTAATCATCAGAGTTAGCTTCTGTTGCTTGCAGCTAAGAACTCTGACTGATACATGCTACCTAGCAATGTATGCTGTTTTGAAAACTTGATTGATGTATCACAAATCCCAAGTTTACCATAATTTATGTTATTTCTCTTCAATTCCTTGGAATTTTTCATCCCTCAGAATTATACCACTCTGAAATCCCATTCAGGTATCTCTTCTTTAATCTTAACCTCTGTCCTCTAGTTGCTTGCTAGAAATGCATTTTAGCATAATAATTAGGACCAGATTGCCAGGATTTGAATTCCATCTCTGCCATTTATTAGCTGTTGTTTCTTAGGCAAGTCGCTTAACTATTCTTTACCTGTGTCCTCATGTTTAAAATGGGAATTATTGAATAATACCTAACTTCTGTGAGTATAGTGAGAGCTTAATACATGTAAAATGCTTACTAGAGTATCTGGCACAGAATAAGCACTTAATATGCATCATCATCATCATGATGATTAACTGCTACTTTAACATTCTTTATTTCATTCAGACCTCAGTATACTTACCTCTCTACTTCCCTTACCTCTCAATCCCTTTGTGTTTTTACTTCTTTATCCAGCTTAGATTTTATGGTCCCTCATTTCATTAATTTCATTAAGTTTCTTACCAGTACTTTAAATTCTCATCCAAGGTTCTATTTTAGTCATGTGTGCCCAAAGGCAGCCAAAAATTGCTGGAGAAAGTCATACAACTTGGTATGTGGCTTTTATCAGAAATGACACAAACCCAAACTGGCCTTCAACACAGACCCGCAATACTACAATGTTTCTTTCTTTAGTCAGGATTCTCCCACCTTCTTTAGTAACATTTCAGGTCTTTAAATTTTCAAAAAAAAACCCCAAACCCCAGAAATCCTGGGTTTTATGTGGAATCTCATTTCATTTTTAATATTTGACAATGAATTCAAAACCTTTGAAAACATTGTATCATAAAGTTACTCTTAGGGCCAGATTCAGCAGCCTACTAGTTTTCAGTCAAATAAGATTAAGTGGCAGAGGATAGCTTGAGGATCTACTCGCCTACCTTCACAAAACAGCTAACTAGATGCGTGGGCCCCCACTGTAGAGATTTGGTAGGTTGGAGAGGAACCCTAGCATAGACATTTTTGAAAAATTTCACAAATGTTTCTGATGCAGAATCAGACCTGATAAACCACTAGCGTAGCAAAATGTTCTGCACATTTTAAATGAGAAATACGTTTAGAATAATGAATTTCATTGCTGCCAAATGGATTTTGACTGAATAAGCAATTTATGGACAACTTATTTTAGTTCTTCCTAGTCTACCTGCATGTTGCAACTAAGTTGAGCACTGTTTAACTCCAGGCACTGAAAAGGAAGAGATCTCTGTTGCTTTGGTGGGAGAATAAAAAGTAAAATGTAGAAACAGCAATCACATCCTTCCACAGTGGGTCTTACGGTGGCATTCTTATGATCATTGGTCTTCTGATCAGGGTATTTTTCCTCAGATTTGTTGTAGCTAGCAACAGAAGTACAGTGAATAACCTCTTAAACCCCTCTAAGAATAAGATCTGCTTGTGCTGAGCTGCTATTTTCAGGTGCTTGGCTTATACTGGAGTTGGAATTGGCCTAGAGCAAGCAAGCTGGGTACCATACTGCCCCAGCCTAGGATTGTTGCTGCACTGCAGGCCTTAATGCACTTCTCTCTTCTCTTGTACCCTAGCTTCTGACCTTCTGAGCCAGCCTAGCTTCTCATTTCCTCTCTCATAAAACTCATATCAGAAAATAAGCGAGACATTTACTATTCTTTAGCTCATGTACCCTGATGGGTCTATTATGGGAATGAGGGTCTACTTTATCTTAAAGAAATAAAATTTGACCACACTAGAGAAATCAAAACCTTTCTTTGACCAGATGCAAAATTATCTTTGGTACATTTTAAATCAGCATGTTTAAGTAAATGATTTGGTCTTTGGTTCCGTTTTTAAAGGGAAGGTAAAGTGGATCATATTCTGTTGAGGAGACTCCCTGTATGTAGACCACTTCCTACTTTACCTTTTTCATTCCAACCAAGGTTAATTTATTACAAACAGAACTTTACTATCCTTTGTATCACTCAACTCTTGAGAGAGAGAAGAGAAGGAAACAAGTCCAATTACTGTGGGTTCTCCCAGCATTCCCTTCCCCCAGCACACGTACATAAGCACACATCTCTTCCTTCTCTGTTCTCACACCTCCATCCTCACACTTGCCTTTCTTTTTCTCCCCTTCCCTTGTGTCCTTCAGTGCCCTATCTGTGTGTCCCTTGACCCCTTTTTCAAGGATACAGGAGCCATTGCCAGTAACCTACAGTGTCTCTGTTGGTACTGTGCATTTAGTGGGAAGAAGACTCCTAGATCTTCTAGTGGCAGTTCTTGTGTGTATGGAAGTTGGTGGGTGAGGGGTGTAGGGAGAAGGGAGCAGACAAAGAAGGGGTATGTTCTAAATATCTCAGTTAGAGTTAATTTTGAATTAATTTTCCCAGAGGAACTTTTATTGTAAGTGGTTATTAGATTATGGAGTACTATGAGTACTGATAGTGCTATATTTTTTCCTATGAGGAAATATTTTCCAAGTACCAAATAACTAACATGAGTGTACCTATAGAACTTAACTCATTAGGAAGTTGTAGAAATTGCATGTGCAGATTTACTTTGTGGTTGTCTTATGTATTGGAACAAAGTAGCAACCAGTAAAGAGCCCTCTGTCAACTGGGGGAAAACCACACAATATAAGAGCTGTGATTTGAGTTTTATTCAGTGTCTTACTGAGGACTATAGCCTTGGCGACAGCCTTCCAGATAGCTCTGAGGAACTGCTCTGAAGAGGCAGAGGGAGAGGTCAGTATACATGTGATTTTGTCTAAGGAGTATGTGCAATCCAACATATGTCTCGGTAGAAGGTTACTGCTAGTCACAAGGAACAGATATCTCAGTTAATGATTTTAGTGCTTTTCTAAGTGTGGGAAGATGCGAGAATCTGGGTTCATAAAATTTTTTTTTTCCTGAAATATAACTATCTAAGGGCCTGTTTTGCCTGTTTTCCCTAAAGCGCAGAGTGCCTCATCTTGTTCTTTGTCCTAAATTCCTTTCAGGTGTGCTGTAGGTCAGCGACTTAATCTTTGTAGAACTGAATGGCAAGTGACATTCCTTGTTTTACACCTCAGACAAACATTTCCTTTGTCATTTTTTAACAGTGAACAAACTTTACTGAACAGAGATGTTCTAGGGCACTTACTCTTGTGCAGATATAATCAGCATTTTGTAAATGGCAAAATACTAAAAGAAAAATATTTGAAGGTGATACTGTTAATTCCATATCAAGATACTCATTCTTAATGAATTTTTTTAAGGATTGAATATTAACTCCTTTTATTTGTTGGAGTTTTAAAAAAATCAGATTCATTGAGGGAATTCCCTGACGGTCCAGTGGTTAGGACCCGGCGCTTTCACTGCTGAGGGCCCAGGTTCAACCCCTGTTTGGGGAAATAAGATTGCACAAGCTGTGTGAGGTGTGGGGAAAAAAAAAATCAGATTTCATTGAGGTATAATTTGTATATAATAAAATCCACCAAATGTATGCAGTCATGAAACCACTACCTAGAACAATTCTTTCACCCCCAGAACTTGCCCTGTGCCCCTTTGTGGTCAGTTCTCTTTCTTTAGCTTCTGGCAACCACTTTCTGCTTTCTATTCCCATAGTTTTGCCTTTTCCAGAATGTCATATACAGTAGTCTTTTGGGACTGACTTCTTGCACTTAGCATAATGATTTTGAGATCCACCCATGTTGTTGTATCAGTAATTGGTTTCTTTTTATTGCTGAGTATGAGTCCATTGTATGGACCACAGTTTGTTTATTCATTCACCAGTTGATAGACTGGGTTGGGTTGTTTCCAGTTTGGGGCTATTACGCATTAAGCTGCTGTGAACCTTTGCATACAGATCTTTGTATGGACAGATGTTTTCAATTCACTTAGGTAAATATTTGGAAGTAAGATTGCTGAGTGTATAATAAGTGTATATTTACCTTGGTAAGAAATGACCAAACTGTTTTCCAAAGAACTGTATAGTTTTGCATTTCCACCAAAAATGTATGAGAGTTTTAGTTGCTCCATATCCTCTTAGCACTTGGTATTGTCGGTCTTCTTTGCCATTCTAATGGATGTGTAGTGGTGTCTTACTGTGGTTTTTAATTTACATTTCATGGATGACTAACAATGATAAGCATCTGTTCATGTGCTTATGTTTGCCATCCTTATTTCCCCTTTAGTGAAATTTCTCTTCAAATCTTGCCCATTAAAAAAAATTAAGTTTTCTTTTTATTGAGATATAAGAACTGGGCTTCCCTGGTGGCGCAGTGCTTGAGAGTCTGCCTGCCGATGCAGGGGACACAGGTTCATGCCCTGGTCCGGGAAGATCCCACGTGCTGCGGACCAGCTGGGCCCGTGAGCCATGGCCTCTGAGCCTACGCGTCCGGAGCCTGTGCTCTGCAATGGGAGAGGCCACAACAGTGAGAGGCCGCATACTGCAAAAAAAAAAAAAAAAAAACCGTGAGATATAAGAACTATGGATAAAGTCCTTTATCAGATACATGTTCTATAAATACTTTCTTCCAGTATGTGGCTTGTTTTTTTATTCTCTTAACAGTATATTTTGAAGAGAAGTTTTTTGTTTTAATAAATTTATTTATTTATTTATTTTTGGCTGCATTGGGTCTTCGTTGCTGCGCACGGGCTTTCTCTAGTTGCAGCAAGTGGGGGCTACTGTTCATTGCGGTGTGCGGGCTTCTCATTGCGGTGGCTTCTCTTGTTGTGGAGCATGGGCTCTAGGTGCGCAGGCTTTAGTAGTTGTGGCACGCGGGCCCAGTAGTTGTGGCTTGCGGGCTCTAGAGCTCAGGCTCAGTAGTTGTGGCACGCGGGCTTAGTTGCTCCGCAGCATGTGGGATCTTCCCGGACCAGGGCTCGAACCCGTGTCCCCTGCATTGGCAGGCGGGTTCCTAACCACTGTGCCACTAGGGCCACCAGGGAAGCCGAAGAGCAGAAGTTTTTAATTTTGATAGAATTTAACTTATCACTTTTTAATTTTATGATGTTTTTAATCTAAAAACTCCACTTTTTTTTTTATCTAAGAATTCTTTGCTTAACCTAAGCTTATAAAGATTTCCTCTGTATTTTCTTCTATATAATTTATAATTTTAGCTCTTACATTTAGGTCTATGATTCATTTTGAGTTAATTTTTGTATATGGTGCAAATTAAGGATTGAGTTTCTCTTTTTCTTTTCTTTTTTTAAATTTCCCTTCTGATTTCTTCTTTCACCCTTTCACTTCTTTCAGTGATTCATCTTATTGGTTATTTATAAGTGTGTTGCTTAATTTCCAAATATTTGGGCATTTTTAAATATTTTTCTCTTACTGATTTTTAATTTAATTCCATTATGGTCAGAGAACATACATAGTATGATTTCAGTCCTTTTAAATTTGTTGAGGTTTACTTATGGCCCCAAATATTTTATCAACTCAATCTTTTTTAAAAAATAGTTTCTTTTTCATTATTCTATATCTAAAAGTGACACTTTACCAAATTACTATTTCATATGCCATTTTTATTTTTGAAAAGCTAATGAGTTACAATTGTACTTTACTTAATTGTTAAGAATGATTATTACTTTACTGTGTAAATAATTTTACTCTGTAATACTGTGTTGATATTTGCTATTTTTGCCTTATCGTAGCCACAAATTTGTAAACTGTTCTTCCCTTTTTATGCTCTTCATAGGTCTAAGATCTGGCAAACTTGGTGAACAGTGTGAAGCAGTTGTCCGCTTTCCCAGGCTCTTTCAGAAGTATCCATTTCCCATTCTCATCAATTCTGCTTTCCTAAAGTTAGCTGATGTTTTCAGAGTTGGGTAAGTCTTTTTAAGGCCTTGGTGTCCTAAAGCACATTGTTCATATTTCTTTATTTTATATTGTGGTCTGTATTCTTTTTGGCTTTTAGGACTTCCACATGGTTCATTACCATTCTAATGGATGCACATGGCAATTTGCAACAAATTTTGGTGTGAAATTTAATGGCATTTTAAGCAAAAGTGAAGGATATAAGTCAGAGAGTACTTATTTCTTTGGGGGACAGGATAATTCAAAATTAAGACAACCTTAATATATTATTGTATATTTCAGAAATATCTGTGGCTTTGTGCAGATAGTTTGGAGAAGTTTCTGATTTAACTGTTTATTTTATAACATGAAATGACATGTTACATGAGATTATGGGTCACTGTGAAGTGCCTGAAACATGTAAGCAAGCACTGAATATACACCTATTTTTTTCCCTCTGCCATTCCCTGTGCCACTTCTTTCCACCCTTCTCCATGCATTCGTGTGCTTATACACACACCAAATCAGACTTGGAGAAATGATGTTGTAGAATTAGCTTGAGAGGAAGATGACCATCTCCTTGGTTATAATATGACTGAGGAGATTGAGTTTGGGGTCCAGGGCTTCTCTTTCTGTTACTACTGTTTTGGTGCCTTGCAGTAGGACTGCAGGCTTTGCTAACTGCTTATGCTTAGTACTCATCTCATGTACAGTTGGCCCTCTGCAGCTAAACATTCTGCATCCATGGGTTCTACCAACCATGGGTCAAAAATATTTGGAAAAAAAATTCCAGAAAGTTCCAAAAAGCAAAACTTGAGTTTGCCACACATTGGCAACTATTTACATTGTATTTACATTGATTTATATAGCATTTATATTGTATTAGGTATTGTAAATAATCTAGAGATGATTTAAAAGTGTGTGGGAGGATGTGCAAATACTATGCCATTTTGTATAAGGGATTCGAGTCTCCAAGGGTTTTGGTATGGCAGGGGGTAGTCTGGAACCAGTCCCCCTCCCCACCATGGATATCACAGGATGACTGTACAGACTTTAACTCTTTCAGTGGTAAGACAGAGAATATTAAGATTGAAAAACATTGGCCTGTTGCTAAAATTTATTAATATCATTAGTGTTGCTTTGATTCCTAATTAAATATTACTTTATAAAGTGGTCTAATTTATTTTATCTGTGGTTTTTCATAGAAACAATTTCCTGAGGCTATGTGTTCTTAAAGTTACTCAACAAAGTGAGAAGCATTTGGAGAAGATTCTAAATGTGGATGAATTTGTGAAGAGGATTTTCTCTGTGATTCATAGTAATGATCCTGTAGCAAGAGCCATCACACTCCGGTATACTCTGTTATGCTAATGAGTCACCACAAGATTGTTTGAGTTGTGATTATATATCCCCAAAAGGCAATCTATTTACTTTTATCATTTTGAATATTAAGAATTTATTTTTATTTTTTCTACTAACAGTCACTGAGAAAATATGGTAACCATCCTAATCTGTAAATGCCTTGCAGCTAACCATCTATGATACTGTTTTGGTAACTTACGTTTGAAATATTTCTCTTCGTGGGTGGATGTTCTGATCTGATAACTCTAAGGTGAATGTGGCTTAGCCTCAGCTTATTTTGAACTTTTACCTTCCTGACCTTGTTCTACTGTTTCATGTCAGTTTTCTGTATTCATCCTTGGTTATGTGCTTGTTTTTGTATATGATAATTTATATTTGGACTCCTTGGAGAATGCCAGATATAACCATATTAGTTTCTTCAACCTTTTCTTTTCTTTCTTGGCATTAAAAAAATTTTTTTTTAAGTTTTGTTAGAATTTCATTTTGTAAGCCTTATATCCAGCTTGAACCAATATCCTCATTTTAGGTCTGTCATCTATGAAATTATATGCATAATTTTTGGATTGTTTGAAACTCACTTTCCTAAACTCTTCCTTCCTCAATTCTGATATGAGCCCCAGGGAGCATTCTCCTCTCTTCTCTTGATATTGAGGAGAGATTTGAAAATCATGATACAAGTAATCACTGATGTTGAAAAAAAGACTGGGAAGTCTTACTTTTTACTTTGCGGATCTGCTGAATAACAAAAGTATTGAACTCTTAATGCTTTGCTAAAATGGACTTCTTTATACAACATTGGAAAATTGATATTTTGATGCTTTAATAATTTAAAAGTTTCTTTTTCTGGGCTGTCTTTGGTACTCAGCATGTACTTCAAGGTGATTCTTAAAAGTTTTACTTGTGTTAAATAAGCCATGTTAGTTTTTCTGACATATTGAAGTATGGAAAAGTGTTTAGAATTTGAGTCACTGCTTGATTTCTAAAATTGATACTTTATTAACCTGAGATTTATGGAATGACCTGTAAACTTTAGTTTTGGTAATTTAGCTTTGCCTGTTTCTTCCTTTTCTGACCTTGAGCTTATTGTATTTCCATTCTTCTTGGGTTTCTCTGTTTGTGCAGGATGTTGGGAAGTCTGGCATCAATAATTCCTGAGAGGAAGAATGCTCATCATAGTATTCGTCAGAGTCTGGATTCACATGATAACGTAGAAGTTGAAGCTGCTGTTTTTGCTGCTGCTAACTTCTCTGCACAGTCAAAGTAAGCGTAGGCCTTTTATAATTTCGCTTTCCAGGAAGAGGTTTTGAAGGAATAACTCATCTGTGTATGTAAAACACTAAGGGATACAGAAAAATGTAAATTGCAAGGTGTATTTTCCAAGAGGGTTTCCGTCATGTTGGGAAAACAGGACTTAAATCCTTAAAACAGAAAAGTTAAGTACAGATGTTGGCATTAACTATAAATGAAATTAGAGTTTCCAGAAGGACAGAATCAGCATGGGATTAGAGTAGTTGGGGAAGGCTTCACGGGGGAGCAGAAGCTTTGTCTACTGAACAGCCTTCCCCAGACATACAGTCCTAATACTAAATTGCTGCTTTCTTACTGTCTTCTCAAGTTTAGCTTTTTGGCAGTAGAACTATGCACAGTTTGACAGAGACAGTAACTTGAGTTGAAACCAATTTTAATTTCTTTGGGATGTCATAGTCTACTATCTTACAAAACAGTATATCTGTGTGTGTGTGTGTGTGTGTGTGTGTGTGTGTGTGTGTGTATTTTTTTGATGAAATGTTGACCATAGTTTTATGACTGTGTTTGACTTGCTTGATTATCCTCTCTAAAAAATATATATTATTCCTTTTAGTGACTGATGGGGAAGTAGCATTGCTTTCTGGAGGACATTTTGGTAATATGTATTTTGCTTCAAACATGTAAATTCCTTTGACCTAGAAAATCCACTTATAAGAACTTATCCTAAGGAGTCAGCAATGTGTACTGATATTTACTTACAAGGATGCTAGTTATAGGGTTATCGTAACCAAAAAAATTAGTAACAACTTAAATTCCAACCAGTGTGCTAGTAAGATAGATATGACCGTACAACGAAATACTGTATCAGCTTTTGTAACGCATATATTTTAGAAATATATTTGGAAATAGGTTACATAATAGGTTATATGATATTATAGATTTATTTAAAAAACAAGTATTTATATTTATGGAATAGAAAAAAGACTAGAAAGATATATATCGAAGTATTATCTCTGGCTGGTAAGATGGTTATCTTATTTTTGTTTTCTTTTTTACAAATTTCTGTATATCCTGCTAGGAGCAAGTTTTGGTTTTATAATCAGATGACTATGAATTTTTTTTAATAAAAAGTAGCATTTACATTAAGAGCCTCTGCTAAATTTGGATAAGACTTGAAAGAGTTAATCACCAACAGTCTTCCTTTATATTTTATTAATACATCACATTCTTCTCTTCAGCTGCTCTTATGAAGCCTTCAGAATTTCAGGATTACTCATTGGAAAAGGAGATTAGAGAATAGAAAGCATATAGTCTTTAATTCACTGATCGAAAGTAGTAGGTGTGGCAATAATTGAGGAAGAGAAATATCTGAGTAAAGACAGTTCTTATTTGTGCTTTTGAAAGTTGGCATTTTTTTCTTATTGATGACCAGTAAACATTTAATAGTTTATGTAGAAGCAGTTTTTCACATACCAGCCTTCAATATGGTATACTTGTGATTTGTGATGTTTAAAAATACCAAATTAGTGCAATAGGAAAGTCTGAAGGACCTATCTAGATGTATCAGTGTGAATAAGCAAATACGTCTTTTTCAGATTAGCATTTACCTCTTCCCCCAGAAGTGATGACCTGGCTTGAGATCAAATATCTCAACCAATACGGATGGATTTTTATGTTAGTATCTCCATCAATTTTGGATCTTAAACAAATTAGAGAAACTGGCCAAAAAAGACCTTAAGAATTTATTTAATCCTGTTTCCACCTGTCTGCTACCACAACCACATGTGACTTGTTCTGAAAAAGGTTATAATTTTTAAGAGCTAGCCCCAGAGCAGGAGTTGCAAACCCAAATGCCTTCAGGGACCAGGGAGGCATTGTCAATGAGAGAAGTGACTTCACGTGATGACTGTGGTGAACCGAAGGGTGCACTCACCATCTAAAAGGAGTAGCCCCTTGGTACCAGTAGGTGGTAACAGTGCAGGAGTGTATGACCAATGGTGTGACATCGGAATTTGGGGGTGGGGGGTGGTGGGAAGAAGCTGGAGAATTGGATTATTCTGTTTATTTCACCATACAAGACTATATATTCTTAACATATTCTTTATGCTGACATTAAGAATTTAAAAAAATATTATTAGACCAAAAAAAAAGAAAAAAAGGAAAGAAAACTGCAGGCTTCTAACTTGCAGTTTATTGACCCTAGAGGAGTGTAACAGACTTTTAAACTTTGAGTTGTTATCAAAGTTATTATATAGTTAGTGGGACTTCCCTGGTGGTGCAGTGGTTGGGAGACCACCTGCCAACGCAAGGGACACGTGTTCGAGCCCTGGTCTGGGAAGATCCCACATGCCACGGAGCAACTGAGTCCATGCACCACAACTACTGAGCCTGCGCTCTAGAGCCCACGAGCCACAACTACTGAGTCCGCGCACCACGATTACTGAAGCCCATGCGCCTACAGCCTGTGCTCCACAGCAAGAGAAGCCACTGCAATGAGGAGCCTGCGCGCTGCAACAAAGAGTGGACCCCGCTCACTGCAACTAGAGAAAGCCCGAGCACAGCAGCAAAGACCCAACACAGCCAAAAATTAAAAAAAAAAAAAGATACTATTTAAAAAAAAGTTATTATATAGTTAGTGAAGAAATACTTAGTGAATATCCATCATGTCCAGACTCTATTCCAAGCACCAGGAATACAGAAGTGGAAAAGATGAATGACCTGTTGTGATGTAAACACAAAGTAGTTTCAGCTGCTCATTAATGTTATGGAAAAATAGAACAGTTCTGTCATTGTGATGATGACCTGAGTGAGCTGCTTAGGTAGAGTGATCAGGGAAGGCCTCACTGAGTAGGTGACATTTGAGCTGAAACTGGGTGCTGAAGAAGAGGCAGCAATCTAGAGGAAGGATATTCCAAGCAGAAGGAATAACAAGTACAGGAGCACTCTGAAATGTGAACAGGTCATCTATACATACCTAATACACCTTTTGCCTTATACCTGAAAGACATTTACAACTTACTTTTTCTTATCAAATGTGAGGCTGATATCAGAGCAGTAGTTTTGAAACTATTTGGTATCAGAATCCCTTTACACTCTTCAAACATTATTGAAGTCCTCAAAGAGCTTTTTTTGTTTATATGGATTATTATATCAACTGATAGTTAACTATGTTAGAATGAAAATGCCTAAATTTTTAAAATATTTATTAGTTCATTCAAAAAGTAACAAATTCTGGCGCTTCCCTGGTGGCACAGTGGTTGAGTGTCCGCCTGCCGACGCAGAGGACACGGGTTCGTGCCCCCGTCCGGGAAGATCCCACATGCCGCGGAGCGGCTGGGCCCGTGGGCCATGGCCGCTGAGCCTGCGCGTCTGGAGCCTGTGCTCCGCAACGGGAGAGGCCACAACAGTGAGAGGCCCGCGTACCGCAAAAGCAACAAATTCTTAATATGTTAACATAAAAATATCTTTATGAAAATAATTATTTTCGAAAACAATCAATTTTGTGGGAAGAGTGGTGTTGTTTTACATTTTTACAAATCTTTTTAATGTCTGGCTGGATTCTCATATCTGATTCTGTGTTCACTGTTTCTGTTGCAATGTTATTTTGGTTAAAATATGTGAAAAAAATCCAGCCTCACACAGATATATAGTTGGAAAAGAAAGGAGTGTTTTTAAAGGCTTTATAGGTAATTATGGATGTTTTTCTTTGATCCTATACCAAAACTAGAAAAGTGTTGGTTCTTAAAGTCTAATTGCCCTGTGAACTCTAAAGCCACCAGTGAATATGTACTGTTACGTTGAAAGCCATTGGCCTCTCTTACCCGTGTATGGTTTTATAACTTAGATATTGGTCTTCTGGAAAATATTCGTTCACTGTGTTATGCAGGTCTTCCAAATGTTGACCTTTTTCATTGTAAAATATCAAAGGATCACATTTGTTACTATCACCGCTGATCTCATCAGGAAGGTCTGTGAATATTAAGCTGTCAAGCTCATGGTGACAGATACAAGTTTTCTGAAATGCTAATTTTTGCTTAGAAGCTGAGATTGGCAAAAAATTTTCCCAGTTACCTTCCTTAAAGTTACAAGCTTTCTTTATTCACCTTTTTAGAAAATATCTGCAAATAGCCAACTCTGAATAATTACGGAATTTCATGAAAAAAAATGGGTAGTTCATGTAGAAACTCAAATGACTGCATGGTATTTTTCCTGCAGACAACCACTGTGTACTTGATGTGTGCTTTCCATTTTGTCAGAGAATATTAAATAATATCTTAATGGCAGAAAATGTTTTATATAGACATCTAAACTGCAGAGGGGAAGTATTCCATGCCCTGTGTATAATTTATCATGACTAAAAGAGCCAAGTTAGATCATATTATCTGTATCTTATTTCCTTACATGTTATATAATGTTTTATCCCAAAAATTCATGTTATTAATAACTTTTGCAACATTCAGTGATATTTCAATTGCAACAGACTCAAAAGCAACACCTTGGAAAATACTTTACACATATATAATATTTTTAAAATGCCTACTTTGTTTTTAATTTTTATTTTATTTTTTTAATTGAAGTATAGTTTGTTTACAATGTTGTGTTAGTTTTAGGTGTATAGCAAAGTGATTCAGTTATGCATATATATATCTATTTTTCAGATCCTTTTCCCATATAGGTTATTACAAAATATTGAGTATAGTTCCCTGTGCTATACAGTAGGTCCTATGTGTTATCTATTTTATATATAGTAGTATGTATATGTTAACCCCAAACTCCTAATTTATCCCTCCTCCCCCTCCCCCTTGATAAGCACAAGTCTATTTTCCATGTCTGTGGGTCTATTTCTGTTTTGTATGTAAGTTCATCTGTATCATTTTTTTTGATTCCACATTTAAGATGTATCATATTTGTCTTTTTCAGTCTGGCTTACTTAGTATGACAATCTAGGTCCATCCATGTTGCTGCAAATGGCATCTTTCGTTCTTTTTTATGGCCGAATAATGTTCCACTGTATATGTATACCACATCTTCTTTATCTGTTCATCTGTTGATGGACATTTAGGTTGTTTCCATGTCTTGGCTATTGTAAATAGTGCTGCAGTAAACATTGGGGTGCATGTATCTTTTCAAATTATGGTTTTCTCAGGGTATGTGCCCAGTAGTGGGATTGCAGGATCATATGGTAGTTCTATTTTTAGTTTTGTAAGGAACCTCCATACTGTTCTCCCTAGTAGCTGCACCAATTTACCTTCCCACCAATAGTGCAGGAGGGTTCCCTTTTCTCCACACCCTCTCCAGCATTTATTATTTGTAGACTTTTTGATGATGGCCATTCTGACTGGTGTAAGGTGATACCTCATTGTAGTTTGGATTTGTGCTTCTCTAGTAATTAGCAGTGTTGAGCATTGTTTCATGTGCCTTTTGGCCATCAGTATGTCTTCTTTCTTCTTTGGAGAAATTTCTATTTAGATCTTCTGCCCATTTTTTGATTGGGTTGTTTCTTTGATACTGAGCTGTATGAGCTGTTTGTGTATTTTGGAGATTAATCCTTTGTTGCATCGTTTGCAAATATTTTCTCCCATTCTGTAAGTTGTCTTTTTGCTTTGCATATGGTTTCCTCTACTGTGCAAAAGTTTTTAAGTTTAATTAGGTCCCATTTGTTTATTTTTGTTTTTATTTCCATTACTCTAGGAGATGGATGCAAAAAGATTTATGTCAGAGAGTATTCTGCCTGTTTTCCTCTGGGAGTTTTATAGTATCCAGTCTTACATTTAGGTCTTTAATCTAAAAAATGGCCACTTTTAAATAATTTGGCTCTTAGTAAGATTCTATCCATATTTCCTACTGCGTTTCTACTACTTCGTACTTACTCTGTTTTTCTAAAATTCAGAATATTTGGTATATATTTTATTGTTTACGTAAGTGATCGCTTGTGTGTTGAAAGCTTCTCTTAATTAAAAGTGTGTCCTAAAACATTGTAGACCGAGATAGTGACCTTGAGTCTTTCAGACAGTGTCATTTAGTAATGCAAATTGCAACAATGCTCATAAATCAGAGCATTTTTCCTTGAAAATCATGTGGGAACAGTGTTGGCATAAGCCCACTGCTGTTTGGAGTTTTGGTTTCAGTTGCATTTCTTACCCCACCCCTGGCACCTGACCTTAGGAATATTAGTTACGATTTGGAGTATTGCATTTCTCCTGTGCTTACTGTGTTCTGTTTCTTTTAAGTCCTCAGATAACTGAAGCAAATTTAATTGTTTGGTTTTAATGATTTTGCTGTTTTCTCTTTCCAAAGGGATTTTGCTGTAGGAATCTGTAACAAAATCAGTGAAATGATTCAAGGTATGTATGCTTCATTTGGTATTATGAAGTAACTTAATGGGATTTATATTAATATTAGCTGCTAACATTTATTAAGTACTTACTGTGTGCTAGTCACTATTCATTCGTTTATTCATTCAAATAATGTTAATTAAGTGTCTTCTAAATGCCAGAACTATTCTAGGTGCTTAGGATACAGTAGTACACAAAACAAAGCCCTTGCCCTCATGTAACCTACATTCTAATGGTGGAAGGGTTGGTGGTGGCAACAGATAAGTAAATTTATGACATATCAGGTGCTGCGGAGAACAAGTGCGGTAAGAAGGATAGAGAGTCCCCAGAGCAGATGGCAGGACAGAAGGGGGGAAGTTACTGTTTTATATATGTTGATCAAAGAAGACTTCTGATAAAGTGATATTTGAGTGAGAAATGCAGATATTTAGGGGGAAAACATTCTGACCTGGGGGAGAGCTGTGCTGTTAGGAGCTCTGGGACTCTCTTCACTCTGCTAATGTCCCTCCAGTATCTTCCAGCTGTAACGAAACTCAAATTCAAATTCCTCACTGTAGCCTACAAAGCCTTAGTATTCTAACCTCATCTTCCATACTGTGCTTCACATGTATTACCCCATTTACCCTCATAATATTCATAAAAGGAAGCTCTGGGGTTACAGCATTGCACAGCTCTAGAGAACACGACTCTCTTTGTGTATTTCTAGATGGCATTGCTTTGAATTGTGCAATTTGGCAGACTTGGATAGGTAATACTACTACCTCTATTTTATGGAAAAGGAAATGGAGCCACAATAAAATCACTTAATTGAAGACCAAGATACAGTGGTTGAGCTTTGTCCTGTTTCTGTTTATTCCTTTGTCTTTTTTCCCCTGCTGCCAGAAAAGGGCTGTCCTGCAGAAAGCTATCATTAGAAGGAAGTATCACTCATTCATTGAGCAGGTTTTTATTGAATGCCTGCTGTATCAGACAAGATCTCAGCAGGAAACAGATGTCACATTTGAGCTGAGATAATTAGTAGGGTTTAATGAAGGAACGATTTACAAAAGTGTGGGCAAGGTAAACTATAGGGGATGATGTAGTCCTATACCCCTCTATGGTGCAGAAGAGGGAGTGGTTACCAGAACCTGGAGTCACATCAAGAGGGCCACTTTGAAAAACTGACCTTCAGAATGATGTGACCTGATGTGACCCTGCAGAGAAGGAGCCAAGGAATAAATACTCAGTCCTGAGCCTTCTTCTCTTCCCCTCTGCTGGGGCTCTCCACCCAGAGAGAAGGCAAATAGCAAGGGAGTTGATGTAAGCCTCCTAGGGTGCTGGAGGATTCTGTATAGCTTGAGTGGTGGCTTTATGGATATATTCATATGTAGAAATCCATTAATATGCATACTTAAGATTCATTTTTGTTCCATAAGTTTTATCTGTAAAAAATTAAAGTAGGGACTTCCCTGGTGATGCAGTGGTTAAGAATCCACCTGCCAGTGCAGGGGACACGGGTTCAAGCCCTGGTCTGGGAAAATCCCACATGCTGCGGAGCAACTAAGCCCATGCACCACAGCTACTGAGCCTGCACTCTAGAGCCCGCGAGCCACAACTACTGAAGCCCGTGTGCCTAGAGCCCGTGCTCTGCAACAAGAGAAGCCACCGGGGCTTCCCTGGTGGCGCAGTGGTTGAGAGTCCGCCTGCCGACGCAGGGATCGCGGGTTCGTGCCCCGGTCTGGGAAGATCCCACATGCCGTGGAGCGGCTGGGCCCGTGAGCCATGGCCGCTGAGCCTGCGCGTCCGGAGCCTGTGCTCCGCAACGGGAGAGACCACAACAGTGAGAGGCCCGCGTACCGCAAAAAAAAAAAAAGAGAAGCCACTGCAGTGAGAAGCCTGCACACCACAACGAAGAGTAGCCCCTGCTCACTGCAACTGGAGAAAGCCCGCGCACAGCAACGAAGACCCAATGCAGCCAAAAATAATTAAATAAAAACAAACAAACAAATAAATAAATTTAAAGTGGAAGTAAATGAACAGGAATTAGGAGATAGAAAGAGAGACAGGGAGAAAAACACAGGGGTAGGAATGGGGGCAAGGTGGAGGAAGATTGGAGCTCAAGATATAGAAGTGGTGAGCAAGTTTTAGGCATAAAGTATCCTTAAATTAAATTTTAAGCTGCTTGTGTTTCTGCAAAGTAAAATCTTGAGTCTCCCTAAGCCTTCAGTAAAAATGTCTGTAAACACAAAGAGTCCCTCTGACTGCTGGATTGAGAATAGACTTGCAGAGGAGAAGGGGGAGATATGCGACAGGAGTCTGCCATGGGGAAAGGCCTAAGTAGAGACAATACTTAGGACACTGTTGCAATGGTCCAGTCAAGAGATAGTGGTGGAAATGGACCAATGTGATAGCAATGAAGGTGGAAAGACAGTCAGATTTGGGTTATATTTTGAAGATAGAAACCAACAAGATTTGTTGATAAATTTGGATGTGGGTGTGAGAGAAATAAGGGAATCAAGAAAGACTCTAAGTTCTGAGGAGCTGTAATGATGGAGTTGTCATATCCTGAAATGGGAAAAGTTGGAGGAGCAATTTTGTAGCAAAGATCAGAAGTTGTCTTTGGGCTGTGTTAAGTATAAAATACATCTGAGACATCCCATTGGAGATGACCAGAGGTAATGGGATACACATATCTGAAGTTCAGGGAGCAGGGAGGCGAGGGGGAGGCAGTCTTTAAAAGCATATAGCTGGTGGGGTTCCCTGGTGGCGCAGTGGTTGAGAGTCCGCCTGCTGATGCAGGGGACACGGGTTCGTGCCCCGGTCCTGGAAGATCCCACATGCCGCGGAGCAGCTGGGCCTGTGAGCTATGGCCGCTGAGCCTGCATGTCCGGAGCCTGTGCTCCGCAACGGGAGAGGCCACAGCGGTGAAAGGCCCGCGTACAGCAAAAAAAAAAAAAAAAAAAAGCATATAGCTGGTAATAGAAGCCATGGGTTTATATAAGCTCACTCAGGGAAAGTACATAGGGTAAGAAGATAATATATTACCAAGCCCAAGGAATACCAGAAGTTAAAGTGTGGATAAAGAGGAGAATACAAAGAGATTGAGAAAGGACAAAAACCAGGAAGAGTGTGAAAAAGCAGAAGCTATTGAGAAAGAGTTTCAAAGATAGACTGGTCATTCAAACGCATTCAGTACCTTAAGGATCAAAACAATAATAACATAAGCCTGATATGATCCTGCAGAGAGAAAACCAGGGAGTAAATGCTCTGACCTTATTCTCCCTCCCATCTCCTGGGACTCTCTGTTTTGGCTAAACTCAAAGAGAGGCCAAATAGTAAGGGACTTAGTTGATGTAAGCCACCGTTGGATGTTGAAATATTTATGTATTCACACTAACAGTTAACTTCACAGTGGCAAAACCAGTGATCAGTAGAGATAAATTAGCTTTTGACCTATGTGTAGTATATTATGATGACAGTTTTTTGTTCACTGTCACCTCAAAGCCGTGCTGTAGAAGAAAAGACTTTTTTGTTTATGTAGCTCCAATGTTGACAGGAAAAGATGCTTTGGAATTAATCCTCATGGAGTTCCAGCTTTGTATACTGTAAAGAAAGGCATTGCTACACAAAGTTCACAGAGTTTCAAAACTGCTCCATACACAGTCTGTTCACATCCTGATCTTGACTTAGAATTGAAGGAAATAATTAAAATTGTAAATATAATCAAATAATCACCATTGAGTTTGTACATATACGTGTGTATATGTTTACATGTATGTGTATATCTTTTAGTATCCTTTGGGAAGAAACAGGCAGCAAATATGACTGCTTTCTACTGTGCCTTTTAAGGGCATTTTCTACTATCAGCATGTAGTTTAATAAGCACCCACAACTTAATGTTAAGATACATACTTTTGAAAAAAAACTATTGAACTTGTTGATTATCTCTAGTATATAATTATCTTTAATGTTATAACCATAATACTCATATACTATTTGTTTTTAAATGGTCATTTTGCTCATTGAATCAGACCTTTTAACTGTGAACTATTATCCAGGATGATGATCAGAAATCTCTAAGCATTCTTTCTGTATCTAGGTCTAGCCACGCCAGTCGACTTGAAGCTGAAGTTGATCCCTATCCTGCAGCACATGCACCATGATGCAATTTTGGCATCCAGTGCTCGTGAGCTCTTACAACAGCTAGTCACATCCTACCCTTCCAACAAAATGGTGATTGTTTCTTTGCACACCTTTACTCTGCTTGCAGCTTCATCCTTGGTTGATACTCCTAAGCAGGTAATGTCAATTTTCTTTAACTGCCTTTTCAATAAACTTGCATATTAAGTATACGATAAAAAATAAGTAACCCATAAGTTTTGATAACATTAAGATCCCTTTCTCTGATAAAGATCAGAGAAGGTTTCATTTCCTTTTGCTTGCTTTTTTCCTCTGTTCATAGTGCTAATTCTTAGGAGCCTTGAGAGAAATGAGGGGGAGGTGGGGGTACGTGGCAGAGCATAGAGTTGGCGGGGAAAAAAAAGGGAAGAATTGAGTGTTTGAGGCCAGGTCTTGTGCTGGAACCTTGCAAGTAAAATGATAGTATATTTCTATACAAGAGGAGAAAGAGGTCCAAACATGGGCACATAGCGAATAAATGACAGGGCTGTAATTTGAAATGAGCTCTGTCTCAAATGTAAGTTTCACTAACTTACACTGCATCCCTAATGATAATTTCAGTGACAGTATCATTCATGGAGTGACTTATTTCTTTTGTAGATTCAGCTTCTATTGCAGTATTTGAAGAATGACCCCAGGAAAGCAGTAAAGAGACTTGCTATTCAAGATCTGAAATTACTTGCCAGTAAAACACCACATACTTGGAGTAGGGAAAACATTCAGGTATGCAGAACTTTGAACATTAATATTTTATATAGAAAAATAATATAGTATTATAATAGAGCATATTGTTTTGCTTTACATTTTTATATTGGGTTGGCCAAAAGGTTTGTTTGGTTTTTTTCTGTAAGATGGCTCTAGTGGCACTTAGTTGTGTTTAACTTCATTCGAAACAATTTTGTTAGATTGTATGTGACAGCTGTCATATCAGCATACATTTAATACAAGACTTATCAAAATTGGTGAATTTTTGTGTAGCCATTTTAATATTGAAGATGGAAGAAAAAAGCAACCTTTTTTACCTATTATGCTTTATTATTTCAAGAAAGGTAAAAATGCAAAAAAAGATTTGTGCAGTGTATGGAGAAGGTGCTGTCACTAACTGAACATGTCAAAAATGGTTTGTGAGGTTTTGTGCTGGAGATTTCTCGCTGGACGTTGCTCCACGGTTGGATACCCCAGTTGAAGTTGATAGCCATCAAATCGAGATATTAATTGAGAACAATCAACATTATACCCCACAGAAGATAGCTGACATACTCAGAATATCCAGTCAAGCATTGAAAATCATTTACACCAGCTTGGTTATGTTAATCGCTTTGATGTTTGGGTTCCACATAAGTTATATTTCCACATGCAATTCTCTACTTAAACGTAACAAAAACGTTCCGTTATTAAAACAAATTGTGTATACGTATAGCTGATTTCACTTTGTTATACAGCAGAAACTAACACAACATTGTAAAGCAATTAAACTACAATAAAGATGTTAAAAAAAAATTGTGACAGGCGTGAAAAGTGGATACTGTACAATAATGTGGAACGGAAGAGATCGTGAGGCAAGCGAAATGAACCACCGCCAACCACACCAAAGGCCGGTCTTCATCCAGAGAAGGTGATGTGTATATGGTGGGATTGGAAGGGAGTCCTCTATTATGAGCACCTTCCGGAAAACCAAAGGATTAATTGCAACAAGTACTACTCCCAATTAGACCAACTGAAAGTAGCACTCGACGAAAAGTGTCTAGAATTAGTCAGTAGACTAATCTTTCATCAGGATAATGCAAGACAGAATGTTTCTTTGATGACCAGGCGAAAACTGTTACAGCTTGGCTGGGAAGTTCCGATTCATCCGCCATATTCACCAGACAATGCACCTTCGGATTTCCATTTATTTTGGTCTTTACAAAATTCTCTTCATGGAAAAAGTTTCAATTTCCTGGAAGACTGTAAAGGCACCTGGAACAGTTCTTTGCTCAAAAAGATAAAAAGTTTTGGGAAGATGGAATTATGAAGTTGCCTAAAAAATGACAGAAGGTAGTGGCACAAAAGAGTGAATATGTTGTTCAGTAAAGTTTTTGGTGGAAATGAAAAAGGTGTCTTTTAGTTTTACTTACAAACCAAAGGCACTTTTTGGCCAACCCAATATTATCTTTGTCTTTTTCTAAGTGTTTCAATCTAAAAAATTTCCAAGAGCATTGTTGATATTGGTGGCAGAAGTTAGAAGTGGCAAAGTAAATATATAAAACTTCTTTCTTTTTTTCCCTTTTTTTTCCAGTTTTATTGAGATAAAATTGACAGCATTGTATAAGTTTTAGGTATACAGTGTAATGATTCAACTTACATCATGAAATTATTACACAATAAATTTAGTGAACATCCATCATCTCATAGATACAAAATTAAAGAATTTAAAAGATATTTTTTTGTGTTATAAGAACTCTTAGGATTTACTTTCTTAACAACTTTCATACATAACCTAACAACAGTGTTAATTATATTTATCATGCTATACATTACATTCCTGGTACTTATTTATCTTATAACTGGAAGTTTGTGCCTTTTGGCTGCTTTCATCCAACTACCCCGTGCCTCTGGTAACCACAAATCTGATCTCTTTTTCTATGAGTTTGTTTGTATGTTTGTCTGTTTGTGTGCTTGCTTTTGAAGTATAACTGAGCTGCAACACTGTGTTAGTTCCTGTTACACAACATAGTAATCTTTTTCTATACATTTCAAAATGATCACCATGATAAGTCTAGTTACGCTGTGTCACCATTCAAAGATATTACTTAGTTATTGAAAAATTTACATCCTTTAATGTTTAGGTTTGTTTTAGTGAATTAGACTTGCCTCTCAGTTTCTTTTTAATTGTCCCATAGCAGCACCAAGGCTAATTGAGAAGCCCAGTTAAATTGTTTATTTTATTCTTGTCTCCTTTACTCAATTTAGGGAGAACAGTTTTGGTGCTGACTGTATTTATTAGAGAAAGGTACTGGATGGGGAACTTAGCGAACTGTATTTCTCCTTTTCACACAGAGGAAAAGACATTCTTAAGTTTTCTTTTGTAAATACAAGAACAGATTTCAATCTCTAGACTTTTAATGTGTCATCTTTTATAGCATTTCCTAGGTTAAATTAATGTTTTATATTTATTTTTTCTCAAAGTGGAACCCTATTTGTTTGCCCATTACTGATGACAGATGCACCACTTTTAAAAAAATGCTGCTTAAATTGAAATGGAAAATTGTCGGAAATAAATCTTACTTTCATGGATTTTATTATCTCTTGGTATGATCATAGCTACAGTGTAACAAAAACCTTTGAATTTCAGATTATGAAAACTGAGCTGCTGTGTTTTTTTGTTTGTTTGCAATTTTCTAAACATGTTTTGGTATATTATGATTGATAGTCACAAATACCCCAAGACATAAGGACAGTAATTAGTATTTGCACTTAATCGATGAGCAAATTAGGGTTCAGAGAGACTTAATATGCTTAAGAAAGCTTCTTAAGAGGACTTAATTAAGAATTAAGAGAGCTCTGTCCTCTTGTGTTTTTTTCTACTAAACATATTATCCAAGAAGAGAATGTGCTCAGTCATTTTAGGGAACCAAACCAAGTGAGAGCACTGTATTATTCTATCTCATTTCTTTCCTTATTTTGAGATAAATCACACATACAAAAAAGTATGTACAATGTATATTTAATAGTTTAAATAATAATTGTAAATCAAAACCCATGTAACCACCATCCAGCTAGAAAGAGAACACTGCAAAATCACAGAACCCTGCTTCCTTCTCTCACATCATTCTCCCTGATCAGAGCCTTAATACCCACCCAATGGAAACCACTGTTTTGACCTTTGTGATAATCATTTCTTTGCTCTTTATAGTTTTACCATCTATATATATGCCTCCCTAAAAATATTGTTTAGTTTTGTTTGTTTTTACTTCTTTTGCTCAACATTATACTGATGAGATTCATTCATGTGGTTGCATGTTTTTTTCCTTTAATTGATACACAGTTGTCCCTTGACATCTTTGGGGGCTTGGTTCCAGTACCCCCTGCTGAATACCAAAATCCTCAGATGCTCAAGTTCCTTGTATAAAATAGTAGTTTTTGCATATAACCTATGTATATCCTCCTATATACTTTAAATCATCTTTAGATTACTTACAATACCTAATACAATGTAAATATTATGTAAGTAGTTATAAATAAAATGTAAATGCAGTGTAAATAGTTACCCTTGCCATGCTCTGAAATGGTTAAGAGCTATGACATAAGAATTTTCTGTCTTCTGAGGGTATAGCTTTAAAAGTGCCATAAGTCCATCTGAACCTGGAACTTCTTCCAGGGATAGAGTTTTGAGAATATTTCTAATTACTTACATGGTTATTGCCCTATCAAAGTTTTCTACCTCTTGAATCAGTTTTGATAATTTGTTTTCCATTTAATTTATTTTGCAGATTCATAAGTATCAGTATAAAGAAGCTTTATAATTTTTAGTATCTCTGTGTTTAAAATTTTATCTTTATTTTATTCTTACTATTGTGTTTATGTTCCCCTTTTCTTGCCAGAAGCATGGCTTTCTTGTGCCTTTCAAGTGGTTGGTACATTTATTTTTATTCTTCTGTTTAATAATGAAAGCACTTAAGGCTATTAATTTTCCTCTTAGTGCAGGTTGGCCACATTCCATAAATTACAACTTTCAGTGTTCCCATTGCCATTAATTTGAAATGCACTTTTTCCTTTTAATAAATTTATTTATTTTTTGGCTGTGTTGGGTCTTCGTTGCTGTGCGTGGACTTTCTCTAGTTGCGGCAAGCGGGGGCTACTCTTCGTTGCAGTGCGGGGGCTTCTCATTGCGGTGGCTCCTCTTGTTGCGGAGCACGGACTCTAGGTGCGTGGGCTTCAGTAGTTGCAGCACATGGGCTCAGTAGTTGTGGCTCGCGGGCTCTAGAGCGCAGGCTCAGTAGTTGTGGCACACGGGCTTAGTTGCTCCGCGGCATATGGGATCTTCTCAGCCAGGGCTTGAACCCATGTCTCCTGCATTGGCAGGAGGATTCTTAACCACTGCGCCACCAGGGAAGTCCCTGAAATGCACTTTTTAAGTCAGATTTTGTGGTATAATTTATTTACAGAAACTTTTCTAGGTACACAGTTCTAGATATGCAGTTCAAATTTTAATAGATGTATACAGTTGTGTAACTACCGCCACAATTGTGATATAGAACATTTTCAAATCACTCCAGAGTTCCTTCAGGCCCCTCTAGTCAGTCTTTCCCCTAACCCCTGACTAGTACTGAACTGATTTCTATCCCTATAATTTTGCCTTTCTGAAATATAAATGGAAGCATACAATATGTAGCCTTTTGGGTATGGCTTCTTTTGCTTAACATAATGCTTAGCATAATTCATCCATGTTGTTACATGAAGCAGTAGTTTGTTCCATTTTACTGCTGAGTAGTATCCCAGTATATGGACCATAGTTTATTTATCCGTTGACAGCTTCATGGACATTTGAATTGTTTCCAGTTTTTTGTGTTTTTTTTTCTATTATAAATAAAGCTTTTATTGTACAGATCTTTGTAGGACATTTCTTGGATAAAAACCTAGGAGTAGAATTGTTGGGTTGTGTGGTAAATGTATGTTTAACTTTGTAAGAAACTGCCAAACTGTTTTCTATAATGGCTGTACCGTTTTACATACTCAGCGGCAATGTATGAGTTGTAGTTCTTTATCCTTGCTAGCACTTTTTATTGTATGGCTTTGTAATTTTAGGCTTTTGAATAGTTGTGTAGTGGTATCCACCAGCATCATATAGGCTTGTCATCCAGATCTCTTCTTTAGTGAAATGCCTGCTCTAATCTTTTATGCTGCTTTTTTTTTTTTTTAGGTTTTCTTCTTGTTACTGAGCTCCTTATATATTCCAGATACAAATACTTTTATCAGATGTGTATTTTGCAGATATTTTCTGCCAGTATGTGCCTTGAATACAGTATCTTTTGAAGAACAGAAGTTTTTTTGTTTTGATGAAATATAGTTTATCAATTTTTTTTTTCCTTTTGGGGTTGTAGTTTTGTTTTTTATCTAGGAAGTTTTGTTTTGTTTTGTTTTTTTGCGGTACACGGGCCTCTCACTGTTGTGGCCTCTCCCGTTGCGGAGCAACAGGCTCCGGACACACAGGCTCAGTGGCCATGGCCCACGGGCCTAGCCGCTCTGCAGCATGTGGGATCTTCCCGGACCGCGGCACGAACCCGTGTCCCCTGCATCAGCAGGTGGACTCTCAACCACTGTGCCACCAGGGAAGCCCCTATCTAGAAAGTCTTTATCTAACCCAAAGTCTCAAAGATTTTCTCATATATTTTCTTCTAGAAGTTTTATAGTTTTAACTTTTATATTTAGCTCTATGTAATCCATTTTGAGTTGACTGTTGTATATGGTGCAAGGTAAGAATGGAGGTGTGTTTGGATAGCCAGGTGTTCCAGCACCATTTGTTAAAAAGACTATCCTTTCTCTGTGAATTACCTTAGCATCTTTGTTGAAAATGAGTTGACCTTATCTATATAGGTCTATTTCTGGATTCTGTTCTGTTCCTTTGGTCCGTGTATCTGTTCTTAAGCCAATAGCACACAATTTTGATTTCTGTAGCTTGGAATTCTGTAAGTCTTGGCATCAGGTAGTGTGAGTCCTCTACCTTTGTATTTATTTTGGATGTTCTAGGTCCTTTGCCTTTCCATACAAAATTTCAAACCAATTTGTCAATTTCTACGAAAAAGTCTGCTAGGATTTTGATTGGTATTTGCATCTATAGATCAATTTGGAAAGAATTGACATCTTAATAGTATTGAGTTTTCTAATCTATGAACATGGCATATCTCTCCATTTATTTAGATCTTCCTCAATTTCTCATCAATGGTTTTTAGTTTTCAGCATACAAATTTTGCTCATATTCTGTGAGATATTCCTAGGTGTTTCATGGTTTTTGATTGCAGAATCATCCCTTCGTATCACATCTGCTGATTCAGCCAACCACCAATGACTCAAAGAAGTATTCCAAAAAAAATCCCAGGAAGTCCCAAAAAGCAAAACTTGAATTTGCCACCTGCCAGCAATTATTTACATAGCATTTACATTGTGTTAGGTATTATAAGTAATCTAGAGATGATTTAAAGTATGTGGGAGGATGTGCATATGCAATTTATATGCAAATACTACACCAGTAGTATTTGAGCATCTGTAGATTTTGGTATCTGCAGCCGGGAGTGGGGGGTCCTGGAACCCCTGCGGATACTGAGGGGCGACTGTATTGTAAATGATTTTGTTCTTTTAGTTTCCATGAGAGCAGTTTTGATTTCCTCTTTGACCGTGGAGTTAGTTTAAATAATATTTTTATCCCCTTTTTTCTTATTATTCTTTTATCCCATTTATTAAGATGTAACTGACATACATCACATACATAAGTTTAAGCATAATGGTTTGACTTACAAATATTATGAAATGATTAACACTAAGTTTAGTTAGCATCCATCATCTCATATAGATAAAAAGAAGAACAAGAAAAAAAATTTTTTTGCTTATGATGAGAACTCTTAAGATTTACTGTAACAATTTTCCTATATGTCATACAGCAGTGTTAACTACAGTCATCATGTTGTGCATTACATCCCTAGTACTTATTTTTCTTATAACTGGAAGTTTCTGTTTTTGACGTGATAAGGTTTTTATATTTGTAGATGGAATTTTTGTTGTTGCTAACCTTTTGTTATTAATTCCTAATTTTAAGGTTTCCTTGTGGCGCAGTGTAGGATCATTTTTTGTAAACAGTTCGTAGAATTTGAAAAGACGGTATATTTTCTATATAATGTAATATATATATTAAGTAATACAGATAAATATATAATATATATATGTGTTAATATATATTTCAGTATTAAACTGTATGAAATCTTATTGATACTACTCAAGTATACTATATCTTAAATTAGTTTCTCTTTTTGATCTGTGAAGTTTTGATATTCATTAGCTTCTCATGCCAATTTATATGTAACCATTTTAATTTAAAAATCTTAATGCTATCTTGTTCCACAGATAGAACTTACATTAGTGTAAGAGAATCCTCTCTCCTATTTAAAGCTGTTTTGGCCTCAAGTTCTTTATGGAAGATTAATATTGCCTCTTGTTTATTTTTCTTTCCACACATCTATCAGGTCTTTGCCAATTTTGTTATCCTCAACCTTTCTCTGTCATTTAGGTTTGATTCTTATAAAGAGCATATAATAAGATTTACCTCTTTAGACTTAATCTGAGTCTTTTTTAGTAGTGTAACTTATTTACATTTATCGATGTAACTGAGTTTTTGTACTTTTATAAACAGTCTTATTTTAGACTGTTTACAATGTGTCCTTTTTTGTTTCCTTTGTTTCATTACTTTGTTACTTTGATCAAGTTTTCACTGTTCCTTTATTCTCTAGTGAACTAAAAAGATTTTAGCATGGTAATTAAGCATTATTCTTACTTTACCTACCGCTATATTTTATATATTAATATAAGAACTTGTGTATCTCTATTAAGAATGAAAAGTATGGTGGTTGAAATATTGCAAATTTTAGCAGGCTTAAATTCTCCTCTTTTCTACTCCCCTTCATTCCCTCCTCCCCCTGTATGTTGTTAAAATAATCTGAAATTTAATTACCAGTTACTTTTTTTATACTACGCAGTTATCATGTGAAATTTTTTTTATAATATTTGCATTGAACTTCACAACCACATTAATGGTTACTTAAGTGTTAACTGTTTTGTTGATTTCACAGCTTACGAGTATTTCTTCAATATACCACATCTTCCCTGAAGTTTTTTGTTCTGATTTATCTTTATCTTTCTTGTGGCTTTTTTCTTTAGTTCTTTTTAATCGAAAATACATGTTATTAAATATTTGTCTCTCCCACAAAGAATTTTTTCCCACTGTGCCTGAAATCTGAGCATATTGATTTTAATTAAATGGATGTGGTCAAATAATCATTTTTTCAAAGCCTGGGTGTATTTTTGAAAATATTGAAATAGAGCAGAAGAAAACAGTTCTAATGATTTAACCTTTACAAGGTAATAGCTTGTTGATTTCAAATTTAAATTTTACTCTGTCACCAAGAGTAATTATTTTTATTCAAGGTTTTCCTCCCTCCTCCTTTTCTTTCTTCATTCTTTCCTTTCTTCCTCTCAGCCAGTCTTATCACTGCTGATTGATTTTTGAGTTTTGGTATTTCAGTTGCAAATTGTGTGCATTCTATTGCTATTTTTACGGGTGTGTTGGTAGGTATTATAATTTCCACCTGTAATCAGATATTCCAGGTTTAAAGGAAATACTTTCGTTCCGAATGTCTTAAAAACCTGAAGGAAGGAAGGGCCAAAATCAAGGCCCAAGTGTAGCGTATTATTGTTAAGGTAGTCAAAAACAAATAATTTCATAGGAACAAAAATATTTTTTCATGTGTTTGTATTTCTCTTTGGATTTTTTTTGTATGTCTTGCTATAATATCCATTTGTGTTGATCAGTATTAATAGTTTACACTATTCTGGTGTTATTGTCTTATCTGAAGAGGTTGATTTATTCAACCTGTCTGTTACACAGCAAAAGATTATTTGTTCTGGGTATTCTCAAAGGCGTAATTTTATTTTTGACTTGATCTCTCCGAAGATTTCTGATTACATCTTACCTGATCCTAGGAGAAATGACAAGTTAAACATGAGAATTAGCTCTTTTAGTAATCTTTTTCTTTTTGTAGTTAGTACAATGGAGACATAGAAAATTTAGAGGTATAATGTCTCTGGCAGAGTACTTTTGTTTATTTATTTTTCATGGAAGTATGGTTGACATACAATACTATATTAGTTTCAGGTGTATAACTTAGTGATTCAATATTTAAATACATTATGAAATGATCATCACAATAAATCTAGTAACCATTTGTCCTCATACAGAGTTACTACAGTATTATTCACCATGTTTCTTATGCTGCACATCATATGCCGTGACTTATATGACTGAAAGTTTGTACCTCTTAATCCCCTTCACAGAGTACTTTTAACATGACATTTTTCTTTATTTTGAAGATTATCAACTTTTTGCCATGCTTTTCTGGAACACATCCCTGGTGGCCAGTCCCATTCTAGAGTAGAGGAGAAGCCCCCATTTAGGAGCTGACCCAGAAAACAGTAATTCAGGACAGAGCCTCAGTTGAGCCGTGAGTTAAACCAGCCTGGAGAGAGAAATTCAGACCAAATAGTCAGTGACAGTAACAGTGGTGGTGTGTGAGAAAGGGGGCTCCATTTCAAGAGTTAGATATTTCCTTTTTGAAAAATGGTCCTGGTAAGAACAATTTTGTAATAGGTAACATCCTTGAAACAGAAACTTGAATCATATTTCATCATTGAAATATGACTGATGTGCTATTTCTGGGGAACTTTGATGTGCTCCGTTAAGCTTACTACATTAAATTAATGGACCTTTAAACCAATATGTAATTACAGAGAGCATTTTAGGTATCCAATACTGTGCAAAGTGACAGAAATGAGAAGATAACACTGTAGATAATTTTATAGATTTTCTAACACTTTGTTCAATTTTTTAAATGGTAAATCTTTTCTTCTTTAAAATTATTAATATCATCTTATGTAACATGTGTCAACCTTCTTGATTATCCCAAAAGGTTAAATATCTATTATACATAGAGCACTTTATAAGACATAATTTTGAATATGTGTAAATACAGAACATAAACTATGGGGCTATTTGGTTAATAATTTTATTCCCAAGTACAAACTAACAGTACAAGGCAGAACAATTTAGGCAGTAAAAAGTGGATAAATGGAAGTAGCCTATGTATTTAAATAAATAAATTAAAACTGTAATATTACCTAATGGCAATGACTTTTTTTTTCTTTTGTAAAAAAGCTTTCTTTTGAACTTCAAAAATAGCATCTATATCTGCTTTTACATCTTCATTCCCTACTCTTTCTTTAACACACTTGTTTATAGGTCTGTTTCCTTATTACTTTGCTTAGTTACTTAAAAGATCACCAGTGTTCTTCTTAATGCTAAATCCAGAACCTTTTTCTGCCTTTATCATCTTTCCTTTTGATACATTGGACACTGTCAGCCTTCCCCTTCTTTGGTCCTTATCTGTCCTCACTTACTCTTCCCACTCTCTGAACTGCACCTTCTCTGGATTCTTCATTCCCCCTTTTCCTCAGAGTTGAATCTTTGAGTTGAATTCAGTCTAAGCTCTTTCTTCCATTTCTTCTCTGCCAATCTGAGGGCTTCCTTTAGTATAAGCACATGCATCCTCTAACAGTCTAGTCCTCTTACCTGAGCTCAGTTGCTCTCCAGCATAGTAACTTGCAGAGGTTGTGAAGTGCTTTGGCTCTCAGTAGCTGTTTAATCTTACAGACAATAGATGTCACCGCCCGCCTTTTATTTTAAACTTCACTTCCTTTCTTTGCCAGTATATTCATGTGTCAAAATTCAAATGCTACAAAAGGCTATATAGTAAAATATTTCCCACTTTTCTGCCATCCACTCAGCTCCTTTGCCCATTGGTAACCAGTGTCTAATTTTTTATATGTTTTTCCAGGGATGTATAAATTCTGTATAAATCTTTACCCGCATTTTACAGACAAAGAAGTTGAGACTCAAAGATTTCAGTAATTGGTGCAGATCACAGCGATGGTGAGCGGCAAAGCCAGAATTCTAATGAGAGTGTTCCAGTTAAAAATCTGCGACATCTCAGATTCCAAATGCCTGGTGGATATTTCCTCTTGGACTTCATACCTCTTCCTGTTTTCTGTTGTTACTCAAAAATTAGTTTATCCGCATAAATTCTCAGTCTTTGTAAATGGAACCAACATTCTCTGGTCATCAGTTTTGAAATTTTATAATAATAATTGAATCCTTCTTGTTCATTCCCTCATATACAGTCTCCTTCAAAATGTCTCTCGTATTTATACTCTCCATTCCTGCCACTGAGTTCTAGTTCAGGCCATCACCAAGCACCACCTGCTTGGATTACTGCCATAAGCTACAGGATGGCTCCTTACCTCAACTTTCTTTAACTTGTTCTGTTTACCATTGCCAGAATAATCTTCCCAACACTTTAGATGACGTTATTCCTCTCCAGTGGCTTCATTTTTCCTTTCTCATCCTGTTTACATTACTCTGCCTAACATTCAAGGCCCTCTATAATCTGGCCTAATCTTCCCTAATCAATATTTCTCTCTCTTAGCCTTCATCCCTTTTGGATATATCTCCTCTTACCGCAAATAAACACTTCATATTCTGGCCTTATTGCCCCAGTTCTTGTTTGTATCACGTAGACTGTCTTCCCTTCCATTACCAAAAACTACTTTGTGTTTCAAGTCCATTTCCATGCCTTCCACAGTAATGTTTGCTGCTGCTGCTATTTTTGTTATTAACTAAGTTTTTCTTTCAATTGAAAAAGTATACATGCACGTGATAAAAATTAAACAGAGTTCATAGGTGTGCAGTGAGCAAAATATAAGTGTCTTCCGTCTCTTCCCTCTGGTCTCCTCTGTAGAGGTGATCACTATTACTAGTTTCTTAGGTATCCTTCCTGAATTTTTTCATCCACACACAAGCATGTGTATGTCCCATCTTTTTTCTGTACAAATGCAAATATACTCTATGCATGTTAAGAACTTTTTGTCACTTAAGAATGCATCGGGGGGGGGGGCTTCCCTGGTGGCGCAGTGGTTAAGAACCCACCTGCCATTGCAGGGGACACGGGTTTGAGCCCTGGTCCCGGAGGATCCCACATGCCACGGAGCAACTAGGCCCGTGCGCCACAACTGCTGAGCCTGCGCTCTAGAGCCCGCAAGCCACAACTACTGAACCCGAGTGCCACAGCTGCTGAGGCTCATGCGCCTAGAGCCCATGCTCCACAACAAGAGAAGCTGCCAGAATGAGAAGCCCGCGCACCGCAATGAAGAGTGGCCCCCGCTCACTGCAACGAGAGAAGAGCCTGCACACAGCAATGAAGACCCAACGCAGCCAAAAATACAATAAATTAAAAAAAAAAAGAATGCATCTTGGGGAACATCTCATATTAGCACATAAATCTACTTCATTCTTTTACCAGCTGTGTGGTACTGTCTCTTTATTCCCAGTCCCCCACTGATGGACGTTAGAGTTGTTTCCAGTATTTTTGTTGTTGCCATTTACATTGCTCCATTGACGAGTTTGTTAAAAAAAGTTGCCTTTGTGAACATAAATTTCTAAAAGAGGAATTTGGGGGCTCAGTGATGTATATATATAAAATTTTTTATCTTGCCAATTACCCATCAATGAGATTTACACCCTTTTAGCTTTCTATCAGCAGTGTGTGAGTGCCTATTTCCCCCATGCTGTTTTCAGTGTTATGTATTATTAAACTTTAATCTTGGCCAATCAGATTGGTGAAAGCAACTCATTTTAATTTAAATTTTTCAAATTATCAGTGAGGTTTAAAACATCTTATATTTTAAAAACATTTATATAAATTCTGTGAACTACTGATTTTTCTTTTGGGCTGCTTGCCTATTTATTACTAAGAACTTTTTATATATTAAGATTATTGGGCCTTTGTTGATCTTACATGATATAAATTTTTTTCCCCAATTTTGGCACTTATCTTTTCACTTTTTCTTTTCCCATGTTAAATCTTAGTGCTTTTTACAGTTTTGTTTTTTATTTGCCATAAAAAGGAAACAAGAATCAAGTTTTATTTTATTCAGATGACTGGCCAGTTGCCCTTGAACTGTGTATTGAATAGTCTCTGATTTGAAATGCCATTATCATATATTAAATTCTGTGTGTATTTGAATCTATTTCTGGGACCAGTTCTCTTTTGATTTCTGTCCACAAGTAGGAAAAACTTATCTTATTACTATAGATTACATTTTAATATTTGGTAAGGCTTGTTTTGTTTGTCCTTATACTTTGTCAGAATTTTCTGCATATTTTCTGATTTGTAAACAGTTTATCTAAGTTCTCCCCTCCCCCCAAGATTCTGTTGATATTTTTATTGGGGTCATATTAAATTTATTGTTTAACCCTTTCCGAAATTTTATTTTATTGAAGAATGTTTTCTTTCTTTTTTTTAAAATTTCTTATTTTTTTGGCCACGCCGTGCAGCCTGCGGATCTTAGTTCCCCAACCAGGGATCAGTCCCACGCCCCCTGCAGTGGAAGCGCAGAGTCTTAACCACTGGACCGCCAGGGAAGTCCCTGAAATTTTATTTTTAATTGTTCCGCTAGTCTTTCAGTTTTGCTCATTTTCTGAAACTTTGTCTTTGTGAGAGAATGGGAGTTGGTTTAATTTAACAGGACTGTTATTTGACCATTTACACTACATGCAGTAATGTTATAGAGTCCTAAGAGTAACTATACAGGATGAGCCAAGACTCGCTGTACTAGGAACACATATTCAAGGTTAACTACAGTGAAAAAAAAAACTAGCATCTTGATTTTGGTAATACTTTAGATCACCTTAAGTCAAGAGTAGAGTAAATGACCTGAAATGGAGGAGGATAGATAGATAGCTCACTCACTTATTAGCTAGATAGAATGCTACACTCTCTACTATTTAAAAAAAAAATATATATATATATATATATATACACACACACACACACACACACACACACATATATACATATGAACTAATATCTGTCAGGTAAGCAAAATATATTGGAGGTTCTGTTTGTGAGGACTAAATAGGGCATAATTCATAGTGATCTTAATAAAGTCATTCATGATGACTTTTTTTTTAATAAACTTTATTTTTTAGAACAGGTATAGATCTACAGAAAAATGGAGACTGTAGTACAGAGGACTCCCACATACCCACATCCAGTTTCCCCAATTATTGATACTTTACATGAGTATGGTATATTTGTTACACTCAGTGAACCTATATTGGTACATTATTATTATTAACCAAAGCTCATACTCCGTTCTGATTTCTTTAGTTTTTACCCAGTGTCTTTTTTTTGTTCAGATCCCATGTAGGATACAACATTATATTTAGCTAATGTGTCTCCTAAGGTTCCTCTTGGCTGTGGCAGTTTGAAGTTTTTTATCATGGAAAAAAAGATATAATTTTTCTAAAAAGCTAGAAAATTTAAAACGAGTAGACAGTTTTAAGGTATACTGATGTTTTAACTTCTGTATTCCTTTCTCTTCTGCATTTCAGGCACTCTGTGAATGTGCCCTCCAGACTCCTTATGACAGCTTGAAACTTGGAATGTTGTCTGTTCTTTCCACGCTGTCAGGGACCATCGCCATCAAACATTACTTCAGCATAGCTTCAGGTAAAGAGAAGAAAGGAGACAATATATGGATAACATGCTAATCCTTTATTCATGTTGATATTTCAAGTCGTTTCCTCTGTAAAGCTTTAAATCAGGAAAGGTTTCAATTTCATATGGTTATATGTTAGGAATTTCTTTGAAAATGATTTCTTAACTAATTCCTAAGATAATAAAATCTTGCATCTTTGATCTTAACTCAAGGCTATAGTCTTTCTCAGTTTGCCCTTTTTTGCATTATATGTGGATGAAACAATATTTTTTAGGGTGCTTAAAATGGCTGGTTTGCTTTTGTATGTCTCTGACTTAAAATGCCCTTTGGATTTAAGTGTATTTCAAAGGCCAAGCGGTGGTGAATTTTAAAAGCAAATGTCATGTGCTTCCTTTTAGGCATATGTTATCCTTCTGGAAAATGATTAAAATAAAACTTTACCCCAGTTCAATAATGCTTTCCTAGTTGCCTGTTTAATATGATTTAACTCCAAAATGCGTTTGTTAATGCCCTGTGAGGAGCTTGCTTACATAACAGACTTAAGGCTAAAGTTTTTTGTTGTTTTATAGTCTTGGAATGATGCACAAGAAATATAACATTAAGTGGATGAGGAAGACTTTTCTCTTACTAACTTTCTACCTTTTTCTGCTATTGGTTGAACTTTTTGAACCCTGTGAATTTATCTAAGTAAATTGTTTCTAAGTAAAAAAATTGAAAATAATAATTTTATTCCAAAAACAATTGACATAGAAAAATGCTCACAAATATTATATTTTAAAGGTAGAAATTGGAAGTATCTACATATTCTGATTATATATGAATTTTTAAATTGTATTGGTGTGCATGGGGGAAAAAGATGTTTTAAAGTATTCCCGAAAGTTAATAATAAGGTCATGCTGGTTGTGGGTTTGGGGATGATTTTTGTTTTTTTCTTTGGGTTTTTCTGGGTTTTTCCCCAAGTTTTCTTTAATATCTTGATGAGAAAAAAAAGGAAAAAAGTAAGTTCCAAAACATGTTTGTAAATTTATAGATGAGTCTGCATTGTCCGTATCACGTGGGCAAGAAAAAGAATGGAGGAAATTACAATTTCCATGGTTTTGTAAAGAGAACTCATAGGTTCATCTTTCAAATGTTTTGCCTATTTAAAAAGCACTGAGGTTTTACCTAAGCTAGTACTTTTATGTCAAGCTGGAAATCAATAAGGTGACCATATGTCCCACACTGCCTGAGATGGTCTTGGTTTATGCCTGTTGTTATTTATGATAGTGTACTTTTCAACCATCACAAAATATGATCACCCTTAGTGTAAAAGATTGCAGTTGATAGGAATCATGGAAAAATCAGCAGGGGAAAGGAAGACAGGAATGAGAGACCCCGCCGAGAAGTTGAATGAGCTTTAATCTCCTGATTCCTCCTGAAGCTCACTCACTTATAACTGAGAGCTTCTCTACTATAAATAAAAACATTCACGACATAAACCTTATGTTACAGAATTTCAGGTGTGACTTTTAAAAGTTACTGCAACTATAGGATAGAACTTAACATGTAAAGCACAAGGCCAATGCATAACTAACAGGTCTTATGACCTCCATGGCAAGATGCTTAAAATCTTTAGGCTTCAGTTTCTTCTGTAAAAGTAGGTTGTTGAATCAGATGATCCCCAGGTCTTTTCTAGCTCTAAAATAATAAATTCTTATATAAACCTTTTGCAGTATAACTGTGCCAGCAATTGAAGTGGGAACAGCAAACTTAAAACTTTTGTTTCTCTCCTCTCTTGAATGTAAGGTTTTATTTGACAAGAAGACTTGTAATGACTCCATTTTAATGAGAGACTATTTGAATGCCCAAGATACAATCTATAGTTGTTTTGGCTTTTGCTGTATTCTTTAGTCAGTTTTTATTAATATTTTTGTGGGAAAGTATATTGATTTTAGATTTTAATCATTACAAAACTATTAGCATATACTTATTCTAGGTACCTTGACAGGAGAAAAAGAAGTGGTGATGTATATTGATCATGGGGTAGAGGCAGAAAATTTTGTTGAAATTTATTGTTAGAGACTTTCTCTTGAAAATGATAAAAATGAACCTATAAAATGAACTGCTTTTGAACTCTATGAATGAATTAAATCTGTACTACTTTTCTGTTCTTGTTTAGGAAATGTGGGTTCTTCCCCTAGATCCTCTGATTTAGTCAAATTAGCCCAAGAGTGCTGTTACCATAATAACAGGGGCATTGCAGCTCATGGAGTGAGAGTCCTAACTAATATTACTGTCTCTTGTCAAGAAAAAGGTAAGTTTGATTAAGACTGATATTATGTATAAACTTTTAGATTGGAGTTTCACCAGAATCCTGTGTGTATTTGGTTTTTTAATCCCTTATTATTTTTAGCCTGTGTGCTTTTATCTATTGGTTGCCTCCTCCTGAATGTTCTTCGGGCAGATTTCCTCAAGACTGCTTAATCCTTGGGGGAAAAAAAAATGAGGGGGCTTCCCTTGTGGCGCAGAGGTTGAGAATCCGCCTGCCAATGCAGGGGACATGGGTTCGAGCCCTGGTTCGGGAAGATCCCATGTGCCGCGGAGCAACTAAGCCATGCGCCACAACTACTGAGCCTGTGCTCTAGAGCCCGCAAGCCACAACTACTGAGCCCACGTGCCTAGAGCCCGTGCTCCGCAACAAGAGAAGCCACCGCAATGAGAAGCCCACGCACCGCAACGAAGAGTAGCCCCCGCTTGCCACAATTAGAGAAAGCCCGCGACCAGCAGTGAAGACCCAACACAGCCAAAAATAAATAAATTTATTAAAAAAAAAAAAATGAGGACTTTAGGATTGGGATTGCGGAATTGAAAGGTTTTATGGAGCATTGCCCGTTTCCTCCCATTGCTTACCTTTGCTTATAACTATCCAGTGGTATCAGTTTGTTCACCTGTAAAAAAAAAAAACCTAGAAAATTTAGGGAAAAAAAACCATATGAAGTTATCCAGTGGCTTAAATAACAGACAGTTTCACCTAGGGGGCAAATGAATTAACAGAGCAATGCAAATTAAATTTTCATGGAGTTTATCTCTAGGTATCTATAGCATTAAATGATTTGCACAATCAAGAAGGATGTGCATAGAAAATAATGCATATATTTTATTGTATTCCTAACGTCTTTTGACCCAAACATTTAAAGAAGTTCATGCTGGTGTTCAAAAACAGGAAGTGCATTTTGGATGTTTCATCTGTTTCAGTGCTTATTTTGATCTTTGTTAAGAATCAGCAGTCCCTCTTATCCCCACCAGACTTCAGCATTGCTTGTTACTAGTGCCTTTGTTTTCCTAGCAACCTGACCTTCACTAGACATTGTTTGCCAAGCCCCTATTAGTTATTTGAATAACTAATCTTGTTTTATTTTTCCATAGTAATAAGTATTTTCTACCATTTAACACAGCAAATTGCTGTATGTCCTCAAAGCTGACATATTCATTTATTTATTTATTCATTCATTCATTTATTTTTGGCTGCATTGGGTCTTCATTGCTGTGTGCAGGCTTTCTGTAGTTGCAGCGAGTGGGGGCTACTCGTCATGGTGGTGCTCGAGCTTTTCATTGCGTTGGCTTCTCTTATTGTGGAGCACAGGCTCTAGGCGTGCAGGCTTCAGTAGTTGTGGCATGTGAGCTCAGTAGTTGTGGCTCATGGGCTCTGAGCACAGGCTCAGTAGTTGTGGCACACAGGCTTAGTTGCTCCGTGGCATGTGGGATTTTCTCGGACCAGGGCTCAAACCTGTGTCCCTGCATTGGCAGGCAGATTCTTAACCACTGCGTCACCAGGGAAGTCCCAAAGCTGACATACATTAACCTAAATGTGGTTAAGTAATTTATTCAGAACTTTCTAGAAACTTTAGAGAAATTGTAGCCCAAAGGTAGTGAAAAGATGGTATAGTACTGCTATTACATGAGACATCTAAAGGGTTCATTTCTTTATGATCTGACTTAAAACATTTATAAGATTAAGTGGGGTATTGATTATTTCCTAAAAGTAGTTCCACTTGCATGAGAAAGTTGCATCCTAGGTGAAAATGGACCTGCATAATTTATGTCTTGTTTGGAAGATTGACACATGCTACATGGTTTGCTAGTTTTTTCCCTAGCTAAGCTGGTGACACTGTTTCAGTTAGGCTTTATTTATGCCTTTGTGGCTTTAGATCTTGGTTTATTGTATGTGTGTGTGTTTTTTAAAAAATATTAGTTTCATGTGTACAACCTAATGATTCAATATTTGTATATATTGTGAAATGATCACCACAATAAATCTAGTTAATATTCGTCACCATACATTGTCATTGTAAAGTTTTTTTTTCTTGTGATGAGAACTTTTAGGATCTACTCTCCTGACAACTTTCAGATATGCAGTAGAGTATTACTGACTATAGTCACCATGGTTTACATTACATTCCCATAACTTACTCATTTTATAACTGGAAGTTTGCACCTTTCCACCCCCTTCACCCATTTTGCCCACCCCCAACCTCCTACCCCCCACCTCTGGCAACCACCGGTCTGTTCTCTGTATCTATGAGCTTGGTGTTTGTTTGTTTGTTCTAGATTCCACATTTAAGTGAGATCATACAGTATTTGGTTTTCTGTGTCTAATTTATTTCACTTAGCATAATGCCTTCAAGGTCCATCCATGGTCACAAATGACAGGATTTCCTTCTTTTATAAAAAATGGCTAAATAATATTCCATTGTGTGTGTGTGTGTGTGTGTGTGTGTGTGTGTGTGTGTGTATGTATATATGTGTGTATATATATATATATACACATATATACATACACACATACATAACACATTTTCTTTATTCATACATCAGTGGACATTTAGGTTGTTTCTATATCTTGGCTAGTGTAAATAATGCTGCAATAAACATGGGAGTACACATATCTTTTTGAATTAATGTTTTTGTCTTCTTCAGGTGCATACTCAAAAGTGGAATTGCTGGATCATATAATAGTTCTATTTTTAATTTTTTGAGGAACCTTCATACTGTTTTCTGTTGCGGCTGCACCAATTTATATTCCCACCAACAATGCACAAGGGTTTCCTTTTCTTTACATCCTTGCCAACACTTGTTATTTCCTATCTTTTTTATAATAACCATTTTAAAAGGTGTGAGATGATCCCTCATTGTGATTTTGATTTGCATTTCCCTAATAATTAGTGATGTTGAACATCTTTTCCTGTACCTGTTGCCTATCTGTATGTCGTCTTTGGAAAGAAGTCTATTCAGACTCTCTGCCCATTTTTTAATCAGATTGAGTTATTGTGCTGTTGAGTTGTATGAGTTCTTAATATATTTTAAATATTAACAACTGCTTATCAGATATATGATTT
Source organism: Aethalodelphis obliquidens (assembly GCF_003676395.1). Lineage (NCBI taxonomy): Eukaryota > Metazoa > Chordata > Mammalia > Artiodactyla > Delphinidae > Aethalodelphis > Aethalodelphis obliquidens. The sequence continues at coordinate 8,343,637 of NW_020837992.1, read as the reverse complement.
GCAAATATTTTCTCCCATTCAGCAGCTTGCCTTTTCACTTTGTTAATGGTTTTCTTGGCTGTGCAGAAGCTTTTCGGCTTGATACAATGTATATATTTTTATAATCTTCAATAAGGTAGTGCTACAAGTCTAAAGATAGCCTTTGCATTTTAGAAGTAATGCTACATGTACTTTTTCAGGAAGGTTAGCTTTATGCGTGGAAGTATTTCCTATATTTTAGATTCCTTAATGTTTTCTTCTTCTAAGTGTGTGTGTGTGTGCATTTAATCTTCTCTACTTGACTGCTAAAAACAATTAGTGTTTTTCCTATAGACCTTTTGGCACTGGAACAAGATGCTGTCTTTGGCCTGGAATCCCTTCTGGTACTTTGTAGTGAAGATGATAGCCCAGGTGCTCAAGCCACTTTAAAGGTGAAAACATCAGTTATTTTAATATAATGCCTGTCTTCATTGCCTAAAGTGTGGATTGGCAATCTCTTTGTAAAGGTTCAGATAGTAAATATTTTAAGTTTTGCAGACAGTGCACTCTTTGTCACAACTGCTCAGTCTACTATTGCAGAAAAAAAGTAGCCATGGACAATGTGGTTTTTTTTTTTTTAAAAAAAAAAAAAAAGAAGGGTGATGGTGTGGCTGTGTTCCAGTAAAATTTTATTTACAAAAACAGGCAGGATTTGGCCCAAGTGCAAGAGTTTGTCAACTCCTGGCTTAAACAAATATTTGCCCTTGATCTTCACTTTCAAAGCTAGCATTTTGACTGTTATTATTCCAAAATACAGGCGAGGTAAAAATTTGAGCTTTGGCCTATTTTGCCGTCAGTTGAAAGTGTTTATTAAGTTGTAATAGATACATATGATGGTCCTAGATAATGTAAAGTTAAATAGAGCTCCTGCAGTTTTGGAAGTTTATAATCTAAGGTAACACTGATAAGATCACAAAGAACTGATGAAATTACTGCAGTCAAACTCATAAATGTGTAAGCGTGTATTAATTTCTAGAGTATGGAAGCCCTAGTTTTAAGGGCTTTTCACTTTCACTTAATTATAGAATCATCTTAGAGATAGTTAAAAAATTTTTAAATGAGACTATTATTGGATTGAAACATAAAATATAATTTTTGATGGTACAAAATAATTAAGAAAAGTGGAATTAATAGAAGTAAAAGGCTATTAAGTAGACAATGGAGAATGTAAGAACTATAACTTGTCTAAGGTATGGCTTGAGGGAAGTCATGACTTATTTTAGCATGTTAAGAAAAGGTATGATGTAGTCATACTGATGTACAGTAAAGATACTAGTACCATTAAATAAAAGCTGATAATCAAGGGGTGGTGAAGGAAGTAGGCAACATGTGATTGGCAAGTCCACAGAATCCCTTTGGAACCACAATACATTTATTTAAAAAGTTTAAAAAGAAAGAAAGAAAGCAAACCAAAACCTTTCCCACCAATCATAGGTGTCAATAAAACACTGGACTCAGCACAGTGGGACATACATGGATGGTCAAGAAAAGTCCCTTTGTTAGAGGAGCTCTCCATAAGAGGATACTGATATTTATATAAGGGGTCGTAATACCAAGCAGAATGTCGCAAGTTCTCTGGTAATATAAACAAAAGTGCAATTCTAATTGAGAGGACAGAGTGGGGAGTGATTAATTTCAACTAAGGATATTAGGGAAGACTTGAACAAGTAGATGTCATATGAATTAAGCCTTGAAAGACAGGGTAGAATTTCAGTATTGAGGAAGGATCGTTTGAACCTGAAGGACCACTGTTATGAAAGACAGGAAAGCAGAAATGTACCTGTTATGTTGGAAGAATGATAAGTAGCCCACTGTGGCTGGTTGAGGTAAAGGGAGATTAGAAGGTAGTTTGTAGCTCGATCATGGGGGATATCAAATGTCAGGCTGAGGAACTTTGGCTTGATTCTGTAGGTAATGAGATCTTAAAATTTTGAAGTAGTGACCATGCTCTAACTTTTGTTGTAGCTATTATTGTTATTTAAATATGTCTATTATGTACCAAACTTTGTTGAAGGCTTGTATATACATCTTTCACTGTTTACAATAACGCTAACTAGTGAAATTTGTATTCCTCTTATAGTCATGAGGAAATTAAGCCTCAGAGAGATAAAATAACTTGTTCACACACACTTAGTCAGTCAAGGGCAAGCTGACCTTAAACTCTGGGTCTGTCAGACCCTAAAGACATGATTATTCTTCCTAACACACTGAAAGCTACATGGTTGTAGCGTGAAGGATGGATTAATGGGCCCATCTTTTCAAGAGATTGGAATTAGGGAGACATTTATGTTGTAGTAGAGAGAATGAAAGGGAGCTAAATAGATGGGTATTAGAGACTTGACAAAAGTAGAAATGACTAGGTTTAGCAACCTGTTGGCTATGTTAGTTAGAGGACTTCTGGGTTTCTAGTTTTGATGGCTGGGATATTAGGGATGTGATTAACCGGCCTGAATAGAAGCTCTGAGACCAACTGATATTTAGATTTCTGTTGAGAAATAAGAGAAAATTAGAAGCCTCCTCCCCACTTCAGTGTGCTGAAGTCACCTAGGGCACCTTTTTTAAACTGCAAACTTTCGGTAACCCAAACACCAGGGAAAAAAAAGGTTAATTCATTAAGTTTGGGATGGATAGGGCCCAAGAATCTATATTTTCGTTAGCATCCTAGGAGATGCCATTATGGGTAAGTTTACAAACCACACTTCAGAAGCAGTTCTTGAAAAGTAATGAAAGTGCAGTAATATGACATTCAGTTTGGCATTTATTTGGCCTTTACAGCATTATTCCTTATGATGTTCATCTCAAGTCTTAGACTGAATAGTCTTAGATTAAAATGAGTGTTTAATGTACCATCCTGTCTTATTATTTTAGTTTTAAACATGGCACACTTGCAGATCTTAATATGGGATTCAATGTCATGTGTTTCTTATTAAGAAAAATGTCATGCCTACAAAAAACCCTTTTCCTTGATTTTTCCTAGTAACTTGTAGAGAGTTACTTTCTTTAAACTTCACTTCATATGAACCTTCAGAATGTAACTGGTCCATCTTCTATTCAATATGCAGATCGCTCTGAATTGTATGGTGAAGTTGGCCAAGGGTAGGCCCCATCTCAGCCAGTCTGTAGTTGAGACCTTGTTGACTCAGTTGCACAGTGCTCAGGACGCTGCCCGGATCCTGATGTGCCACTGCCTGGCCGCCATTGCCATGCAGCTGCCTGTGTTGGGCGATGGAATGCTCGGTGACCTCATGGAGCTCTACAAGGTGATTGGACGATCAGCCACAGACAAGCAACAAGAACTTCTGGTAAGGAGCCACTTTTTGAACCTGATGTGGACGAATAGGATCTGGTCTAGTGGGAATTACTTTCAGAATTCCACAGGTTAAAGTAATTAGCTGAGACCAAGAGCATGCTGAAGTCAAAATAGGGCTGGGACCTGGAGCTTTTTACCATTTCCTCTTTTGGTGTAGAAAGCCCTATTTAGTTCACATGTAAAACTGCTTTCTTCCTAAGCCCTGTCAAATCAGCTTAGTGTAGCCAAAGCCTTCAATCTGATATTTTTGTTTTATTACAAAGGACAAAATGAAAATGAAGGTTTTTTTCTTTTTTATACAAGACAAATAAATAATGAACCAAACCGTGTATTGTTCTTCCAAAAATGTAAGTTAAAGACCTAGTGATATCAATGACCATAAATTAACCCAATTCCTCTTTGCCAATCCAGGACCTCTTTAGCTGTTTAGGATCCAGTTTAGGTTTCAGTACAGTCCGGGGGCTGGGGAAGGTACATGCTTAGAAAAAAAACAGAAGGTGTGGAAGCTGTGTAATAATGTTTAGTTGAAAGTTCTCCAGGGCTGAGAGTAGACTACGTTCTAAATATGCATAAATTATATGTAAGCTTTAAAGTAGCCACTCCGTATTGTTTGTGGTCATCTGGCTTTATGGCTTGGGAAAAAAACTTAGTGAAATTACTTACTCAAGCCCATTTTATGTTTAATCCTGCAGGGGGCGTTGTGTAAAAGATTGCCCCCATTTCATCATTTGCTATCAGTAAAGGTTACCCAGATGACTAAGTGGCAGTGGTCGTGGGAATCAGGCAGTTACCACAGTATATATGGATCCTTGTGTGTATCAGCTTTGGAATACTGAGAAGCAGTTAGCCAAGTTTATTTTTCATTGAAGCAGCATTTTCAATTAATGCTTTTTATTGCTTTTTTCTTAGTACTACTTTCAAGCAACTTTAAATTATGAAACATAATATTCAAAAACACATAAGGAATAATATGATGAAAGCTTTTGCATCCATCACCTAGGTTAAGAAAAAATGTTACTAGTACACTTGACTTGTACCCCGCTGTGTATCTCTCTGATAGTGTCGTCTTCCTTCCTATCAGGATAGGTAACCACTCTCCCAAATTTGGTGTTTGTCATTCCCATGCATGTTGTTACATATTTACTACCTTAGTATATATCCTAAGTGATATGCAATATTTTTGGCATATTTTTAACTTTGTGTTCTCATACTGCATGTAATCTTTTGCATTTTGCCTATTTTTGCCTGTTTTGTATGAATAGTCTATACTGATAAGTGTATTTCTAGTTTATCCACTTCACTGCTCTATAGTATTTCATTGTGTGATTATATCATAGTTTATCCATATTTATGGGCATTGTTTCTAATTATTTGCTGTTATACACAATGCTCTGAGCAAAGGAATAAAGTAGAAATTTTATAAATGTCAAAGGAAGACAAATTTTGTTCTTTTTTGATAGGCTCTAATTAGTTTTTAATGCTTTTGGGTAAAGTTATCTTTGACATTGCATAGAGTTAATGATTTTCTTGACTTTCTTACTTCTTGCTCGATGTTAGGTGAGCTTGGCCACTGTGATTTTTGTAGCCAGTCAGAAAGCACTGTCTCCTGAAGTAAAGGCAGTAATTAAGCAGCAGCTTGAAAGCGTCTCCAACGGATGGACTGTATACCGAATTGCCAGACAGGCATCCCGAATGGTACGTAGTATCCTTCTATGTGAACTGGGTTGGTGAAAATGGCAGATTATGAACCTTAGGTTGTGTGATTGTTACTCCTAGTCAAAACTAAAGATGAAGGTAGAAGTACGTTTTAGTCATGCGATTAAAAGATGATGGAGGAAAGGACCTAATTTTTAACATATGCACAGAGAATGGTATATATGTTATTATGGGGAAGTTCCATGGGAATTCCAAAAATATGAGCTCTTTCTGGCTGTAGGTTGTTAGCAGCACTTTCATTTTGTACTGTGCTCCCGTAAGCACAGCTCCCTCCTACCCACGTTTATATTCTCCCCTTTCAGTACACCATGTCGTTCTTCCCTTTCCCTCTCCAACTTTATCATTCTTATGTGGAAACGGGAAAGTTTTAGTCTTCTGTTCCCTCTCAACCATATGGAAATCCTAACGATTTTTATTTACTTTTGTTTGAGAGGAAATATAGAGCTTGGATAGTATAGAAATTCTTTGGGGATAAGTCCAGAGAACAAAATTTGAGAAGCATTATTCTAGGTGATTGAAGCACATGTTCACATTTTACAGTGTTTCTCAAATGGGAGAAGAAGCACTATTGACAGGATATTTCTTTATTATACCCAACTGTCCCAAGCATCCAAGCACTGCAAGACAGTGAGCATCCCTCGCCCCCATGCATTAAAAGGCATTCACATCCTCCCACAGCTACCCTTCCCTCAGTCGTTTCCAGAGGGCGCAGTGCTCCTCTTGGTAATCGCTTGATGGAACTTAACTGGAGTTCTCCCCACCCCACTAAATAGCTCATACAAAATGGCATACAATAAATATTTATACTTTCTATATTTTGAACTAAAGTTCTAGACATGGGTTATAGTTACTTCCATTCATTTTCTCTTTGGAACTGTTTTGGTAAAGAACTTCAGTCATTATGTTACATAAAAGCAGCTCAGCATGTTTTCTCTGAAGAAATACTTAGACTGAGTCTCACAGAGTTATAATGTGAGGAATGATTGTTAAAACTTATCCAAGGTTTGGGTTTCTCTTTTAGCTGCTACATCAACTAATTCAAGTGTAAGAACCTCATTATCCTCCCCCGCTTTTTTTTCTTAGGGTAATCACGACATGGCCAGAGAGCTTTATCAGAGTTTGCTGACTCAGGTTGCCTCAGAACATTTCTACTTCTGGCTGAATAGTTTGAAAGAGTTCTCACATGCAGAACAGTGTCTCACTGGGTTGCAAGAGGAGAATTATAGTTCAGCACTTTCTTGCATTGCTGAGTCTTTAAAATTCTACCACAAAGGGATTGCTTCCTTAACAGTAAGTTCTCTTAATTCTCCTTTGGTGATGATGACTTGTGTGACAATGGTCTCTCTTTTCTTTTGGGGCTTATCCTCTTTTAACCTTGAAAAACCTGCTGATATATATGTATTTGGCAGTATTACAGTAATAAATAGGACATGGAAGTAGATCATTAACCCCTCCCCCACTTTTTAACATTCATAGATTGGTGAACATTTATCATTTTGTTTTTATCAAGTATCAGGTACACATGTGAAGAGGATTGCTGAATCCATGCAGGAAGGATAAAGTGGAGATAGGGTCCTCCCTTTCCAGATTCCTGTTAGTAAGACTCCAGCCTGGGTGACTGCTACCGTCAAACATAAACCCTCCACCCCATCTCATACCTGGCAACTACTCACTAGGAAACTAGAGTTTCTTGCTTTGTAAATAAAGAAGAAATTATGAGGGATGCTAATGTCTCACCTTTTATCCCACTGTGATATCCTCCTATTCCAAATTAACAGTCAGCCAGCTACTATTCCCTTTTTTTTTTTTCCCCAAGAAAGAAAGGGTGTGGCAGAGAGAGCAGATCCTTAACATTTCCTTGAAACTAGTTATATTCCTAAGAATCTGTTCCCTAAAATGTGCATTTTCTGTATTAATGCAAGGACTTTTTCCCCTTAAGAGTAAAGAGTTTATGTAATCAGCATTAAACATGTTTAAAATATTGTCACGTGACTTTAAAAATTGTATATATTTAGATGGGGCCATAAAACTTTTGCTACCTGTTTTTTTTTTTTTTGCGGTACGTGGACCTCTCACTGTTGTGGTCTCTCCCGTTGCGGAGCACAGGCTCCGGACGCGCAGGCTTAGCGGCCATGGCTCACCAGCCCAGCCGCTCCACGGCATGTGGGATCCTCCCGGACTGGGGCACAAACCCGTGTCCGCTGCATCGGCAGGCGGACTGTCAACCACTTGCGCCACCAGGGAAGCCCTACCTGTTTTATATTTATCACATAATCTAAAATATTTTTAATGGTGGGCCATGCAAAGAGAAGTATTTCAAAGTAGAACAAAGAATAAACAGATGTCACAAAAGAGACAGACTATTCAGATTACTGTGGGTACATATCTTTTGAAGAATGATTTATTGATTAACTGCCATTTTAAAACAGGAATATAGGAATGGCTGCCCTCCATTTTAAGGGGTAGCACTGACTGCAGTGATTCTCTCCTCTTGATTATCTTAGGAAAAGATTGTTGTTACCTATATCAGGCTAATAAATACCTTAGAAAATGAAAAAGTACAGTTATTGCCTCTGATCAGTAGGGTAATTTCATTTTCTAGTTGATGTGGAACAGAAAATTGTTAATCATGCAGTACAGTAAATGGTAAGAACTGTGAAACAGGCTCACAAAACAATGAGGCAGATAGAATTAATATTATGAAAAATCCTGTTGAATATTTAATAGTCTTTTAATGATTTGTGTGTATGTGTGTTTAATGAGGCTTGGCAGTGATTAAGGACTGAATTCTGACGTAGGAAGAAAGTACCCAGTTGACAGAAGGCCCTTGTCTTAGTCTCCGTTCTGCCATTAACACAGGCAAGGGCAGGTTATTGGGCCTCAAATCATCTTTTGAAATGGAGTTCCTTTATTCAACACTGTAAGCACTTGCTATGTGCCAGACACTGCTTTGAGGATAAAAAGAAATCAGGAAATGATTCTCCACTTGAGAATAGTCTGAAAGGGAAGGCAGTATGATCCATACAATCATTTGGAACTTCTCACATTTCTGATTGTACTATACTATCAGGGTTTTGTTTTGTTTTAAGGTTTTTAGAAAACCTGTTGATTTGACAAGTATGGATTTGACGGTAGCCTTCTGTCTTTTTAACGAAGATGATTTGAGCATGAATTGCCCTTTTACTCTCTGACACATGAATGTTCTAATTTGAGGTTGTCAGCTATGAGGATTATACTTTTTACCTTCTTCAACCAAACTAAAGAGAAGTTAAAAATTCTGTGCTCGTGGGGCCGCTATGGCGATGTTTGGGTGCCTAATTTCCCAGTGCAGTGATTAATGATAGTTATCTTGCTTCTTAGAAATAAAAATTGTAAGAAGTGTTTGTATTAGTTTTCCATGCTGTGTAACAAATTACCACAAATTTAGTGCCTTAAAACAACACCCATTTATTATTTTACGGTTTCTATGAGTCAGAAGTCCAGGCATGACTTAACTTAACTGGGTCCTCTGCTCATGTTGTCACAAAGTTGCAATGAAGGTGTCAGCTGGGGCCAGTCTCGTCTGAGGCCTGGGCTCGGGGTCCTCTTCTAAATTCGTGTAGTTTTTGGCAGGATTTATTTCCTCACAGCCGTAAGACTTGTGGAAGCTTCAGGGCCTACAGGAGAATCTCTTACCTTCAAGACCCTCTTTTAATGGACTCACCTGATGAGGCGAGATCTACCCAGAATAATTTCCCTTTTGATTAATATAAAGTCAGCTCATTAGGGACCTAAATTACATCCTCAAAATCTATTACCTTTGTCGTATTCCATTAGATAGAAGCAAGTTACAGGTTTTACCCACACTTTAAGGGAGATATATAAGGTGTGGAGACTGGGGCGGGGGTGGGAGTGGTGGCATGAGTTAGAGGAACGATTTTAGCAATCTGCCTACAATGGTGGGTTTTAAATTTATTTTTTATTTTATTAAATATTGAATAGGTATGGTATCTACATATGTATTATGTGACGTATATAAAAATATCAAATATCCAAGTACACCTAGCACTCAGTTTAGGAAATGGGACATTACCATTCCCTTAAAAATTCATGTGTGCCCCTCCATGTTTGTATACCAGTTCCCACCTCACAAAGGTAACCACAATACTGAATCTTTTTTTTTTGTAAGTTTGTTTGATTATTTATTTATTTTTGGCTGTGTTGGTCTCCATTGCGGCGTGCGGCCTTCTCATTGCCGTGGCTTCTCTTGTTGTGGAGCACAGGCTCTAGGCGCGTGGGCTCAGTAGTTGTGGCACGTGGGCTCAGTAGTTGTGGTGCACAGGCTTAGTTGCTCTGCAGCATGTGGGATCTTCCCAGTCCAGGGCTTGAACCCGTGTGCCCTGCATTGGCAGGCGGACTCTTAACCACTAACCACTGCGCCACCAGGGAAGTCCCCATCCTGAACCTTGTATGTACCATTCCCTTGCCTTTCTTTACAATTTTAACATGCTTTTCTTTAACTCTTAAGGTATTGTTTTATGTTGCTTGTTTTTGAATTTTATATAAAAAGGAATCATGTATTTTTCTTTGACTTGCTTTGGTTATCTAAATTATATTCCTAAGATTCATCCATCTTGTTGCATAAAGCTTTAGGTCAGTTTCACTGCTGTATACCCATGTATTATATGATTATACATCAATTTATTTTCCCATTCTAATGTTGATGGAAATTTTGATTTTTCCAGTTTTTTGTTATTAAAACATTACTGCTGTGAACATTCTTGGACACATTTTGATGCACCTATGTAAAGGTTTCTCTGGGATACTGATTCTCAACTGGGGATGATTCTAGCTCCATTTGGCAATGTCTGGAGACATTTATGGTTATCACAACTCACCAAGGTGTTAGTAGCATTTAGTGGGTAAAGGCCAAAGATGCTGCTGAACATCCAGCAATGCACAGGACAACTCCCCTCAACAAAGAATTATTTGGTCCAAAATGTCACTAGTATACTGAGATTGAAAACCCTTCTCTAGGGCAGTACTCAGTCAGAACTATGTTTCTGCCCCCTGCTCCAATTTAAAAACGTGTGAGGATGTTTCTGTTTGTCCCAGTGATAGAGGGGTTGGAGGGACTGCTGTTGGCCTAATGCTCAGTGGCTGGAGATGCTTAATCTCCAGAAGTGCTGAGGATACTCCTGCCCCTATTAAGAGATACTGATCTAAAATACTACCTTGGAGTGGAATTGCGTAAGGTATATACATCTTCAATTGACTAGCTAATACCAGGAGTTTTTCCATAGTGGTTTTACAAATTTACAATCCTTCCAGTAGTGTATAAGAGTTCCTGTTACTCTACATTTTCCCCGTCACTTGGTATGTTCTGGAAGTTATGATTGGAGTTTCCCAAATTACTAATACAATTAAACTTTATATATCTATATATTTGAGGTATGATTGATATATAACATTGGATTAGTTTCAGATGTGCAACACGACTTGATATTTGTATATATTGTGAAATCACTACAGTAAGTATGGTGACAGTTAACATCTGTCACATACATAGTTAGAAAATTTTTTTTTCTTGTGAAGAGGACTTTTAAGATCTACTCTTTTAGCAACTTTCAAATATTCAATATAGTATTTTTAAAATTTATTTTTTCTTCCAGTTTTACTGAGATATAATTGACATACAGCACTGTATAAATTTAAGGTGTACGACATAATGATTGACATACATACGTCATGAAATGATTACCATAATAGGGTTAGTGAACGTCCATCATCTCATATAAATACAACATTAAAGAGATAGAAAAAACAAGTTTTCTTCTTGTGGTGAGAACTCAGGATTTTACTCTCTTAACAACTTTCATATATATCATACAGCAGTATTAGTTATCTTTATTGTGTTGTATTTATATCCTTATATCGTTATATCCTTAGGACTTACTTATAACTGGAATTCTGTACCGTTTGACTGCCTTCGTTCAGTTCTCCCTCCCAACCCCCACCCAGCCTTCCACCTCTGGTAGCCACAAATTTGATCTACTCTTCTATGAATTTGTTTGTTCATTTGTTTATTTACATTTAATGACCTATGAAATTCAGTTTCTAATGCGCAGCATACCGATTCAGTATTTGTGTATATTTCAAAATGATACTATGATAAGTCTAGTTGTCATCTGTCACCATACAAAGATGTTACATAATTATTGGCTATATTCCCCATATGGTACATTATATACCTGTGGTTCATTTATTTTGTAACTGATAGTTTGTACCTCTTAATCTCCCTTAGCAGTTTCCTCTCCCCACCCTCTTCCCCTCTGGCAACCACCTCTTCTATCTGTGACTCTCTTTCTGTTTAGTTATGTTTGTTCATTTGTTTTGTTTTTTAGATTCCACATATAAGTTAAATCATACAGTATTTGTCTTCGTCTGTCTGATTTATTTCACTTAGCCTAATATCCTCTAGGTCCATCAGTGTTGTCACAAATGTCAAGATTTCATTCTTTTTTATGGCTAATATTCCATTGTGTGTGTGTGTGTGTGTGTG